>NC_092152.1:78365421-78565634 GCF_045791955.1 Oncorhynchus clarkii lewisi | reverse complement strand
GAAGAGGAGACATGAGAGGTTTTACTCTTCCCAAAATCTGTCCACGAAAAATAAACCCACAAAATGAGAAATGTTTGTATGTGGGGTCAATGAGAGAGTGACGAATTTGGTTAAAAGAAAATATAATATTTAGCTATGTATGGCTTGTTTGATCAAATATACGTTTTGTTATGGTTAGGTTGTTACGAGGAAAGCACTGATATAAGTTGACGCACGTGGCATTTCGGCAACTTTAAGAAAAACAACTTTATATCAAAATTGTGCCTGTTGTCATAGAGATAGATAGAGGACTCGTCATTGATATAACTTGTTTTAACATGGCCATTGCCATTGAGGGCTTCGACCATTTTGAATGAGTCAAATGGGTGGGGATTCCTATGAGTTGGGCACAATCAGCAAATGAAGAAGAATAAAACGGAGTACTATAAAATGAAGACAGCCCATTCTTTCACAGATGCTATAATGGCACAGATACAAAGATGAGTCCTCTATCTCTCAATTCAATTCAAGGGGCTTTATTGGCATGGGAAACATCTGTTAACATTGCCAAAGCAAGTGAAGTAGATAATATACACAAGTGAAATAAACAATAAAAATTAACAGTAAACATTACACTCACAGAAGTTACAAAAGAATAAAGACATTACAAATGTCATATTATATATATATATATATATATATATATATATATATACACACAGTGTTGTAACGATGTACAAATGGTTAAAGTACAAAAGGGAAAATAAATAAGCATAAATATGGGTTGTATTTACAATGGTGTTTGTTCTTCACTGGTTGACCTTTTCTTGAAGCAACAGGTCACAAATCTTGCTGCTGTGATGGCACACTGCGGTATTTCACTGCGGGAGTTTATCAAAATCGGGTTTGTTTTTGAATTCTTTATGGATCTGTGTAATCTGAGAGAAATATGTGTCTCTAATATGGTCATTCATTGGGCAGGAGGTTAGGAAGTGCAGCTCAGTTTCCTCTATCTCTATTGACTGTATCACGTATCTGCCCTCTCATTGGCTAGAATGGTCCCACCAGATCTCGCCTCCTGCCTACATGCCTACCATATTTGAGGATATGTATTTCCATTGTTAGAATGGTCAATCAACTATCTTGTCAATATAATAGACACTCTTTGACTGTGCTTAGTCTGTGTCCTGGAACCGCGCCGTTATCATTTGGGCGGCATTCAGTACAAAAAAACGGAGTGCAACGTTCAATTAAACGGAAACGTTACTGTTCTGTATGGCCAGTTAAAAAACTGGAGTGGTTGGGTTGTGGGTTCAGAATGCCCCGCTGCCCTTTAAATAGTCATACGTCACTCATTGTTTCCAGCCACACTCCGATACACTCACCAAACTGATTAAATATACCTCAACGTCTGTTCAAGAAAGTTGACCAACGTTTTGGGGAAACGTGTCGTTCAGTACAAACCGTCACGCAACGTAGTAAATGTTGAATCGAACTGAAACACTCCTGGAAACTGCCCTGGCTGTCCATGAGGGTTTGGTTCTCTGGCATTGCTTAGGTTTTACTACCATCTGCTGGTTGAAACATATATGCACATGATTCAGATTTTCCTCTTGAGTTTGAACATGAATTTATGTGACCTTGGATTGTAGTGAACATCTTTCGATGAGTGTGACTTCCTCTCTTAATCTTTATATGGCTAGATGTACATGTCCCTTCCCCATTAAACACAACATATGTGGACATATGTTATAGTTCATTGTAAACTCTACATATGAACCCTTTTCTTTATAACACTTAAACCATTCAGAATAGGCCTAAATCCGAAGCACAACATATGCTTTAACCAAAAACCCAACCTAAACACCGGATCATATTAATCTGGAATAAAAAAAATAAAAACAGGCCCCTGAATCAGATAAATGCAATCAATATCTGTTAAAAGAGGCTATACAGAAGTTGCTGGCTAAATGTGAACCTTCAATTTTGGCTTTAGTATTGTCTGCATGGTTCATTAACTCATAAAATCGGAATATTTATGCTAACAGTAGAGCCCACAGTGGAGATGTCATAATACCCATAAAGCATAGCGGTCAAACAGGGAAATGGATCCAATCGTTTTTCCACCATTCATTTTTTGCATAGGGGATGTTAGAAACACTTAAAATAAGGGTTGTGTTTTGTGTAGTCTTACCCAGGCGTGACATTTTGATATCCATGTAAATCTCTCTCGGACAAGGTGACTTTTATCAATATATTTATTCGGCTCTATTTCCTCTCAGATTTGAACATGCTAATTAGCATCAAAGTAGACATCATGCAAGATTACAAATCCCTGCAAACTCCTGCACATCATCTCGAGCTGACACCTTTGCTAACAGGTATTGTGTCAATTTAAAACTTGCACAAGACAGTTCAAAGAATTGTCCATTTAAAGAAATGTAGCTAAATTATTCATTACTACACTTATCTAACATTAGATAGTTAATCCAGAGATTCGTACCTTTACCTTGATTCGGCAGTCTTGTCCAGATTATCATGGCATTTGTAGTTCTTTATGATAGCCACATTAGCAGCTAATTAGCATTTCATTTTGGGTGGGTAAATACAGGCAAATATATTGATAAAAGTCACCTTGTACTAGAGATTTACACAGTCTTTATTTTAAGTGTTTCTAAATACCCCCAAGGGAAAAAGAAATGGTGGGAAAAATTTTGGAGCCATTTCCCTGTTTGACCGCTAGGTTTTATGGGTATTATGACTCATACTGTGGCACTCTATATACTGTAGTTTATGCTCATGTACATGGGAAGGTGTGCCCCTTTCTATCCAATGAGATAATCTGGGCTCCCCCAGAAGCAAAAATTCCTTACAGATTCTTTAATCGCGGTGTTCTTTGCACAAGGTAGTATATTGCTGCATATACTTTGGCAGTACTAGGGTTAGTTTGACAACTATGGCACTGGCAGACCTATTTTCTGCCATAATTTATTTAGCATATTTAAGTAGCCCGCAGGCTACTCAAAATGTAGGCTGTAATTGAAAACAATACTGCATTTTAAATTGTGCCTCTGCAAGGACAGGCAAGAAATTGGTTATGTAGTCTAGGAATTACCCATATTTTCTGTCTCTATTTGAGGAGTAGCCTAATTTTGGTGAGAGTCCATGTTCTCCATGCCGCTGTCCTTTTTAAATTAATACATCCACTATTAAGGACGTTTTTTAAATTATTATTATTATTAACACTCTCTAAGGACTACAGTGACAGCTTCTCGACGTTGGGATTTAGGTTTTGTACCTGTATTCTTGCGCAGATCTACACATTTTCGTGCATGAGGCACCGTTTCCAGGCCTTATCCTTTGCTTTAATTATTTATTTACGTGTAAACTGCGGTCTTGCTATCAAAACATTGATGGTCGATAATCCCCATCTCTGTTGAGGGCCGAACTAAAACACCTTAATTTATTTTCATCTCAAATTGGAGTAGGCTGGCACACAGTCATTATGGCTCGTCCACGGCCGCGGGAGTACAAGGCAGGAGATTTGGTTTTTGCCAAGATGAAGGGATACCCACACTGGCCAGCGAGGGTGAGTAGGTGATGCAGCCGAGCTGAAAAGCAGGGAGGCGGGGTTGCCTGAGACAATACCGCCGATGCTTTGGGATATATGCGATGGGATCCTTCTTCACCATGCGTGTTTGTCTTTCCCAGCTTAGTTCACAGTGTACCTACCTACCTACCTACCTTCATCACATATTCAGCTATTGCGGATCGCTATTTTGATACGCTGCAAACCACAATAACCAGTCATTCTTATGTTTACCATTATTTACATTTTCCCTGTGTTTCCCAGTCAGGAAATGAGGGCGCTATTGAATGGTGTGCTACTACGTCTGTTTTTGAATCCGTCTCTTCCTTACGTACTGTTTTTACTTTTCATTTCCCACATTCCACAAATTCACTTGAATGCACAGCGTTGTAATTGTATCGACCTATAGAGTAATTAGCTACTGTAGCAGCGATTTGGTATAGCCTACTAGAGCTAGCCTTTATAGTCAGTCAGACTTGACCTGAGGTAACCAGGTGACGTGAGCCCTTTCCAACAACAATGTTACATTGTAAGCGTTCTGATTACACTGTTGGCCTCAAGTGTTCTAGCATCTGCAACATTGTTTCAAGGTACTGACACTTTACACTCTTATTTCTGTTGTTTGGAATATGTAGACAACACACAGCATTGGAGATATGACACTACTGCATACTAAAGTGTGTTAATGCAGTTCACATACACTGTTGCAGTTTGTATTATGGGTTAATTCCTGAGATCCCATGAACAGATACATCTGACATGAGTGTAATAACAGTCTCTCTCTCTCTCTCTCTCTCTCTCTCTCTCTCTCTCTCTCTACATCACTCTCTCTCTCTCTACATCACTCCCCCTCTCTCTCTCTCTACATCACTCTCTCTCACTCTCTACATCTCTCTCTCTCTCACTCTCTACATCACTCTCTCACTCTCTCTCTCTACATCACTCTCTCTCACTCTCTACATCTCTCTCTCTCTCTCTCTCTCTCTCTCTCTACATCACTCTCTCTCTCTCTACATCACTCCCCCTCTCTCTCTCTCTACATCACTCTCTCTCACTCTCTACATCTCTCTCTCTCTCTCTCTCACTCTCTACATCACTCTCTCACTCTCTCTCTCTACATCACTCTCTCTCACTCTACATCACTCTCTCTCACTCCCTACATCACTTTCTCTCTCTCTCTACATCACTCTCTCTCTCTCTACATCACTCTCTCTCACTCTCTACATATCTCTCTCTCTCTCACTCTCTACATCACTCTCTCACTCTCTCTCTCTACATCACTCTCTCTCACTCTACATCACTCTCTCTCACTCCCTACATCACTTTCTCTCTCTCTCTACATCACTCTCTCTCTCTCTACATCACTCTCTCTCACTCTCTACATCTCTCTCTCTCTCTCTCTACATCACTCTCTCTCTCTACATAACTCTCTCTCTCTCTCTACATCACTCTCACTCTCTCTACATCACTCTCTCTCACTCTCTACATCTCTCTCTCTCTCTCTCTAAATCACTCTCTCTCTCTAGATCACTCTCTCTCTCTCTACATCACTCTCTCTCACTCTCTACATCTCTCTCTCTCTCACTCTCTACATCACTCTCTCACTCTCTCTCTACATCACTCTCTCTCACTCTACATCACTCTCTCTCACTTCCTACATCACTTTCTCTCTCTCTCTACATCACTCTCTCTCTCTCTACATCACTCTCTCTCACTCTCTACATTCTCTCTCTACATCACTCTCTCTCTCTCTACTCACTCTCTCTCATCTACATTACTCTCACTCTCTCTCTACATCACTCTCTCTCTCTCTCATCTCTCTCTCTCTCTCTCTCTCACACTCTCTACATCACTCTCTCTCTACATCACTCTCTCTCTCTCTCTACATCTCTCTCTCACTCTCTACATCACTCTCTCTCTCTCTCTACATCACTCTCTCTCTCTCTCTCTCTCTCTCTCTCTCTCTCTCTCTCTCTCTCTCTCTACCCCCATTAGATTGATGAGCTTCCAGAGGGAGCTGTCAAGCCACCTGCTAATAAATATCCCATATTTTTCTTCGGCACACATGAAACGTAAGCCAACACACTATTATGTCCCAAATGGCACCCTATTCCCTATATAGTGCACTACCTTTGACCAGAGCCCAATGGGGTAAGTAGTGCACTACATAGGGAATATTTGGGACACATGCACACCTTTACAACTTTTTTGTTGATAAGCATATTACCAAAAGCATCTCCTGTGGCCTATGTTATTACACTGAGACCTATGTTATTACACTGTGGCCTATGTTAATGCACTGAGGCCTATGTTATTACACTGTGGCCTATGTTATTACACTGTGGCCTATGTTAATACACTGAGGCCTATGTTATTACACTAAGGCCTATGGTGTTACACTGAGGCCTATGTTAATACACTGAGGCCTATGTTATTACACTGCGGCCTATGTTATTACACTGAGGCCTATGTTATTACACTGAGGCCTATGTTATTACACTGAGGCCTATGTTATTACACTGAGGCCTATGTTAATACACTGAGGCCTGTGTTATTACACTGAGGCCTATGTTATTACACTGAGGCCTATGTTATTACACTGAGGCCTATGTTATTACACTGAGGCCTATGGTGTTACACTGTGGCCTATGTTAATACACTGAGGCCTATGTTATTACACTGAGGCCTATGTTATTACACTGAGGCCTATCTTATTACACTGAGGCCTATGTTAATACACTGAGGCCTATGTTATTACACTGAGGCCTATGGTGTTACACTGAGGCCTATGTTAATACACTGAGTTCTATGATATTACACTGAGGCATATGTTAATACACCGAGGCCTATCTTATTACACTGAGTTCTATGATATTACACTGAGGCCTATCTTATTACACTGAGGCCAATGTTAATACACTGAGTTCTATGATATTACACTGAGGCCTATCTTATTACACTGAGGCCTATGTTATTACACTGAGGCCTATGGTGTTACACTGAGGCCTATGGTGTTACACTGAGGCCTATGTTATTACACTGAGGCCTATGTTATTACACTGAGGCCTATGTTAATACACTGAGGCCTATGTTATTACACTGAGGCCTATGTTATTACACTGAGGCCTATGTTATTACACTGAGGCCTATGTTATTACACTGAGGCCTATGTTATTACACTGAGGCCTATGTTAATACACTGAGGCCTATGTTAATACACTGAGGCCTATGTTATTACACTGAGGCCTATGTTAATACACTGAGGCCTATGTTATTACACTGAGGCCTATGTTATTACACTGAGGCCTATGGTGTTACACAGTTATAGCACTGTATTTATTTTTTTATTTAGTACTTTTACCCCTTTCTCTCCCCTTTCTCTTCATGGTACCTACCCAATTGGTAGTTACGGTCTTGTCTCATCGCTGCAACTCCCGTACAGACTCGGGAGAGGTCGAGAGACGTGCGTCCTCCAAAACACAACCCAACCAATGCCCACAGCCGCACCAATGTGTCGGAGAAAACACCGTGCACCTGGCGACCGTGTCAGCGTGCACTGTGCTCGGCCCGCCACAGGAGTCGCTAGTGCGCGATGGGACAAGGACATCCCTGCCGGCCAAACCCTCCCCAATTGGGCCAATTGTGCGCCAAGCCATGGGTCTCCTGGTCGCGGCCTGCTGCGACAGAGCCTGGAATCGAACCCAGAATCCCTAGTGGCACAGCTAGCACTGCGATTCAGTGCCTTAGACCACTACGCCACTCAGAGCCCGTTATAACAATGTATTATAGTGATCAGCAGATAATATAGGCCTATTATAAACTGGAAGGTTTGAGCCCTGAATGATGATTGACAGCCGTGGTATATCAGACCGTATACCACGGGTATGGCAACATATTTATTTTTACTGCACTAATTACATTGGTAAACTGTTTATAATAGCAATAAGGCACCTCAGGGGTTTGAGGTATATGGCCAATATACCACGGTTAAGGGCTGTGCCCAGGCACTCCGTGTTGTGTCGTACATAAGAACAGCCCTTAGCCGTGGTAAATTGGCCATATATTACACTCCCTTGTGCCTCATTGCTTAAATATCTTAACTTGGGTACTTTATAGTGAATATATTTATTGTTCGCACACACACTCTAGTTATAAACATGAACGCTGACTTCACAAAACAGTAGCACAACTTGAGTATATCAGTTACATGACAGAGTCTTTGTAGTACATATACTGAGTGTACAAAACATTAAGAACACCTGCTCTTTCCATGACATAGACTGACCAGGTGAAAGCTATGATCCCTTATTGATGTCACTTGTTAAATCCACTTCAAATCAGTGTAGATGAAGGGGAGGAGACAGGATAAAGAATGATTTTTAAGTCTTGAGACAATTGAGACATGGATTATGTATGTGTACCATTCAGAGGGTGATTGGACAAGACAAAAGATTGAAGTGCCTTTGAACAGGGTATGGTAGTAGGTGCCAGGCGCACCGCTTTGTGTCAAGAACTGCAATGCTTCAGGGTTTTTCATGCTCAGCAGTTTCCCGTGTGTATCAACAATGGTCCACTACCCAAAGGACATCCAGCCAACTTGACACAACTGTGGGAAACATTGGAGTCAACATGGGCCAGCATCCCTGTGGAACGCTTTCAACACCTTGTAGAGTCCATGCCCCGGCGAATATAGGCTGCCCTCAGGGGAAAGGGGGGGTGCAACTCAATATTAGGAAGGTGTTCTTAATGTTTTGTACACTCAGTGTAAGTTACATTTTTGTGATGACAGATTAATGTTAGTGGTTTGGTTCTGGTCAGGTTGGTATTACTGCTCACCATCTCTGTCCCACCACAGTGCCTTCCTGGGCCCCAGGGATCTCCTACCATACAAGGAGTACAAGGACAAGTTTGGCAAGTCCAACAAGAGGAAAGGTTTCAACGAGGGTCTGTGGGAGATCGAGAACAACGCAGGGGTCAAATTCACCAGCTATCAGGTCCGTCGTGCTTCTCAGTCCATTTTTATGGATTGGCCGGCACATACAGAAGTATACAAAAGTCATCCAGATATGTGGACAGTGCATTCTGAATAGCAGTTATAACTTATAAGCCCAACTCATAACTAATAACTTCTAAGCCATCAGAAACAAGGACACACACACACACACACACACACACACACACACACACGAGAGTTGTATCTTAGTTGCTGATGTCTCATAACTTCTTGTCATAGTCCAGTGTCTACATATTATGGGCTGCTGCTTCACCTTGGTGCAGTCCTCTCCTGGAGAGTTCCTTATAGAAGAGACTTCTATTTTATTTGTTTTCCTCTCAATATTTTCTCAGTTGATCTCAATAGCACATCAGTGAATAGTGTCTGCTCACTGTACTGTTTTGTAGATTTTTCTCATGTCACTATGAAGCCAAAGGTATATTTCCTACTCTGTGTGGACAATAAAGTTGTACTCTATTCTACTGTACTCTGTCCTATGTTCTCAGGCCATCCAGCAGCAGAGCTTTTCCAAGACGGAGGGAGAAGGAGGAGACGTGGCAGATGGAAGCAGTGAAGGAGAGGAGAGAGATTCCATAGAGGAGGTGGAAGATGACAAAGGCAAACTGAAGGAAGACAGGGCCGGGTTCAAACGGAAAAGGACGGCCTCCTCTAAGGTACCAGGTCATCACAAACTAGTTATCAGACCTGTTATTACACTCTATCACACTGTAAACCTGTAGAACTCAACCATAGTCCTGGAGACCCACAGGGTGTGCAGATGTTTGTTCCAACCCAGCATTAACGCACCTGGTTCAAAGACTTGATAGATGATTTGTTTGGTCAGTTGTGTTAGTGCTGGGCTATATAAAAGTCTGCCAGCCTGTGGGAACCCAGGAACAGGGTTGAAGAACACTGGCTTAACATAAATGTCACGATGGTCTTGGGCGTGTTTTTTGATTTTTTTGTATGAGATGGTTGACAACAGGGTCATTTCAGGGGCATCTCTAAAGTGCATCTAAAAACTTTCAAGGGGCTTCCTCTCCTTGCTTCCTCTCCTTGCCTCCTCTCCTTGTCTCCTCTCCTTCATCTGCACTGACCGGACAAGGTGAAAGCAATATGACGGATGCCTTCCAACCAGGTATCTGTCTTCACTTGTTTAGCAATGTCAGCTAAATGAAACAAACGATAAGATGAGAGGAAGCCACGTGAGACTATTGAGATCTATCTCTAGTCTCTCCGGAGCTATAGCTAACCTATAGGTTAAAGGTAAAAGGTCAGAGTGCAGGTGCGTATGTTCAGGGGAACAATGGGAGGGGGGGTAGCTATCCTAAGCCTACTGATACATTACATTGCAAGTCGTCAGCATATCTTGAAAAATAATGATTATGAAGTGAACTCGCAGGGTTGAGAAACGCTGATAGTTCCATTTGAATGGTATTTCCTTCATCAGGACAACACAAAGCCTATGGGCCCATACAGAGGCAGGGTGGTTGTAGGTAATGTTACTGTGGTGTCCATTGAGGCCTGGGTTGAAAAAAGTCACCCACAGCCCTCTCCACCCCGTCCTCGCTTAGCAACCACTGTTGCCTAGCAACTGGGCTCTATTACGCACATCTATTCGATGGAATGTAGCATTCCAGAAGACCGACCTCAGCCTCTCAAATTGGAAGTCTAACTCGTGCTTGCATTACACAGATGAAAATGTTCTTGCTTTTGTTCTTCAAAGTGCTGGCTATGCTTTTGCTGTTTTGTTTCTCAGTGCAAATACAGCTGTTTTGTTTCTCAAGTCAAATGCAGCTGTTTTGTTTCTCAGTGCAAATACAGCTGTTTTGTTTCTCAGGTCAAATACAGCTGTTTTGTTTCTCAGTGCAAATACAGCTGTTTTGTTTCTCAAGTCAAATGCAGCTGTTTTGTTTCTCAGGTCAAATACAGCTGTTTTGTTTCTCAGGTCAAATACAGCTGTTTTGTTTCTCAGTGCAAATACAGCTGTTTTGTTTCTCAGGTCAAATACAGCTGTTTTGTTTCTCAGGTCAAATACAGCTGTTTTGTTTCTCAGTGCAAATACAGCTGTTTTGTTTCTTAGTGCAAATACAGCTGTTTTGTTTCTCAGTGCTTTGTTTAAGTGCACATAGCATTTGACCTGTGTTCTTTATACGTGTAGTGTGTTGTAGTGAAAGTTGAACAAATCAGCATCACACACAGAGTTGAACTGAGCTATGCAGAGCAGATGTTATGTTAATACATTATGATACTCTGACAGGGATGTTAATACATTATGATACTCTGACAGGGATGTTAATACATTATGATACTCTGACAGGGATGTTATGTTAATACATTATGATACTCTAACAGGGATGTTAATACATTATGATACTCTAACAGGGATGTTATGTTAATACATTATGATACTCTGACAGGGATGTTAATACATTATGATACTCTAACAGGGATGTTATGTTAATACATTATGATACTCTGACAGGGATGTTATGTTAATACATTATGATACTCTGACAGGGATGTTATGTTAATACATTATGATACTCTAACAGGGATGTTAATACATTATGATACTCTATCAGGGATGTTATGTTAATACAGTATGATACTCTATCAGGGATGTTATATTAATACATTATGATACTCTGACAGGGATGTTATGTTAATACATTATGATACTCTGACAGGGATGTTAATACATTATGATACTCTAACAGGGATGTTAATACATTATGATACTCTAACAGGGATGTTAATACATTATGATACTCTGACAGGGATGTTAATACATTATGATACTCTGACAGGGATGTTATGTTAATACATTATGATACTCTAACAGGGATGTTAATACATTATGATACTCTAACAGGGATGTTAATACATTATGATACTCTGACAGGGATGTTATGTTAATACATTATGATACTCTGACAGGGATGTTATTACATTATGATACTCTAACAGGGATGTTAATACATGATGATACTCTAACAGGGATGTTAATACATTATGATACTCTAACAGGGATGTTAATACATTATGATACTCTGACAGGGATGTTAATACATTATGATACTCTAACAGGGATGTTAATACATTATGATACTCTAACAGGGATGTTAATACATTATGATACTCTAACGGGGATGTTATGTTAATACATTATGATACTCTAACAGGGATGTTAATACAATATGATACTCTGACAGGGATGTTATGTTAATACATTATGATACTCTGACAGGGATGTTAATACATTATGATACTCTAACAGGGATGTTAATACATTATGATACTCTAACAGGGATGTTAATACAATATGATACTCTGACAGGGATGTTATGTTAATACATTATGATACTCTGACAGGGATGTTAATACATTATGATACTCTGACAGGGATGTTAATACATTATGATACTCTAACAGGGATGTTAATACAATATGATACTCTGACAGGGATGTTATGTTAATACATTAGGATACTCTAACAGGGATGTTAATACATTATGATACTCTGACAGGGATGTTAATACATTATGATACTCTAACAGGGATGTTAATACATTATGATACTCTAACAGGGATGTTAATACATTATGATACTCTGACAGGGATGTTAATACATTATGATACTCTGACAGGGATGTTAATACATTATGATACTCTAACAGGGATGTTAATACATTATGATACTCTAACAGGGATGTTATATTAATACATTATGATACTCTGACAGGGATGTTAATACATTATGATACTCTAACAGGGATGTTAATACATTATGATACTCTAACAGGGATGTTAATACATTATGATACTCTAACAGGGATGTTATGTTAATACAGTATGATACTCTATCAGGGATGTTAATACATTATGATACTCTAACAGGGATGTTATATTAATACATTATGATACTCAGACAGGGATGTTATGTTAATACATTATGATACTCTGACAGGGATGTTAATACATTATGATACTCT
Organism: Oncorhynchus clarkii lewisi; assembly: GCF_045791955.1. Classification (NCBI taxonomy): domain Eukaryota; kingdom Metazoa; phylum Chordata; class Actinopteri; order Salmoniformes; family Salmonidae; genus Oncorhynchus; species Oncorhynchus clarkii. The sequence goes on along the minus strand of NC_092152.1, from coordinate 78,553,078 downwards.
AACAGGGATGTTAATACATTATGATACTCTAACAGGGATGTTAATACATTATGATACTCTGACAGGGATGTTAATACATTATGATACTCTGACAGGGATGTTATGTTAATACATTATGATACTCTAACAGGGATGTTATATTAATACATTATGATACTCTAACAGGGATGTTATGTTAATACATTATGATACTCTGACAGGGATGTTAATACATTTTGATACTCTGACAGGGATGTTAATACATTATGATACTCTAACAGGGATGTTAATACATTGTGATACTCTAACAGGGATGTTAATACATTATGATACTCTAACAGGGATGTTATGTTAATACATTATGATACTCTAACAGGGATGTTAATACATTATGATACTCTGACAGGGATGTTATGTTAATACATTATGATACTCTAACAGGGATGTTAATACATTATGATACTCTGACAGGGATGTTAATACATTATGATACTCTAACAGGGATGTTAATACATTATGATACTCTAACAGGGATGTTAATACATTATGATACTCTAACAGGGATGTTAATACATTATGATACTCTGACAGGGATGTTAATACATTATGATACTCTAACAGGGATGTTAATACATTATGATACTCTAACGGGGATGTTATGTTAATACATTATGATACTCTGACAGGGATGTTAATACATTATGATACTCTAACAGGGATGTTAATACATTATGATACTCTGACAGGGATGTTATGTTAATACATTATGATACTCTGACAGGGATGTTAATACAATATGATACTCTGACAGGGATGTTATGTTAATACATTATGATACTCTAACAGGGATGTTAATACAATATGATACTCTGACAGGGATGTTATGTTAATACATTATGATACTCTAACAGGGATGTTAATACATTATGATACTCTAACAGGGATGTTAATACATTATGATACTCTAACAGGGATGTTAATACAATATGATACTCTGACAGGGATGTTATGTTAATACATTATGATACTCTGACAGGGATGTTAATACATTATGATACTCTGACAGGGATGTTAATACATTATGATACTCTAACAGGGATGTTAATACAATATGATACTCTGACAGGGATGTTATGTTAATACATTATGATACTCTAACAGGGATGTTATATTAATGCATTATGATACTCTAACAGGGATGTTAATACATTATGATACTCTAACAGGGATGTTAATACATTATGATACTCTAACAGGGATGTTAATACATTATGATACTCTAACAGGGATGTTAATACATTATGATACTCTGACAGGGATGTTAATACATTATGATACTCTGACAGGGATGTTAATACATTATGATACTCTAACAGGGATGTTAATACATTATGATACTCTAACAGGGATGTTATATTAATACATTATGATACTCTGACTGGGATGTTAATACATTATGATACTCTAACAGGGATGTTAATACATTATGATACTCTAACAGGGATGTTAATACATTATGATACTCTAACAGGGATGTTAATACATTATGATACTCTAACAGGGATGTTAATACATTATGATACTCTATCAGGGATGTTATGTTAATACATTATGATACTCTAACAGGGATGTTAATACATTATGATACTCTAACAGGGATGTTAATACATTATGATACTCTGACAGGGATGTTAATACATTATGATACTCTAACAGGGATGTTAATACATTATGATACTCTAACAGGGATGTTATGTTAATACATTATGATACTCTGACAGGGATGTTATGTTAATACATTATGATACTCTGACAGGGATGTTAATACAATATGATACTCTGACAGGGATGTTAATACATTATGATACTCTAACAGGGATGTTAATACAATATGATACTCTGACAGGGATGTTAATACATTATGATACTCTAACAGGGATGTTAATACATTATGATACTCTAACAGGGATGTTAATACATTATGATACTCTAACAGGGATGTTATATTAATACATTATGATACTCTGACAGGGATGTTAATACATTATGATACTCTATCAGGGATGTTAATACATTATGATACTCTGACAGGGATGTTATGTTAATACATTATGATACTCTGACAGGGATGTTAATACATTATGATACTCTGACAGGGATGTTAATACATTATGATACTCTAACAGGGATGTTAATACAATATGATACTCTGACAGGGATGTTATGTTAATACATTATGATACTCTGACAGGGATGTTATATTAATACATTATGATACTCTAACAGGGATGTTAATACATTATGATACTCTGACAGGGATGTTAATACATTATGATACTCTGACAGGGATGTTAATACATTATGATACTCTAACAGGGATGTTAATACATTATGATACTCTAACAGGGATGTTATATTAATACATTATGATACTCTGACAGGGATGTTAATACATTATGATACTCTAACAGGGATGTTAATACATTATGATACTCTAACAGGGATGTTAATACATTATGATACTCTAACAGGGATGTTAATACATTATGATACTCTATCAGGGATGTTATGTTAATACATTATGATACTCTAACAGGGATGTTAATACATTATGATACTCTAACAGGGATGTTAATACATTATGATACTCTGACAGGGATGTTAATACATTATGATACTCTAACAGGGATGTTAATACATTATGATACTCTAACAGGGATGGTATGTTAATACATTATGATACTCTAACAGGGATGTTAATACATTATGATACTCTAACGGGGATGTTATGTTAATACATTATGATACTCTGACAGGGATGTTAATACATTATGATACTCTATCAGGGATGTTAATACATTATGATACTCTGACAGGGATGTTATGTTAATACATTATGATACTCTGACAGGGATGTTAATACATTATGATACTCTGACAGGGATGTTAATACATTATGATACTCTAACAGGGATGTTAATACAATATGATACTCTGACAGGGATGTTATGTTAATACATTATGATACTCTGACAGGGATGTTAATACATTATGATACTCTGACAGGGATGTTAATACATTATGATACTCTAACAGGGATGTTAATACAATATGATACTCTGACAGGGATGTTATGTTAATACATTATGATACTCTGACAGGGATGTTATATTAATGCATTATGATACTCTAACAGGGATGTTAATACATTATGATACTCTAACAGGGATGTTAATACATTATGATACTCTAACAGGGATGTTAATACATTATGATACTCTAACAGGGATGTTAATACATTATGATACTCTGACAGGGATGTTAATACATTATGATACTCTGACAGGGATGTTAATACATTATGATACTCTAACAGGGATGTTAATACATTATGATACTCTAACAGGGATGTTATATTAATACATTATGATACTCTGACAGGGATGTTAATACATTATGATACTCTAACAGGGATGTTAATACATTATGATACTCTAACAGGGATGTTAATACATTATGATACTCTAACAGGGATGTTAATACATTATGATACTCTATCAGGGATGTTATGTTAATACATTATGATACTCTAACAGGGATGTTAATACATTATGATACTCTAACAGGGATGTTAATACATTATGATACTCTGACAGGGATGTTAATACATTATGATACTCTAACAGGGATGTTAATACATTATGATACTCTAACAGGGATGTTATGTTAATACATTATGATACTCTAACAGGGATGTTAATACATTATGATACTCTAACGGGGATGTTATGTTAATACATTATGATACTCTGACAGGGATGTTAATGCATTATGATACTCTATCAGGGATGTTAATACATTATGATACTATGACAGGAATGTTATGTTAATACATTATGATACTCTAACAGGGATGTTAATACATTATGATACTCTAACAGGGATGTTAATACATTATGATACTCTAACAGGGATGTTAATACATTATGATACTCTGACAGGGATGTTAATACATTATGATACTCTAACAGGGATGTTAATACATTATGATACTCTAACAGGGATGTTAATACATTATGATACTCTGACAGGGATGTTAATACATTATGATACTCTGACAGGGATGTTATGTTAATACATTATGATACTCTAACAGGGATGTTATTACATTATGATACTCTAACAGGGATGTTAATACATTATGATACTCTAACAGGGATGTTAATACATTATGATACTCTAACAGGGATGTTAATACATTATGATACTCTGACAGGGATGTTAATACATTATGATACTCTAACAGGGATGTTAATACATTATGATACTCTAACAGGGATGTTAATACATTATGATACTCTAACGGGGATGTTATGTTAATACATTATGATACTCTAACAGGGATGTTAATACAATATGATACTCTGACAGGGATGTTATGTTAATACATTATGATACTCTGACAGGGATGTTAATACATTATGATACTCTAACAGGGATGTTAATACATTATGATACTCTAACAGGGATGTTAATACAATATGATACTCTGACAGGGATGTTATGTTAATACATTATGATACTCTGACAGGGATGTTAATACATTATGATACTCTGACAGGGATGTTAATACATTATGATACTCTAACAGGGATGTTAATACAATATGATACTCTGACAGGGATGTTATGTTAATACATTATGATACTCTGACAGGGATGTTAATACATTATGATACTCTGACAGGGATGTTAATACATTATGATACTCTAACAGGGATGTTAATACAATATGATACTCTGACAGGGATGTTATGTTAATACATTAGGATACTCTAACAGGGATGTTAATACATTATGATACTCTGACAGGGATGTTAATACATTATGATACTCTAACAGGGATGTTAATACATTATGATACTCTAACAGGGATGTTAATACATTATGATACTCTGACAGGGATGTTAATACATTATGATACTCTGACAGGGATGTTAATACATTATGATACTCTAACAGGGATGTTAATACATTATGATACTCTAACAGGGATGTTATATTAATACATTATGATACTCTGACAGGGATGTTAATACATTATGATACTCTAACAGGGATGTTAATACATTATGATACTCTAACAGGGATGTTAATACATTATGATACTCTAACAGGGATGTTATGTTAATACAGTATGATACTCTATCAGGGATGTTAATACATTATGATACTCTAACAGGGATGTTATATTAATACATTATGATACTCAGACAGGGATGTTATGTTAATACATTATGATACTCTGACAGGGATGTTAATACATTATGATACTCTAACAGGGATGTTAATACATTATGATACTCTAACAGGGATGTTAATAGATTATGATACTCTGACAGGGATGTTAATACATTATGATACTCTGACAGGGATGTTATGTTAATACATTATGATACTCTAACAGGGATGTTATATTAATACATTATGATACTCTAACAGGGATGTTATGTTAATACATTATGATACTCTGACAGGGATGTTAATACATTTTGATACTCTGACAGGGATGTTAATACATTATGATACTCTAACAGGGATGTTAATACATTGTGATACTCTAACAGGGATGTTAATACATTATGATACTCTAACAGGGATGTTATGTTAATACATTATGATACTCTAACAGGGATGTTAATACATTATGATACTCTGACAGGGATGTTATGTTAATACATTATGATACTCTAACAGGGATGTTAATACATTATGATACTCTGACAGGGATGTTAATACATTATGATACTCTAACAGGGATGTTAATACATTATGATACTCTAACAGGGATGTTAATACATTATGATACTCTAACAGGGATGTTAATACATTATGATACTCTGACAGGGATGTTAATACATTATGATACTCTAACAGGGATGTTAATACATTATGATACTCTAACGGGGATGTTATGTTAATACATTATGATACTCTGACAGGGATGTTAATACATTATGATACTCTAACAGGGATGTTAATACATTATGATACTCTGACAGGGATGTTATGTTAATACATTATGATACTCTGACAGGGATGTTAATACAATATGATACTCTGACAGGGATGTTATGTTAATACATTATGATACTCTAACAGGGATGTTAATACAATATGATACTCTGACAGGGATGTTATGTTAATACATTATGATACTCTAACAGGGATGTTAATACATTATGATACTCTGACAGGGATGTTAATACATTATGATACTCTGACAGGGATGTTAATACATTATGATACTCTAACAGGGATGTTAATACATTATGATACTCTAACAGGGATGTTATATTAATACATTATGATACTCTGACTGGGATGTTAATACATTATGATACTCTAACAGGGATGTTAATACATTATGATACTCTAACAGGGATGTTAATACATTATGATACTCTAACAGGGATGTTAATACATTATGATACTCTAACAGGGATGTTAATACATTATGATACTCTATCAGGGATGTTATGTTAATACATTATGATACTCTAACAGGGATGTTAATACATTATGATACTCTAACAGGGATGTTAATACATTATGATACTCTGACAGGGATGTTAATACATTATGATACTCTAACAGGGATGTTAATACATTATGATACTCTAACAGGGATGTTATGTTAATACATTATGATACTCTGACAGGGATGTTATGTTAATACATTATGATACTCTGACAGGGATGTTAATACAATATGATACTCTGACAGGGATGTTAATACATTATGATACTCTAACAGGGATGTTAATACAATATGATACTCTGACAGGGATGTTAATACATTATGATACTCTAACAGGGATGTTAATACATTATGATACTCTAACAGGGATGTTAATACATTATGATACTCTAACAGGGATGTTATATTAATACATTATGATACTCTATCAGGGATGTTAATACATTATGATACTCTGACAGGGATGTTATGTTAATACATTATGATACTCTGACAGGGATGTTAATACATTATGATACTCTGACAGGGATGTTAATACATTATGATACTCTAACAGGGATGTTAATACAATATGATACTCTGACAGGGATGTTATGTTAATACATTATGATACTCTGACAGGGATGTTAATACATTATGATACTCTGACAGGGATGTTAATACATTATGATACTCTAACAGGGATGTTATATTAATACATTATGATACTCTGACAGGGATGTTAATACATTATGATACTCTAACAGGGATGTTAATACATTATGATACTCTAACAGGGATGTTAATACAATATGATACTCTAACAGGGATGTTAATACATTATGATACTCTGACAGGGATGTTAATACATTATGATACTCTGACAGGGATGTTAATACATTATGATACTCTAACAGGGATGTTAATACATTATGATACTCTAACAGGGATGTTATATTAATACATTATGATACTCTGACAGGGATGTTAATACATTATGATACTCTAACAGGGATGTTAATACATTATGATACTCTAACAGGGATGTTAATACATTATGATACTCTAACAGGGATGTTAATACATTATGATACTCTATCAGGGATGTTATGTTAATACATTATGATACTCTAACAGGGATGTTAATACATTATGATACTCTAACAGGGATGTTAATACATTATGATACTCTGACAGGGATGTTAATACATTATGATACTCTAACAGGGATGTTAATACATTATGATACTCTAACAGGGATGTTATGTTAATACATTATGATACTCTAACAGGGATGTTAATACATTATGATACTCTAACGGGGATGTTATGTTAATACATTATGATACTCTGACAGGGATGTTAATACATTATGATACTCTATCAGGGATGTTAATACATTATGATACTCTGACAGGGATGTTATGTTAATACATTATGATACTCTGACAGGGATGTTAATACATTATGATACTCTGACAGGGATGTTAATACATTATGATACTCTAACAGGGATGTTAATACAATATGATACTCTGACAGGGATGTTATGTTAATACATTATGATACTCTGACAGGGATGTTAATACATTATGATACTCTGACAGGGATGTTAATACATTATGATACTCTAACAGGGATGTTAATACAATATGATACTCTGACAGGGATGTTATGTTAATACATTATGATACTCTGACAGGGATGTTATGTTAATACATTATGATACTCTGACAGGGATGTTAATACATTATGATACTCTAACAGGGATGTTAATACATTATGATACTCTAACAGGGATGTTAATACATTATGATACTCTAACAGGGATGTTAATACATTATGATACTCTGACAGGGATGTTAATACATTATGATACTCTGACAGGGATGTTAATACATTATGATACTCTAACAGGGATGTTAATACATTATGATACTCTAACAGGGATGTTATATTAATACATTATGATACTCTGACAGGGATGTTAATACATTATGATACTCTAACAGGGATGTTAATACATTATGATACTCTAACAGGGATGTTAATACATTATGATACTCTAACAGGGATGTTAATACATTATGATACTCTATCAGGGATGTTATGTTAATACATTATGATACTCTAACAGGGATGTTAATACATTATGATACTCTAACAGGGATGTTAATACATTATGATACTCTGACAGGGATGTTAATACATTATGATACTCTAACAGGGATGTTAATACATTATGATACTCTAACAGGGATGTTATGTTAATACATTATGATACTCTAACAGGGATGTTAATACATTATGATACTCTAACGGGGATGTTATGTTAATACATTATGATACTCTGACAGGGATGTTAATGCATTATGATACTCTATCAGGGATGTTAATACATTATGATACTATGACAGGAATGTTATGTTAATACATTATGATACTCTAACAGGGATGTTAATACATTATGATACTCTAACAGGGATGTTAATACATTATGATACTCTAACAGGGATGTTAATACATTATGATACTCTGACAGGGATGTTAATACATTATGATACTCTAACAGGGATGTTAATACATTATGATACTCTAACAGGGATGTTAATACATTATGATACTCTGACAGGGATGTTAATACATTATGATACTCTGACAGGGATGTTATGTTAATACATTATGATACTCTAACAGGGATGTTATTACATTATGATACTCTAACAGGGATGTTAATACATTATGATACTCTAACAGGGATGTTAATACATTATGATACTCTAACAGGGATGTTAATACATTATGATACTCTGACAGGGATGTTAATACATTATGATACTCTAACAGGGATGTTAATACATTATGATACTCTAACAGGGATGTTAATACATTATGATACTCTAACGGGGATGTTATGTTAATACATTATGATACTCTAACAGGGATGTTAATACAATATGATACTCTGACAGGGATGTTATGTTAATACATTATGATACTCTGACAGGGATGTTAATACATTATGATACTCTAACAGGGATGTTAATACATTATGATACTCTAACAGGGATGTTAATACAATATGATACTCTGACAGGGATGTTATGTTAATACATTATGATACTCTGACAGGGATGTTAATACATTATGATACTCTGACAGGGATGTTAATACATTATGATACTCTAACAGGGATGTTAATACAATATGATACTCTGACAGGGATGTTATGTTAATACATTATGATACTCTGACAGGGATGTTAATACATTATGATACTCTGACAGGGATGTTAATACATTATGATACTCTAACAGGGATGTTAATACAATATGATACTCTGACAGGGATGTTATGTTAATACATTAGGATACTCTAACAGGGATGTTAATACATTATGATACTCTGACAGGGATGTTAATACATTATGATACTCTAACAGGGATGTTAATACATTATGATACTCTAACAGGGATGTTAATACATTATGATACTCTGACAGGGATGTTAATACATTATGATACTCTGACAGGGATGTTAATACATTATGATACTCTAACAGGGATGTTAATACATTATGATACTCTAACAGGGATGTTATAATACATTATGATACTCTGACAGGGATGTTAATACATTATGATACTCTAACAGGGATGTTAATACATTATGATACTCTAACAGGGATGTTAATACATTATGATACTCTAACAGGGATGTTAATACATTATGATACTCTATCAGGGATGTTATGTTAATACATTATGATACTCTAACAGGGATGTTAATACATTATGATACTCTAACAGGGATGTTAATACATTATGATACTCTGACAGGGATGTTAATACATTATGATACTCTAACAGGGATGTTAATACATTATGATACTCTAACAGGGATGTTATGTTAATACATTATGATACTCTAACAGGGATGTTAATACATTATGATACTCTAACGGGGATGTTATGTTAATACATTATGATACTCTGACAGGGATGTTAATGCATTATGATACTCTATCAGGGATGTTAATACATTATGATACTATGACAGGAATGTTATGTTAATACATTATGATACTCTAACAGGGATGTTAATACATTATGATACTCTAACAGGGATGTTAATACATTATGATACTCTAACAGGGATGTTAATACATTATGATACTCTGACAGGGATGTTAATACATTATGATACTCTAACAGGGATGTTAATACATTATGATACTCTAACAGGGATGTTAATACATTATGATACTCTGACAGGGATGTTAATACATTATGATACTCTGACAGGGATGTTATGTTAATACATTATGATACTCTAACAGGGATGTTATTACATTATGATACTCTAACAGGGATGTTAATACATTATGATACTCTAACAGGGATGTTAATACATTATGATACTCTAACAGGGATGTTAATACATTATGATACTCTGACAGGGATGTTAATACATTATGATACTCTAACAGGGATGTTAATACATTATGATACTCTAACAGGGATGTTAATACATTATGATACTCTAACGGGGATGTTATGTTAATACATTATGATACTCTAACAGGGATGTTAATACATTATGATACTCTGACAGGGATGTTAATACATTATGATACTCTAACAGGGATGTTAATACAATATGATACTCTGACAGGGATGTTATGTTAATACATTATGATACTCTGACAGGGATGTTAATACATTATGATACTCTGACAGGGATGTTAATACATTATGATACTCTAACAGGGATGTTAATACAATATGATACTCTGACAGGGATGTTATGTTAATACATTAGGATACTCTAACAGGGATGTTAATACATTATGATACTCTGACAGGGATGTTAATACATTATGATACTCTAACAGGGATGTTAATACATTATGATACTCTAACAGGGATGTTAATACATTATGATACTCTGACAGGGATGTTAATACATTATGATACTCTGACAGGGATGTTAATACATTATGATACTCTAACAGGGATGTTAATACATTATGATACTCTAACAGGGATGTTATATTAATACATTATGATACTCTGACAGGGATGTTAATACATTATGATACTCTAACAGGGATGTTAATACATTATGATACTCTAACAGGGATGTTAATACATTATGATACTCTAACAGGGATGTTATGTTAATACAGTATGATACTCTATCAGGGATGTTAATACATTATGATACTCTAACAGGGATGTTATATTAATACATTATGATACTCAGACAGGGATGTTATGTTAATACATTATGATACTCTGACAGGGATGTTAATACATTATGATACTCTAACAGGGATGTTAATACATTATGATACTCTAACAGGGATGTTAATACATTATGATACTCTGACAGGGATGTTAATACATTATGATACTCTGACAGGGATGTTATGTTAATACATTATGATACTCTAACAGGGATGTTATATTAATACATTATGATACTCTAACAGGGATGTTATGTTAATACATTATGATACTCTGACAGGGATGTTAATACATTTTGATACTCTGACAGGGATGTTAATACATTATGATACTCTAACAGGGATGTTAATACATTGTGATACTCTAACAGGGATGTTAATACATTATGATACTCTAACAGGGATGTTATGTTAATACATTATGATACTCTAACAGGGATGTTAATACATTATGATACTCTGACAGGGATGTTATGTTAATACATTATGATACTCTAACAGGGATGTTAATACATTATGATACTCTGACAGGGATGTTAATACATTATGATACTCTAACAGGGATGTTAATACATTATGATACTCTAACAGGGATGTTAATACATTATGATACTCTAACAGGGATGTTAATACATTATGATACTCTGACAGGGATGTTAATACATTATGATACTCTAACAGGGATGTTAATACATTATGATACTCTAACGGGGATGTTATGTTAATACATTATGATACTCTGACAGGGATGTTAATACATTATGATACTCTAACAGGGATGTTAATACATTATGATACTCTGACAGGGATGTTATGTTAATACATTATGATACTCTGACAGGGATGTTAATACAATATGATACTCTGACAGGGATGTTATGTTAATACATTATGATACTCTAACAGGGATGTTAATACAATATGATACTCTGACAGGGATGTTATGTTAATACATTATGATACTCTAACAGGGATGTTAATACATTATGATACTCTGACAGGGATGTTAATACATTATGATACTCTGACAGGGATGTTAATACATTATGATACTCTAACAGGGATGTTAATACATTATGATACTCTAACAGGGATGTTATATTAATACATTATGATACTCTGACTGGGATGTTAATACATTATGATACTCTAACAGGGATGTTAATACATTATGATACTCTAACAGGGATGTTAATACATTATGATACTCTAACAGGGATGTTAATACATTATGATACTCTAACAGGGATGTTAATACATTATGATACTCTATCAGGGATGTTATGTTAATACATTATGATACTCTAACAGGGATGTTAATACATTATGATACTCTAACAGGGATGTTAATACATTATGATACTCTGACAGGGATGTTAATACATTATGATACTCTAACAGGGATGTTAATACATTATGATACTCTAACAGGGATGTTATGTTAATACATTATGATACTCTGACAGGGATGTTATGTTAATACATTATGATACTCTGACAGGGATGTTAATACAATATGATACTCTGACAGGGATGTTAATACATTATGATACTCTAACAGGGATGTTAATACAATATGATACTCTGACAGGGATGTTAATACATTATGATACTCTAACAGGGATGTTAATACATTATGATACTCTAACAGGGATGTTAATACATTATGATACTCTAACAGGGATGTTATATTAATACATTATGATACTCTATCAGGGATGTTAATACATTATGATACTCTGACAGGGATGTTATGTTAATACATTATGATACTCTGACAGGGATGTTAATACATTATGATACTCTGACAGGGATGTTAATACATTATGATACTCTAACAGGGATGTTAATACAATATGATACTCTGACAGGGATGTTATGTTAATACATTATGATACTCTGACAGGGATGTTAATACATTATGATACTCTGACAGGGATGTTAATACATTATGATACTCTAACAGGGATGTTAATACAATATGATACTCTGACAGGGATGTTATGTTAATACATTATGATACTCTGACAGGGATGTTATATTAATGCATTATGATACTCTAACAGGGATGTTAATACATTATGATACTCTAACAGGGATGTTAATACATTATGATACTCTAACAGGGATGTTAATTCATTATGATACTCTAACAGGGATGTTAATACATTATGATACTCTGACAGGGATGTTAATACATTATGATACTCTGACAGGGATGTTAATACATTATGATACTCTAACAGGGATGTTAATACATTATGATACTCTAACAGGGATGTTATATTAATACATTATGATACTCTGACAGGGATGTTAATACATTATGATACTCTAACAGGGATGTTAATACATTATGATACTCTAACAGGGATGTTAATACATTATGATACTCTAACAGGGATGTTAATACATTATGATACTCTATCAGGGATGTTATGTTAATACATTATGATACTCTAACAGGGATGTTAATACATTATGATACTCTAACAGGGATGTTAATACATTATGATACTCTGACAGGGATGTTAATACATTATGATACTCTAACAGGGATGTTAATACATTATGATACTCTAACAGGGATGTTATGTTAATACATTATGATACTCTAACAGGGATGTTAATACATTATGATACTCTAACGGGGATGTTATGTTAATACATTATGATACTCTGACAGGGATGTTAATACATTATGATACTCTATCAGGGATGTTAATACATTATGATACTCTGACAGGGATGTTATGTTAATACATTATGATACTCTGACAGGGATGTTAATACATTATGATACTCTGACAGGGATGTTAATACATTATGATACTCTAACAGGGATGTTAATACAATATGATACTCTGACAGGGATGTTATGTTAATACATTATGATACTCTGACAGGGGTTAATACATTATGATACTCTGACAGGGATGTTAATACATTATGATACTCTGACAGGGATGTTAATACATTATGATACTCTAACAGGGATGTTAATACATTATGATACTCTAACAGGGATGTTAATACATTATGATACTCTAACAGGGATGTTAATACATTATGATACTCTGACAGGGATGTTAATACATTATGATACTCTGACAGGGATGTTAATACATTATGATACTCTAACAGGGATGTTAATACATTATGATACTCTAACAGGGATGTTATATTAATACATTATGATACTCTGACAGGGATGTTAATACATTATGATACTCTAACAGGGATGTTAATACATTATGATACTCTAACAGGGATGTTAATACATTATGATACTCTAACAGGGATGTTAATACATTATGATACTCTATCAGGGATGTTATGTTAATACATTATGATACTCTAACAGGGATGTTAATACATTATGATACTCTAACAGGGATGTTAATACATTATGATACTCTGACAGGGATGTTAATACATTATGATACTCTAACAGGGATGTTAATACATTATGATACTCTAACAGGGATGTTATGTTAATACATTATGATACTCTAACAGGGATGTTAATACATTATGATACTCTAACGGGGATGTTATGTTAATACATTATGATACTCTGACAGGGATGTTAATGCATTATGATACTCTATCAGGGATGTTAATACATTATGATACTATGACAGGAATGTTATGTTAATACATTATGATACTCTAACAGGGATGTTAATACATTATGATACTCTAACAGGGATGTTAATACATTATGATACTCTAACAGGGATGTTAATACATTATGATACTCTGACAGGGATGTTAATACATTATGATACTCTAACAGGGATGTTAATACATTATGATACTCTAACAGGGATGTTAATACATTATGATACTCTGACAGGGATGTTAATACATTATGATACTCTGACAGGGATGTTATGTTAATACATTATGATACTCTAACAGGGATGTTATTACATTATGATACTCTAACAGGGATGTTAATACATTATGATACTCTAACAGGGATGTTAATACATTATGATACTCTAACAGGGATGTTAATACATTATGATACTCTGACAGGGATGTTAATACATTATGATACTCTAACAGGGATGTTAATACATTATGATACTCTAACAGGGATGTTAATACATTATGATACTCTAACGGGGATGTTATGTTAATACATTATGATACTCTAACAGGGATGTTAATACAATATGATACTCTGACAGGGATGTTATGTTAATACATTATGATACTCTGACAGGGATGTTAATACATTATGATACTCTAACAGGGATGTTAATACATTATGATACTCTAACAGGGATGTTAATACAATATGATACTCTGACAGGGATGTTATGTTAATACATTATGATACTCTGACAGGGATGTTAATACATTATGATACTCTGACAGGGATGTTAATACATTATGATACTCTAACAGGGATGTTAATACAATATGATACTCTGACAGGGATGTTATGTTAATACATTATGATACTCTGACAGGGATGTTAATACATTATGATACTCTGACAGGGATGTTAATACATTATGATACTCTAACAGGGATGTTAATACAATATGATACTCTGACAGGGATGTTATGTTAATACATTAGGATACTCTAACAGGGATGTTAATACATTATGATACTCTGACAGGGATGTTAATACATTATGATACTCTAACAGGGATGTTAATACATTATGATACTCTAACAGGGATGTTAATACATTATGATACTCTGACAGGGATGTTAATACATTATGATACTCTGACAGGGATGTTAATACATTATGATACTCTAACAGGGATGTTAATACATTATGATACTCTAACAGGGATGTTATATTAATACATTATGATACTCTGACAGGGATGTTAATACATTATGATACTCTAACAGGGATGTTAATACATTATGATACTCTAACAGGGATGTTAATACATTATGATACTCTAACAGGGATGTTATGTTAATACAGTATGATACTCTATCAGGGATGTTAATACATTATGATACTCTAACAGGGATGTTATATTAATACATTATGATACTCAGACAGGGATGTTATGTTAATACATTATGATACTCTGACAGGGATGTTAATACATTATGATACTCTAACAGGGATGTTAATACATTATGATACTCTAACAGGGATGTTAATACATTATGATACTCTGACAGGGATGTTAATACATTATGATACTCTGACAGGGATGTTATGTTAATACATTATGATACTCTAACAGGGATGTTATATTAATACATTATGATACTCTAACAGGGATGTTATGTTAATACATTATGATACTCTGACAGGGATGTTAATACATTTTGATACTCTGACAGGGATGTTAATACATTATGATACTCTAACAGGGATGTTAATACATTGTGATACTCTAACAGGGATGTTAATACATTATGATACTCTAACAGGGATGTTATGTTAATACATTATGATACTCTAACAGGGATGTTAATACATTATGATACTCTGACAGGGATGTTATGTTAATACATTATGATACTCTAACGGGGATGTTAATACATTATGATACTCTGACAGGGATGTTAATACATTATGATACTCTAACAGGGATGTTAATACATTATGATACTCTAACAGGGATGTTAATACATTATGATACTCTAACAGGGATGTTAATACATTATGATACTCTGACAGGGATGTTAATACATTATGATACTCTAACAGGGATGTTAATACATTATGATACTCTAACGGGGATGTTATGTTAATACATTATGATACTCTGACAGGGATGTTAATACATTATGATACTCTAACAGGGATGTTAATACATTATGATACTCTGACAGGGATGTTATGTTAATACATTATGATACTCTGACAGGGATGTTAATACAATATGATACTCTGACAGGGATGTTATGTTAATACATTATGATACTCTAACAGGGATGTTAATACAATATGATACTCTGACAGGGATGTTATGTTAATACATTATGATACTCTAACAGGGATGTTAATACATTATGATACTCTGACAGGGATGTTAATACATTATGATACTCTGACAGGGATGTTAATACATTATGATACTCTAACAGGGATGTTAATACATTATGATACTCTAACAGGGATGTTATATTAATACATTATGATACTCTGACTGGGATGTTAATACATTATGATACTCTAACAGGGATGTTAATACATTATGATACTCTAACAGGGATGTTAATACATTATGATACTCTAACAGGGATGTTAATACATTATGATACTCTAACAGGGATGTTAATACATTATGATACTCTATCAGGGATGTTATGTTAATACATTATGATACTCTAACAGGGATGTTAATACATTATGATACTCTAACAGGGATGTTAATACATTATGATACTCTGACAGGGATGTTAATACATTATGATACTCTAACAGGGATGTTAATACATTATGATACTCTAACAGGGATGTTATGTTAATACATTATGATACTCTGACAGGGATGTTATGTTAATACATTATGATACTCTGACAGGGATGTTAATACAATATGATACTCTGACAGGGATGTTAATACATTATGATACTCTAACAGGGATGTTAATACAATATGATACTCTGACAGGGATGTTAATACATTATGATACTCTAACAGGGATGTTAATACATTATGATACTCTAACAGGGATGTTAATACATTATGATACTCTAACAGGGATGTTATATTAATACATTATGATACTCTATCAGGGATGTTAATACATTATGATACTCTGACAGGGATGTTATGTTAATACATTATGATACTCTGACAGGGATGTTAATACATTATGATACTCTGACAGGGATGTTAATACATTATGATACTCTAACAGGGATGTTAATACAATATGATACTCTGACAGGGATGTTATGTTAATACATTATGATACTCTGACAGGGATGTTAATACATTATGATACTCTGACAGGGATGTTAATACATTATGATACTCTAACAGGGATGTTAATACAATATGATACTCTGACAGGGATGTTATGTTAATACATTATGATACTCTGACAGGGATGTTATATTAATGCATTATGATACTCTAACAGGGATGTTAATACATTATGATACTCTAACAGGGATGTTAATACATTATGATACTCTAACAGGGATGTTAATTCATTATGATACTCTAACAGGGATGTTAATACATTATGATACTCTGACAGGGATGTTAATACATTATGATACTCTGACAGGGATGTTAATACATTATGATACTCTAACAGGGATGTTAATACATTATGATACTCTAACAGGGATGTTATATTAATACATTATGATACTCTGACAGGGATGTTAATACATTATGATACTCTAACAGGGATGTTAATACATTATGATACTCTAACAGGGATGTTAATACATTATGATACTCTATCAGGGATGTTATGTTAATACATTATGATACTCTAACAGGGATGTTAATACATTATGATACTCTAACAGGGATGTTAATACATTATGATACTCTGACAGGGATGTTAATACATTATGATACTCTAACAGGGATGTTAATACATTATGATACTCTAACAGGGATGTTATGTTAATACATTATGATACTCTAACAGGGATGTTAATACATTATGATACTCTAACGGGGATGTTATGTTAATACATTATGATACTCTGACAGGGATGTTAATACATTATGATACTCTATCAGGGATGTTAATACATTATGATACTCTGACAGGGATGTTATGTTAATACATTATGATACTCTGACAGGGATGTTAATACATTATGATACTCTGACAGGGATGTTAATACATTATGATACTCTAACAGGGATGTTAATACAATATGATACTCTGACAGGGATGTTATGTTAATACATTATGATACTCTGACAGGGATGTTAATACATTATGATACTCTGACAGGGATGTTAATACATTATGATACTCTAACAGGGATGTTAATACAATATGATACTCTGACAGGGATGTTATGTTAATACATTATGATACTCTGACAGGGATGTTATGTTAATACATTATGATACTCTGACAGGGATGTTAATACATTATGATACTCTAACAGGGATGTTAATACATTATGATACTCTAACAGGGATGTTAATACATTATGATACTCTAACAGGGATGTTAATACATTATGATACTCTGACAGGGATGTTAATACATTATGATACTCTGACAGGGATGTTAATACATTATGATACTCTAACAGGGATGTTAATACATTATGATACTCTAACAGGGATGTTATATTAATACATTATGATACTCTGACAGGGATGTTAATACATTATGATACTCTAACAGGGATGTTAATACATTATGATACTCTAACAGGGATGTTAATACATTATGATACTCTAACAGGGATGTTAATACATTATGATACTCTATCAGGGATGTTATGTTAATACATTATGATACTCTAACAGGGATGTTAATACATTATGATACTCTAACAGGGATGTTAATACATTATGATACTCTGACAGGGATGTTAATACATTATGATACTCTAACAGGGATGTTAATACATTATGATACTCTAACAGGGATGTTAATACATTATGATACTCTAACGGGGATGTTATGTTAATACATTATGATACTCTGACAGGGATGTTAATGCATTATGATACTCTATCAGGGATGTTAATACATTATGATACTATGACAGGAATGTTATGTTAATACATTATGATACTCTAACAGGGATGTTAATACATTATGATACTCTGACAGGGATGTTATGTTAATACATTATGATACTCTAACAGGGATGTTAATACATTATGATACTCTGACAGGGATGTTAATACATTATGATACTCTAACAGGGATGTTAATACAGTTTGATACTCTAACAGGGATGTTAATACATTATGATACTCTAACAGGGATGTTAATACATTATGATACTCTGACAGGGATGTTAATACATTATGATACTCTAACAGGGATGTTAATACATTATGATACTCTAACGGGGATGTTATGTTAATACATTATGATACTCTGACAGGGATGTTAATACATTATGATACTCTAACAGGGATGTTAATACATTATGATACTCTGACAGGGATGTTATGTTAATACATTATGATACTCTGACAGGGATGTTAATACAATATGATACTCTGACAGGGATGTTATGTTAATACATTATGATTCTCTAACAGGGATGTTAATACAATATGATACTCTGACAGGGATGTTATGTTAATACATTATGATACTCTAACAGGGATGTTAATACATTATGATACTCTAACAGGGATGTTAATACATTATGATACTCTAACAGGGATGTTAATACAATATGATACTCTGACAGGGATGTTATGTTAATACATTATGATACTCTGACAGGGATGTTAATACATTATGATACTCTGACAGGGATGTTAATACATTATGATACTCTAACAGGGATGTTAATACAATATGATACTCTGACAGGGATGTTATGTTAATACATTATGATACTCTAACAGGGATGTTATATTAATGCATTATGATACTCTAACAGGGATGTTAATACATTATGATACTCTAACAGGGATGTTAATACATTATGATACTCTAACAGGGATGTTAATACATTATGATACTCTAACAGGGATGTTAATACATTATGATACTCTGACAGGGATGTTAATACATTATGATACTCTGACAGGGATGTTAATACATTATGATACTCTAACAGGGATGTTAATACATTATGATACTCTAACAGGGATGTTATATTAATACATTATGATACTCTGACTGGGATGTTAATACATTATGATACTCTAACAGGGATGTTAATACATTATGATACTCTAACAGGGATGTTAATACATTATGATACTCTAACAGGGATGTTAATACATTATGATACTCTAACAGGGATGTTAATACATTATGATACTCTATCAGGGATGTTATGTTAATACATTATGATACTCTAACAGGGATGTTAATACATTATGATACTCTAACAGGGATGTTAATACATTATGATACTCTGACAGGGATGTTAATACATTATGATACTCTAACAGGGATGTTAATACATTATGATACTCTAACAGGGATGTTATGTTAATACATTATGATACTCTGACAGGGATGTTATGTTAATACATTATGATACTCTGACAGGGATGTTAATACAATATGATACTCTGACAGGGATGTTAATACATTATGATACTCCAACAGGGATGTTAATACAATATGATACTCTGACAGGGATGTTAATACATTATGATACTCTAACAGGGATGTTAATACATTATGATACTCTAACAGGGATGTTAATACATTATGATACTCTAACAGGGATGTTATATTAATACATTATGATACTCTGACAGGGATGTTAATACATTATGATACTCTATCAGGGATGTTAATACATTATGATACTCTGACAGGGATGTTATGTTAATACATTATGATACTCTGACAGGGATGTTAATACATTATGATACTCTGACAGGGATGTTAATACATTATGATACTCTAACAGGGATGTTAATACAATATGATACTCTGACAGGGATGTTATGTTAATACATTATGATACTCTGACAGGGATGTTAATACATTATGATACTCTAACAGGGATGTTAATACATTATGATACTCTAACAGGGATGTTAATACATTATGATACTCTGACAGGGATGTTAATACATTATGATACTCTGACAGGGATGTTAACACATTATGATACTCTAACAGGGATGTTAATACATTATGATACTCTAACAGGGATGTTAATACATTATGATACTCTAACAGGGATGTTAATACATTATGATACTCTGACAGGGATGTTAATACATTATGATACTCTAACAGGGATGTTAATACATTATGATACTCTAACAGGGATGTTAATACATTATGATACTCTGACAGGGATGTTAATACATTATGATACTCTGACAGGGATGTTAACACATTATGATACTCTAACAGGGATGTTAATACATTATGATACTCTAACAGGGATGTTATATTAATACATTATGATACTCTGACAGGGATGTTAATACATTATGATACTCTAACAGGGATGTTAATACATTATGATACTCTAACAGGGATGTTAATACATTATGATACTCTAACAGGGATGTTAATACATTATGATACTCTATCAGGGATGTTATGTTAATACATTATGATACTCTAACAGGGATGTTAATACATTATGATACTCTAACAGGATGTTAATACATTATGATACTCTGACAGGGATGTTAATACATTATGATACTCTAACAGGGATGTTAATACATTATGATACTCTAACAGGGATGTTATGTTAATACATTATGATACTCTAACAGGGATGTTAATACATTATGATACTCTAACGGGGATGTTATGTTAATACATTATGATACTCTGACAGGGATGTTAATGCATTATGATACTCTATCAGGGATGTTAATACATTATGATACTATGACAGGAATGTTAATACATTATGATACTCTGACAGGGATGTTAATACATTATGATACTCTGACAGGGATGTTAATACATTATGATACTCTGACAGGGATGTTATGTTAATTCAATATGATACTCTGACAGGGATGTTAATACATTATGATACTCTAACAGGGATGTTAATACATTATGATACTCTAACGGGGATGTTAATACATTATGATACTCTAACAGGGATGTTATGTTAATACATTATGATACTCTAACGG
The DNA here is from genome assembly GCF_045791955.1 of Oncorhynchus clarkii lewisi. Lineage (NCBI taxonomy): Eukaryota > Metazoa > Chordata > Actinopteri > Salmoniformes > Salmonidae > Oncorhynchus > Oncorhynchus clarkii. The sequence continues at coordinate 78,529,579 of NC_092152.1, read as the reverse complement.
GGATGTTATGTTAATACATTATGATACTCTAACAGGGATGTTAATACAATATGATACTCTGACAGGGATGTTATGTTAATACAGTATGATACTCTAACAGGGATGTTATGTTAATACAATATGATACTCTAACAGGGATGTTATGTTAATACATTATGATACTCTAACAGGGATGTTAATACAATATGATACTCTATCAGGGAGGTTAATACATTATGATACTCTAACAGGGATGTTATGTTAATACATTATGATACTCTAACGGGGATGTTATGTTAATACATTATGATACTCTAACAGGGATGTTATGTTAATACATTATGATACTCTAACAGGGATGTTAATACATTATGATACTCTGACAGGGATGTTAATACAATATGATACTCTATCAGGGATGTTAATACAATATGATACTCTATCAGGGATGTTAATACAATATGATACTCTAACAGGGATGTTATGTTAATACATTATGATACTCTAACGGGGATGTTATGTTAATACAGTATGATACTCTAACATGGATGTTAATACATTATGATACTCTAACAGGGATGTTAATACATTATGATACTCTAACAGGGATGTTAATACATTATGATACTCTAACAGGGATGTTATGTTAATACATTATGATACTCTAACAGGGATGTTAATACAATATGATACTCTGACAGGGATGTTATGTTAATACAGTATGATACTCTGACAGGGATGTTAATACATTATGATACTCTGACAGGGATGTTATGTTAATACATTATGATACTCTGACAGGGATGTTAATACATTAGGATACTCTAACAGGGATGTTAATACATTATGATACTCTAACAGGGATGTTATGTTAATACAGTATGATACTCTAACAGGGATGTTAATACATTATGATACTCTGACAGGGATGTTATGTTAATACAGTATGATACTCTGACAGGGATGTTAATACATTATGATACTCTGACAGGGATGTTATGTTAATACAATATGATACTCTATCAGGGATGTTAATACAATATGATACTCTAACAGGGATGTTATGTTAATACATTATGATACTCTAACAGGGATGTTAATACATTATGATACTCTGACAGGGATGTTAATACATTATGATACTCTAACAGGGATGTTAATACATTATGATACTCTAACAGGGATGTTAATACATTATGATACTCTAACAGGGATGTTAATACATTATGATACTCTAACAGGGATGTTATGTTAATACATTATGATACTCTAACAGGGATGTTAATACATTATGATACTCTGACAGGGATGTTATGTTAATACATTATGATACTCTGACAGGGATGTTAATACATTATGATACTCTAACAGGGATGTTAATACATTATGATACTCTAACAGGGATGTTAATACATTATGATACTCTAACAGGGATGTTATGTTAATACATTATGATACTCTAACAGGGATGTTAATACATTATGATACTCTAACAGGGATGTTAATACATTATGATACTCTATCAGGGATGTTAATACATGATGATACTCTGACAGGGATGTTAATACATGATGATACTCTGACAGGGATGTTAATACAATATGATACTCTAACAGGGATGTTAATACAATATGATACTCTGACAGGGATGTTATGTTAATACATTATGATACTCTGACAGGGATGTTAATACATTAGGATACTCTTACAGGGATGTTAATACATTATGATACTCTAACAGGGATGTTAATACATTATGATACTCTAACAGGGATGTTAATACATTATGATACTCTGACAGGGATGTTATATTAATACATTATGATACTCTAACAGGGATGTTAATACATTATGATACTCTAACAGGGATGTTAATACATTATGATACTCTATCAGGGATGTTATGTTAATACATTATGATACTCTAACAGGGATGTTAATACATTATGATACTCTGACAGGGATGTTAATACATGATGATACTCTGACAGGGATGTTAATACATTATGATACTCTAACAGGGATGTTAATACATTATGATACTCTAACAGGGATGTTATGTTAATAGATTATGATACTCTAACAGGGATGTTAATACATTATGATACTCTAACAGGGATGTTAATACATTATGATACTCTAACAGGGATGTTAATACATTATGCCATTCTAACAGGGAGCAGATCTGATGAAGGGGATTGGTTGAAACATCATTAGCCATGCTCACTTTTTCAGATACCTACAGAACATTTGGTGTCCAGAAATTATTGAAAAAATCGTCCAGTTCAAAGAATAATGGATGTCACGACTCCTGCCGAAGTCGGCTCATCTCCTTGTTCGGGCGTCGCTCGGCGGTCGACGTCACCGGTCCTCTAGCCATCGCCCCTCCACCTTTCATTTTCCATTTGTTTTGTCTTGTTTTTCCACACACCTGTTTTACATGCCCTCATCACTCTACGTGTATATATTCCTCTGTTCCCCCCCATGTCTGTGTGTGTAATTGTTCGTTACGTGTCATGTGTGATGCTTCATGCTGGTTTTTCGCCGGGTCTTGTTTGGAACCCGTGGTATTGTATGCTGTTCAATATTTGTGTGACGAGTGCGCTATTTCCTTTTGCCTTTGGCGGGAATGTCGTTACGCAGTTGCGTCCGACTGTTTTCATTCTGCCAAATAAAGTGTGCCTGTTCACTCATCTCTGCTCTCCTGCACCTGACTTCAGTTCACCAGTTGCGCACACTGTTGACAATGAATGCATTCATTAAACTTCATTAATTACTTACTTTATTGTTCAATGAGACTCTATGTTTCCCACATATTGCAAGACAGCAAATCATATTTGTGAAATTGTATGAAATACTTATTGATACAGTATTATGGACTCTAGCTATCCACTAGCAAAGCACGTCCATTTAGTGTTGCATGAGTGCTGTTCTGACAAATAAGCACCTCATCACTACCTGCACACAACAACTTCCTGGTTTCAACGTCCTCAGGAAGGAGTGGTCCTCAATAGATTCAGAACTGGCCACGGCCCATGCCTCGCCAACCTCCAGCGATGGGGCATAAAAGCAATCCCCCTATGGCCTGTGGGGTGGAGAAAACCATGCACCACATTTTTTTGCATTCACTGAATAAATAAATAGTGCTGATCTGTGTGTGTTGTCCCCAGAAGTCATCCAAGCTGTCCAGGATCTCGTCTGGAGAGGAGGATCTGGAGGACGAGAAAGAGGAGGATCAGAAGAGAGGATCGGAGGGGGGAGACCCCGATAACGGCATCATTCAGAACACTGCCGACAGCAAGGTGGGCCGCCCAGGGGGGATGTCAGGGTTGGGGACAATTCTAATTAAAGTCAGTTAAATCAGGAAAGGATTTTAATTTAAAATAATGTTTTATTTATTTAAAATAAATAGGTTCTCCTTTTCAGTTTATTGAAAATATAACATTTTTACAACAATTAAGTCAGAATTTCAGTCTACTTCTTGAATTGACTGTCTTCAATTTGAATTGACCCCAACCATGGTGGATGTAGCCTGATCCCAGATCTGTTTGTATGCTTGGGGTGACATTGACCCTAGTTGACAAGACATTGCTGACACATTTCAGTCACAGGTATGTTTATTCCTTCCTTGGTACCGCAAAGTGATAGTGTTGCAAGATCAACACTTGATTACTAATTTATTTGATTTAGCAAAGATTAAAATGGAGGTGAAAATGTTGCAGATATTGTTCATTCAATGCAGGAATACTGACACCAGGGGGCATGGTAGCAAAATAACTGTTCTGATTCTCTTGTATCATTCAAACAGCATTATTATATCACTTCATTGTGTCCTGTGTCACTGTCAGATACTTAGGTTTCTGATGTGTATTCTAATTGTTTAATAGGATATTTTTCAATTAGAATATTTGTATGCCTCTGTTCCAGAACCAGTTGCTGAGAGAAGAACATTAGGTGCTGTGGACACCTGCCGAGGGAAGGGAAGGTATTCAATGTTGCTGTCACGTGATATTGGAATGGTCAAACTCCCATAATCACCACCTCTAGCACTACCTGTAATGGGTCATTCACATCCATCTCTATGTAGAAAATAACACACATCTACTACAGTATATCACTAAATCTGTACAACTCTGCTTCAGCCAGTAGACGCCCAGGCTTGACTAGAGCCAAGGTAACTAGCTTCAAAACAACATACACACACACTTGTGTCCCCATCTCTTTAAAAATCAGAACACCACATTTCATATCTAAACAGTGTAAAATAAGCATCAATCGATATTTATATTGACCCTTAGCCTCCACTATCTGATTCCATCAATGATTCATATAGGTAAACATGTTAGCTATGTTTGATAAAACTTCTATGAATATACAGTATAATATACTCCCTTGTGGTCTATGATGATTGATATATGTTGGGTATTGCAGTGTTCTGATCATACTAGTTGTATCTTGGATTTGCTTTTATAAAACAATGGTTTAAGGGGAGGGACTAGCTTAGGGTTGCAAAATGTCAGTACATTTTCAAAACTTTCCAGTTTTCCAGAAATCCCGGTTGGAATAATCCTGCAATCAGTAGGGAATAAGCAGGAAATCCGGTGATCATACGACTGGAATTCATGGGAAACCTGAGAATTTGGGGAAAGTTACTGGAAATTTGAAATGTGTGTTAAACTGACTGTGTAACATATCCATATCACTCAGCACTGTATGTTGCTCTTTTATGTAACCGTAAAAGATGAATGGGAAAATACATAGATAAATGTACGAAGTGTTGTGCACAAACCGACTCTCTAACTCTCTATCTATATATTTGACTTTGGTTGTAGAGTATAGGGCCAGTATTCTACCTGACTGATCTAGCTAACTACTCGTCCGCATCCCAAATGGAATCTTACCACCTACATGCTTTTGTGCACTACGCTGCCTTCATCTTTCTATGGGAAGTGATGAATCGGTTTTAACCTGTGTCAGTAGAATGGGTTATGGTATATTTTAAAAGCTTTCTATAGTGGCATGCTCAACTGTTGTACACAACTACCTAGTTATTTTCTTAACATTTTCAATTATACTGAAAAAAAAGGTAACCGCAACATGTAAAATGTTTCATGATGAGCTGAAATAAAAGATCCCAGAAATGTTTCATACGCACAAAAACATTATTTCTCTCAAATTTGGTGCACAAATTTGTTTACATCACTGTTAGTGAGCATTTCTCCATTGCCAAGATTATCCATCCACCTGACAGGTGTGGCATATCAAGAAGCTGATTAAATTAGCATTACACAGGTGCTCCTTGTGCTAGGGACAATAAAAGTTTTGTCACACAACACAATGCCACAGATGTCGCAAGTTTTGAGTGAGCGTGCAATTGGCATGCTGACTGCAGGAATGTCCACCAGAGCTGTTGCCAGAGAATTGAATGTTCGTTTCTCTACCATAAGCCTGTCATTTTAGAGAATTTGACAGTACATCCAACCAGCCTCACAACCGCAGACCACGTGTAACAACACCAGCCCAGGACCTCCACATCCAGTTTCTTCACCTGCGGGATCGTGTGAGACCACCCACCCGGACAGCTGATGAAACTGAGGCGTATTTCTGTCTGTAAAAAAACGCTTTTGTGGGGAAAAACTCATTCTGATTGGCTGGGCCTGGCTCCCAAGTGGGTGGGTCTATGCCCTCCCAGGCCCACCCATGGCTGCGCCCCTGCCCACTCATGTGAAATCAATAGATTAGGGCCTAATGAATTCATTTAAATTGACTGATTTCCTTATATGAACTGTAACTCAGTAAAAACTTTGAAATTGTTGCATATTGCGTTTATATAAACTCAGTAAAATCTTTGAAATTGTTGCATGTTGCGTTTATATATTTGTTCAGTATACCTGCTGTTTTTCCATTCACACTTCTTCCACAGTGCGGTGAATGAGAAAAAAAAGACATAACACAACCATGTTTGCAAGCACCTTTCTCAGACGATATATTGGTTTTCATCCTGAGGCATTTATGACATGTTGGAAACTCAGAAATACAAGCTTCCGAGTTAAAAAAACAACATTTGAACTGCCCTCCAACTATTTACAAGTGACATCACCTACTAAGGAAATTACCTCGATAACGGAATCAGCGTTCTCAACGAGTTCAAGGCATGTGAATGCACACAACTCGTTTCTCCGAGTTTTCAAGTCATATTTTCAGAGTTTCCGACTTGTCATGAATGCAGCTTTAGTGTTTGGTGTAAAGTTGGCGCCTGGCATGCTGGAAAATTGTGTTTTCTGCCTTGGTTCAGCTTCCAAACTTACTGTTACACACTCCCATCAATGGTATGCCAGTAGCCTGCTCTCCTTCCTATGTCTTTATGAAAAATATATTCTATTTATTTTTTTGATGATAGTTGATTATAATACTGTGTGAAATGTAAACTCATACATTTTAATGTTTTGATTTAAACCTTTCAATCTTTGTTAATGCTCGGAATTAGAACATGTTTTACATTTGAAAGGTTTGTAGTTTAAAGTAAACTGTTGCTGTTTATGAACAAGACTTTTACAGAATAAACTCATTGGAATGCACTGTGTTTGCAAACACGTATTATTTGGATAACACGGACATCTCACATGCAAGAGCCCCAACAGAGCCAGAAAACACTAATCAGATTTTACAAATCAAGATTTATTTCAGGTTTTTAACACTTAAATTAGACACAAATATCCAAATATTGCGTCCACAAAACTAGTCCTTAAATCCTCTCCAAACACCTTTAAACATAACACAATCTATTTTGATTCACCATATAGCATTTTATGACAACAAACCTATTGTTTTATTTCAAAGTAAACGTTGTAATGCTTGACAGAACCAGAGAGAATACACGTAATTTAGCTGAAAACACATTTAGAACAGTGCTGTATTCATAACATATCCCAGAGTAGGAGTGCTGCTGATCTAGGGTCAGGTCCCCCCGTCCATTTATTGTTATTCATTGCAATCTAAAAGGCTAAACTGATCCTAAATCAGTTCCATAATAGGCTAAGGCTAGTCACTGACAAACAGAAATGAAGAGTAAAGGTATCAAGTTTTCTTTCTATGTAAAGGAATGAGCACGATATGCTTGGATGCTGTTTTTAAGTCTCTGTTGTGTTGCTGTCAGTAGAGTACAGCAGTGAGACTACAGTAGTGTACACTAAAGAGTACAGTTGTGAGTATTGAATATACTAATATACTACACTTAGAGTTGGCCAGTGCAGAATATGAAACAGACTGGCCACCAGGTTATGCTAGGCAGAGAGATACTTTTGGACTGGTTTCTGTGGTTATGCTAGGCAGAGAGATACTTTTGGACTGGTTTCTGTGGTTATGCTAGGCAGAGAGATACTTTTGGACTGGTTTCTGCGGTTATGCTAGGCAGAGAGATTCTTTTGGACTGGTTTCTGCGGTTATGCTAGGCAGAGAGATACTTTTGGACTGGTTTCTGCGGTTATGCTAGGCAGAGAGATACTTTTGGACTGGTTTCTGCGGTTATGCTAGGCAGAGAGATACTTTTGGACTGATTTCTGCGGTTATGCTAGGCAGAGAGATACTTTTGGACTGGTTTCTACGGTTATGCTAGGCAGAGAGATACTTTTGGACTGGTTTCTGCGGTTATGCTAGGCAGAGAGATACTTTTGGACTGGTTTCTGTGGTTATGCTAGGCAGAGAGATACTTTTGGACTGGTTTCTGCGGTTATGCTAGGCAGAGAGATACTTTTGGACTGGTTTATGCGGTTATGCTAGGCAGAGAGATACTTTTGGACTGGTTTCTGCAGTTATTCTAGGCAGAGAGATACTTTTGGACTGGTTTCTGCGGTTATGCTAGGCAGAGAGATACTTTTGGACTGGTTTCTGAGGTTATGCTAGGCAGAGAGATACTTTTGGACTGGTTTCTACGGTTATGCTAGGCAGAGAGATACTTTTGGACTGGTTTCTGCGGTTATGCTAGGCAGAGAGATACTTTTGGACTGGTTTCTGCGGTTATGCTAGGCAGAGAGATACTTTTGGACTGGTTTCTGCGTAGTCAAGGCCTGAGTCGGTCAGCCAGCCAGCCAGTCAGTTGGTCAGTCTGTTCCTTCAGTCAGTCCTCTTGTCATTTTGTTGGTCTCTGAGGAAGAAGGCAGGGCTAGTGACACAGCGGTAGCAGAGGGCTTGGGGTACGATGGCATACACGCCGTTGACTAATAGAAAGACAATCTGGCTGTCAGCTGGTACTCTGTAGGAGAACGGCGTCCGCGTGTGGAGAGATGCACCGATGTGGGAGAACTGGGCCTGAGGAGGATAGAAGAGAAGATAAGACAGAGAGAGTATAAAAACAAGAAGTGGAGGGGTAGAAAGAAAGAGGGAGAAGATGAGGAGAAAGAATGAAAGATAAATGAAGGATCCGCTTTGACAATCTCAACATGAAAGCTGGAAGATACACTAGAAAAGCTGGATTTCTTGGTACGCATCTGGTATTTAGAAACGTTTCTTCTATATACTGTACAAGCATACCATACGTCTTCTATGAACCCTGTACCATAGCATAGACCTACACTCTCCTGAGCTGTTCACTGTCATATCCTGTCAGTATCATGAGTGGAATATCTCTCCACTATCAATCTCTGAACTGGGCCTATTTCCCTGTAGCCTACTGCTGTCATTCCTAGCATGGAGAGGCATTGAAACAAGATGTTTGAGCCTGTCTGTCTGCTTGTCTGTGTCTGTCTGCCTGTTTTCCTGCTTGTCTACCTGCCTGTTTCCTGCTTGTCTGTCTGTCTGCCTGTCTGTCTGTATGTCTGTCTGTACACACACTCGGCCTCTCTCAACCTCTATATTTAGCCTGGCTAGGCAACGTGCCTGCTGTGTCTAAAGATGGCCCCAGCTTTTGTCTCTCTTGGGACTGATGGCACAGGACAGCCTACTGGCTTCACAACAAAGCAATGGCAGCCGCTCACTGTTTCGTTTGCTGCTTCCAACTACACATGTGATCTTTAAATAACTTTTAAGTGGTACACATACACACATTTTGAGCGACCAACCAACCAATCAACCAAAATGTATTGTACCCAAAGGGAAATAGGTCTGCAAGCAAGGTAAATCCACCTGAGAAAGAATGTGTCAGTCCAATGTCTATCTGTGTGTGACTAAAAGCTGATTCAATTCATCAAGACACGGTGTGATCAGTTGAATCAGGTGTGTTGTTTAGCACAATAATGGAACAAAAGCCTGCACTCTGTGGGTCAGTTGCTTTAGCAAATATCACCGGTCCTTGGGGATGCATCAATACTGGCCATACACAGAGCGCTCCCTGAGCCCTTGTTAGGGAGAGTACCTTAGAAACCCGGGAATTTATAGCACTAATCAGACTGTGTGTGTGTGCGCATGTGTCTCTCTCTCTGTGTGTGTGTGTGTGTGTGTGTGTGTGTGTGTGTGTGTGTGTGTGTGTGTGTGTGTGTGTGTGTGTGTGTGTGTGGCCTCTGCAATACGACAGCTTGACCACAGGAATACAGATGAGTTAACCATGTGCAGAGCCACAGTCATTCACATAATTTATATAGGTCAACACTGGAATTTGTATAGCTGAAATATACCCTAGGTATAGATCTAGGATCCTCTCCCCCAACCCTAACTTTGACCTATAGTGGGGAAAATGCACAACTGACCCAAGATCAGCATGTAGGAAGGGGAACTTCACCCTACTTCTTTTGAAATAGTAATTTCATTCCAGTTATATTTCTATGCTCCCCACTCACCTGTGCTATTGCCCCAGAGTGGACCAGAGTGAGGTCAGGCATCCACTCACACCCAGGCACGAGCAGCCCGTAGAGCGCAATGATGTAGTACGGACCGGAGTAAAGCATGTTCACTATCATCTAGGACACAGCAGAGACATAATAGGCTGCGTTTACACAGGCAGCACAATTCTGATCTGTTTTCCACTAATTGGCCTTTTGACCAATCAGATCAGCTCTGAAAAATATGTGAAAAGATTTGATGTGATTGGTCAAAAAAAACAATTAGTGGAAAATAGATCCGAATTGGGCTGCCTGTGTAAACGCAGCTATAGAGGTTAAAAGGGGTCCTACTATATAGTTTGAGGTAAGTATTGAGTCATGGGTAACTGCAAACATGGCGTGTGTCTGAAAGTGGGCGTGGAACAGAAGTGGGAGGATTAATAGAAGTGGGTGTGTGAAAAGCGAATCAGCAAATAGGGCAGATTTGTTGCCACTCAAGATCGTTTTGTGTGGCTGATTGGGCGGCACGACGAGTCGATTGTTGATAACTGTAGCATTTTGGCTAAGACTAACCCTTTTCCTAACCTTAATCTCATTCTCCTAACCTGCCACGTTAATTCTCCTAACCTGCCACGTTAATTCTCCTAACCTGCCACGTTAATTCTCCTAACCTGCTACGTTAATTATTCTAACCTGTTAATTATTCTAACCCGCGGTGCACCTGGCTATGGCCGGTCTAACCGATAATGGAGCGCTGATGTTAAACCCATCGCTGTTAATCCACCTACTGATGTTAAACCCATCGCTGTTAATCCACCTACTTATGTTAAACCCATCGCTGTTAATCCACCTAATGATGTTACACCCATCGCTGTTAATCCACCTAATGATGTTAAACCCATCGCTGTTAATCCACCTACTGATGTTAAACCCATCGCTGTTAATCCACCTACTTATGTTAAACCCATCGCTGTTAATCCACCTACTGATGTTAAACCCATCACTGTTAATCCACCTACTGATGTTACACCCATCGCTGTTAATCCACCTACTGATGTTACACCCATCGCTGTTAATCCACCTAATGATGTTACACCCATCGCTGTTAATCCACCTACTGATGTTAAACCCATCGCTGTTAATCCACCTAATGATGTTAAACCCATCACTGTTAATCCACCTACTGATGTTACACCCATCGCTGTTAATCCACCTACTGATGTTAAACCCATCGCTGTTAATCCACCTAATGATGTTACACCCATCACTGTTAATCCACCTACTGATGTTAAACCCATCGCTGTTAATCCACCTACTGATGTTAAACCCATCGCTGTTAATCCACCTACTGATGTTAAACCCATCGCTGTTAATCCACCTACTGATGTTACACCCATCACTGTTAATCCACCTAATGATGTTATACCCATCGCTGTTAATCCACCTACTGATGTTAAACTCATCGCTGTTAATCCACCTACTGATGTTAAACCCATCGCTGTTAATCCACCTACTGATGTTAAACCCATCACTGTTAATCCACCTACTGATGTAAAACCCATCACTGTTAATCCACCTACTGATGTTAAACCCATCACTGTTAATCCACCTACTGATGTTAAACCCATCGCTGTTAATCCACCTACTGATGTTAAACCCATCACTGTTAATCCACCTACTGATGTAAAACCCATCACTGTTAATCCACCTACTGATGTTAAACCCATCACTGTTAATCCACCTACTGATGTTAAACCCATCACTGTTAATCCACCTACTGATGTAAAACCCATCACTGTTAATCCACCTACTGATGTTAAACCCATCACTGTTAATCCACCTACTGATGTTAAACCCATCGCTGTTAATCCACCTACTGATGTTACACCCATCACTGTTAATCCACCTAATGATGTTAAACCCATCGCTGTTAATCCACCTACTGATGTTAAACCCATCGCTGTTAATCCACCTACTGATGTTACACCCATCACTGTTAATCCACCTAATGATGTTACACCCATCGCTGTTAATCCACCTACTGATGTTAAACCCATCGCTGTTAATCCACCTAATGATGTTACACCCATCGCTGTTAATCCACCTACTGATGTTACACCCATCACTGTTAATCCACCTAAAAATGTTAAACCCATCGCTGTTAATCCACCTACTGATGTTAAACCCATCGCTGTTAATCCACCTACTGATGTTACACCCATCACTGTTAATCCACCTAATGATGTTACACCCATCGCTGTTAATCCACCTACTGATGTTACACCCATCGCTGTTAATCCACCTACTGATGTTACACCCATCGCTGTTAATCCACCTACTGATGTAAAACCCATCGCTGTTAATCCACCTACTGATGTTACACCCATCGCTGTTAATCCACCTAATGATGTTACACCCATCGCTGTTAATCCACCTACTGATGTTACACCCATCGCTGTTAATCCACCTACTGATGTTACACCCATCGCTGTTAATCCACCTACTGATGTTAAACCCATCGCTGTTAATCCACCTACTGATGTTACACCCATCGCTGTTAATCCACCTAATGATGTTACACCCATCGCTGTTAATCCACCTACTGATGTTAAACCCATCGCTGTTAATCCACCTAATGATGTTACACCCATCGCTGTTAATCCACCTACTGATGTTAAACCCATCGCTGTTAATCCACCTACTGATGTTACACCCATCGCTGTTAATCCACCTAATGATGTTACACCCATCGCTGTTAATCCACCTACTGATGTTACACCCATCACTGTTAATCCACCCACTTCTTTTGCAACGCCCACTTTCAGACACACTCCAAGTATGCAGTTACTCATATTTATAATTACCTGGACCCTCTTAAAGGGATGGTTCTTCCCTAAACCCTTTTAAAGGGATGGTTCATCCCTAAACCCTCAAAACTGTTGAGATATTTCCATGCCCTATTACTAAGTGATCTAAAGTCCAGCTGTTTATATATTCTATGTGCTAGTCTATCTGCTGTGTAGATCCTACTAAAGCATTATGAGAAATCAGCAGGCCTCCATCCCATATGTATGTAAAGGTTGACACTGTCTCATCCGATCTAATGATTAGACGGTGCTATATTTCTCTTGCTAAGACCCCTGCTTTGTTAGCTAACTCCCATAAGTGAAAATACATTTGAACTTTTCTTGAAACATTTCCGTGAGGAAAAACTTAAGTTTAACAAGACATTTAGTATTAAACAGCGAGCGACACGCACCACATGCAAATGCAATCAAGAGTTAAAGTATCAAAAGCTTCCATTATTTAGAATGTGGTGCTGTGTTTGGTTTACAGCTGTTTTAGTGAGAGGAAAAGATCACCTCTATTTTAGACATGACAAACGTATGAGTCCATCATCCATATAACAGTGTGCTCCATGGCTTGGCCTTTCCATTACTTACCTGTATTTTAGGATAAGACGAGGGGTCCTTCAGGTAAGGTTCATATAGCTGTGTGTACTCCTGACACCACTCTGTCGGGCAGTCCAGGGCCACCTAGGCCAGACACTGTTCAATGAGTGTTACATCAGACCCAGTTGTAAACAGTTAAATGGGCCTCAAACCTTTCTTCAGCAATGAGTATAACTATAATGATGAGGTCCTTTTGTAACAGAGGCTTTGATTCAGCTCAGAGTGACATTCAGTACCATGCTCTAACATTTTCATTCATCATCCTTCTCAGGTAGTTTTTACCTTTATTTAACCATTTAACCTTTATTTAACCATTTAACCTTTATTTAACCCTCTTTTGCGAGGGGGACATGGCAGCCGCCATGGTAACGCATAGATCCATTAGAAGTACAACTGGCTGGCATCTGTAGTTTGGCAATGTCTCTGTGGTTCTTACCAGGCCTCTGAAGACACAGAAAAATGTAGCAGGGACAAGGTAGATGACAAACAGAAAGTCTAGGGGCCTCTCCAATAGCGTAGTCCTCTGGGCCTCATTGATACTCTGACAGAAAAAATAGAGAGAGAAAAATACACCAACATCAGCAATGTCTCTCTGTTTTAATGGATAGTGATATTGCTCAAGTCAGGATTTGTAGCTCGATGTGTGCACACCAAAAAAAGCTTTGCAGGATTGAGTGAACAAAATAAAATAAAAAATTGCTTCAGATTGAAATGCTTCAGATTGACATGAAAACATTTAGTCAAAAACACTTGGCCTCTGCAAGAGGAGCCAATTCCCATTGAATTGTCTAATAATATCTGGGAACATCTATTTTTACTTTGGCATCTTTAACCAAATTCCCTGGTGGTCAATCATGGTGGATGTAAACAAGTAGGCTTGTTACTGATAAATGGAGAGTGACTATGTCCCTTGCAGTGTTGCATTATAGCATCGGGTTACAATGCAATATTGTATGACCTTTGACCCTGAAGGATTGGGCTCTTACCATTGTCCGAGCCTGTCTGGTGGTGGACTGGCTGAAGACGCGGAAGCAGGCCCACACCGAAACTACGACGTAGAGCATGTGGACCAGGAACAGGGGGCTCAGCTGGGTACCATACTTCCCTGGTGGGGAGAGATCAAAAAGCATGTGTGAAAATAATGTTCCTCTCTGAGGATAGACAATACATGTTCTGTCTGTCTGTACAGGGGTAAATCTCAGTAGATCTGTGCTGAGACTGATTTGCATTGTGTTCAGGGATAAAGCATATCAGCCATGCATGTTCAATAAAGTAACGGTCTAATTTTATCCATTCGTTTGAGTGTACCCACCCACAACATTTCCAGGAATGTAGACGATGACGCGCATGAGAATGGACCCCACCCAGTACAGGCCGATGGCTCTGTAGCTTGCCCTGCAAAGACAGGCAACACACACAACACACACATCCCAACACACACAACACGCACAACACACACAACACACACAACACAGACATCACACATCATTACTGTGGCTCCTTGTTGTAGCCCATAACTAGGACCTCTATGAGCTCTGGTCAGAATTAGTGCACTACACTATATCACTTTCTCACTCATCATTTTTTACCATTCATTCAGGATTATCCGTAATCAGGGTAGCATCCACATTCATGTAAAAATATACTTCTATTCTTATTTACAATAAAAGTGACTCCAAAATTAATACAATACATGATTTACCATTAATTTATATTGGGCACAAAATAATCTGAAACACAACAAAAAACAAAGAGCAAATGCATCCAACAAATGTGTAGAGTCACAAGCTTGATGTAGTCATTACATGCTATAAATATGGGACCAAAAGTTAACTTGTCCCAACACATTTGGTCCCCTAATGTCGGGGGACTATGTACAAAATGTCATTTAATTTCTAAACAATTCCCCCAATATGGATGAAAATACCCTAAAATGAAAGCTAGCAGTATGCACTTTAACCTATCATTTCCAATACAAAGTGCTGGAGTACAGAGCCAAAACAACAGCAAATTAGTAAAATGTCCCAAAACTTGTGGAGCTCACTGTGTATAATATGGCACCCCAAGTCATCATGTCTGATACTGACATGGGTTATGTCTGTTAATGTGAGCATGAGCTACAGGCTGAGACAACCTCATAATAAGGACTTATTAAGGAGTTATTACACACAGATATGTACAGTTCAGTGGTATTTGCTATCAATGTAAATGTATGATTGTTTCAGCTTCCTTACCTTTAAATACTTTTTACAAACTGGGTTGGGTCGAGCCCTGAATGCTGATTGGCTGACAGCAGTGGCATATCAGACCGAATACCACAGGTATGACAAAACAATTATTTTGACTGCTCTAATTACGTTGGTAACCAGTTTATAATAGCAATAAAGCACCTCAGGGGTTTGTGGTATATGAGCCAAAGGCTGAGACAACCTAATAATGACTTATTTAGGAGTTATTACCCCCAGATAAATACAGTTGAGTGGTAGTTACTATCAATGTAAATATATGTAGGGCAACAGGTAGCCTAGTGGTTAGAGTGTTGGGACAGTAACCAGCAGGTAGCCTAGTGGTTAGAGCATTAGGCCAGTAACCAGCAGGTAGCCTAGTGGTTAGAGCATTAGGACAGTAACCAGCAGGTAGTCTAGTGGTTAGAGCATTAGGCCAGTAACCAGCAGGTAGCCTAGTGGTTAGAGCATTAGGCCAGTAACCAGCAGGTAGCCTAGTGGTTAGAGCGTTGGGCCAGTAACCAGCAGGTAGCCTAGTGGTTAGAGCATTAGGCCAGTAACCAGCAGGTAGTCTAGTGGTTAGAGCATTAGGCCAGTAACCAGCAGGTAGCCTAGTGGTTAGAGCGTTAGGCCAGTAACCAGCAGGTAGCCTAGTGGTTAGAGCATTAGGCCAGTAACCAGCAGGTAGCCTAGTGGTTAGAGCATTAGGCCAGTAACCAGCAGGTAGCCTAGTGGTTAGAGTGTTGGGACAGTAACCAGCAGGTAGTCTAGTGGTTAGAGCATTAGGCCAGTAACCAGCAGGTAGCCTAGTGGTTAGAGCATTAGGCCAGTAACCAGCAGGTAGCCTAGTGGTTAGAGCATTAGGCCAGTAACCAGCAGGTAGCCTAGTGGTTAGAGCATTAGGCCAGTAACCAGCAGGTAGCCTAGTGGTTAGAGCATTAGGCCAGTAACCAGCAGGTAGCCTAGTGGTTAGAGCATTAGGCCAGTAACTGAAAGGTTGCTAGATCGAATCCCCGAGCTGACAAGGTAAAAATCTGTTGTTCTGCTGCTGGACAAGGCAGTTAACCCACTGTTCCTAGGCCGTCATTTTAAATAAGAATTTGTTCTTAACTGACTTGCCTGGTTAAATGAATAAAAAACGGATTGTTTTAGCTTCCTTACCTATATGGCCTTTATAGACTCCATTGAACTTACTTATACAGTCTTAACAGATTCCATTAAACTTACTCATATAGTCTTAACATATTCCATTAAACTTACTTATATAGTCTTAATAGACTCCATTAAACTTACTTATATAGTCTTAACAGATTCCATTAAACTTACTTATATAGTCTTAACAGATTCCATTAAACTTACTTATATAGTCTTAACAGATTCCATTAAACTTACTTATATAGTCTTAACAGATTCCATTAAACTTACTTATACAGTCTTAACAGATTCCATTAAACGTACTTATATAGTCTTAACAGACTCACTTAAATGTTATTTTTCTAAACTTCTTTGGATGTGTCTCCTAAACGGCTATAAAGTCAATGTAAAGCACATACCCCCAGGTTATAGCTGCAACCATGTGCAGGTACATGAGATAGTGGACACATCCATCCCAATAGGAGATCATGTGTCCATGGGCCGTGTTAATGTAGGGGTCTGCCTGTAATGAACATGATAAAGATATAAAGATATATTACTATAACACTGTTAAAGTCTGCTTTCATTGGGTTCTTCATTGCATGGGACAGTTTTCAGTTTTCATTTCTGTATTCAGTGGCATGGACTGTAGGTAGTGTGTGTGTGTGTGTGTGTGTGTGTGTGTGTGTGTGTGTGTGTGTGTGTGTGTGTGTGTGTGTGTGTGTGTGTGTGTGTGTGTGTGTGTGTGTGTGTGTGTGTGTGTGTGTGTGTCCATACATGCGTCCATTAGGTCCATGTATGTCCGTCCGTCCGTGTGTGTGCATGCGCCCGTGTGTGTGCCACAGGGATGTTTACTTGCATTTTTGAGATAGAAGGTGATGAAACCATCGATGATACTGTCCTGCTCCAGACCAATGATCAGGTTTACCACACTCAGGAATGCATACACTGCAAACACTGGCAGAACAAGAGAACACTGAATAATACAGTTCTACTTTACTTATTTTAGTTATTCTAGTCATTTAGCAGATGCTCTTACAATCAGTTCCTTCAATTAACAAACACATAACAAAATCATAGCAAAGTAAACCTTCAAAAATCAGCAAAATGAGTGGTCTAGTGTGCGTAGCAAAGACAGGTACAACAGCGAAGTTAGAGCCCGTTGTGGCTCAGTTGGTAGAGCAGAGCGCTTGTAACACCAGGTCCAGGATCGTCGCTTTTCCATTCCCACTGGGGCCTCCCATATCAAAATGTATGCATGCATGTAAGTCACTTTGGATATACTGTATGTATATAAAAACTAGCCTAAACCTACAAGTCTTAGTTAAAATAGAGAATACCTGCATGGGAAAACACTGGTGAATGTAGAGGAAAACAGTGTAAACTCTCACCATAGAATAGAGGGTCTTTGGGTGCCTTCTTCTTGAATAGAAAGCATGCAGATATAGCCAAGATAAGAACAGTTGTAGATCCAGCGAAAAATACTGTCTCAATGCTAGACATAAAAAATACTCAATAAATTAGGCCTAACCAGAAATAACGTGCTAAGAATCAAATCAACTAGGATACATATTACTAATGCTTTTAAACTAGATTGCATACAAGACTGCATACAAAACTACTAGGCTACAGCATCATCCACTATCTAGCATTATAAGGTTTATTAACGGCTACAGTAAAACACATGACAACTATATTATCGACAATATCCCTACTCACCTGTTAGTGTAGATCAGAGAGTTGAAGAAAAATGAAATGGGTATTGATGTCAAGGACAAGATAAAAACTCCCGTCCCAGCAGACGCGTGCATTGCTCTATTTACACTGTCGACGCGCATAAATAATTATTTGTTACTGAAAATAAAACACAAAATTATATATGTTAAAAACCATTAGAACATGTTGCTCAATACATTTTTTATTGGGCGCGTGCTGCGCCGTACTACTATTATGCCAGCACCCTGTGCGCATCTCAATCGTATAATAAGGCTTCCTTCTCTCCCTGCCTAATTAACAATGCAGAAGTCGGGAAACCTAGGCTTAGGTTATCTGCTTTTACCTATCCATGTGTCACAGGTCAGTATGGATGAAGAGAAGGGAGCAAGGAGAGGAAGAGACTGCAAAGCATTGAGATCCCCTTTCCTATGGCGCTAAATTCTATTCTGACTGCTGTCGTCGACTCATGATCCCACAAGTGGAGTTCACGTCCCTGAACATGACACGTGATCAATGGCATTTTATCATGTACATTTTGGTTGGGGCAAACAAAATAAAAAAAGTGGGATGCAGTGTTCTCCCTGTACACCAAGGCAGAACCGTAGGATAAATAATGGGGGGCATATAAGCAGACAATGAAAGCTCTTACAATATTCTGATTATATTTCTCTAAAATAGGTTATAGGCCACATGTGCACCACCAAGTCAGAACAGTAGGCGGAATTAAGAGGGGTAAATAGACCAAATAATTAGAGTGAGGCACATGGGCTACTAACACCTTCTACACAACATACACTTAGTATTACTTTCTTAGCTACAGTATACATATCTCCTTGGCATATTACATCATGTATGCAGCAGCATACATTACATTTTTGGACTCACCTTGTTGTGCTGTGCTCACCTGAACAGGAAGGTGGCGCGATGGTCCTTCTGGGGCAAATTTTGTCATCAAAGTCTGGCATTCTCTGAATTTATGATGCTTTCAAAACAACTGGGAACTCTGAAAAAAACGGTTGAATCATGATGACGTCAATGATCTTAAGGTCGTAGCTCTAGAAAGAGGCCAGATTCACAATTCCGAGTTGGATGACCGTTCAACATTTATTTTCCCAGTCGGAGCTCATTTATTCACGATTTCACAGGTTTTTTTAATTCATTGAAGTCAAGTTTTCGCAGTTCCAAGTTAACTCTTGTTTTGTACGCGGCACAAATCATGATTCATTGACAGCATGGCCAATGTTGAATGTTTATCATTTTAAACTTGGAAAAGAGCCCCTTAATCCCAGATTTGGGACCACACAGCCACTCCACTGAATAGCAAGCTAGTGATTTATTAGCAATGCTTGTACCCTGGTCCTGGAAGAGCAAATTTCAGTTGGTGGTGGAGTAACCACTGAGCAAAGTGATGATGAGCTATATGGCCATCTTGAATTTAGGCTATTTAAATGCCATTGGCCTACTCTATGTAGTGCAATATAAATCCATCAGACAACATATTTCCATGGCCTACAATTAAAAAAAAACTTGTATTTAATCAGGAGAGCCCAATTGAGACCAGTGTCTCATTTGGAATGGTGCCCTGAGGACAAATAAATCCATCAACACAACAACAAAAGATAAAAAAATAAACTACAAGACAGATAAATACATGACATCAGGTTATTACAACAAGTTATAATAGTCAATTGAAACAATTGCACACTTCAGCGAACTCATTTAACAACAAACTTTTAAACTGCCCTATTGGTACCAGGGAATCCAGGTGGAATTTGTTTTGTAAGTTATTCCATAACTGTGGTGCATTCAAATTAAAGGCAGATTTACCAAACTTAGTGGAGACAAGTGAGACCTCGAGTTGCAAATGGGTTTGGTATCTCATATTTTTATATTTCAACAGGAAAGTGAGGTAGGTTGGAAGCTTGTGAAGCAGAGCTTTGTAAACAAGAAGGGAGTAATGAAGTGATCTACGGGATTCTAGTGAGGTCTAGACGACCTTCTGATAAAGGATGGAGTGATAAGTATTAAAACTGTCACCTGTAATAAAGTGAAGGGAGATATGGTAGACGGCATCCAAAGGTTTAAGACTAAGAGTAGTGGCTGCTGCAATCAGGTAAATGGTGTCAACATACTCAAGAACTGTCAGGAAAGTTGACTGTACAATCTGCTTCCTGCTGTTCATGAAGAGGCAAGATCTATTTCTAAAAAATAAGCCCACTTTAAATCTTAGCTTTTTAACTAACCTCAGTATGTTTTTAAAAGTTACATCTTTATAAATCCAAAGCCCAGATAGTTATAGGCGGGAACCTGCTTGAAGAGAGAGCCATCCAATGAGTGAATATGTAGCCGATCTGAGACATTTTTCAGTGAATTAAAGAACAACATATATTTAGTTTTGTCTGCATTAAGTTCAAGTTTTAAATCAACAAGGGCTTTCTGTAATGCAACTAAATCAGATTGCAGCTCTAACATTGCTTGGTCAACAGTCGGTGCAATGGCATACATAACCATATTGTCTGCATACAGATGAATATTACAAGATTTAATACATAGACCAATATTATTTATATAAACATTAAAAAGGACAGGTCCCAATACAGACCCCTGCTGTTCACCTTTCGTAATATTGAGAAAATGAGACTTGACACCATCACAAAGCATTGTGTCCTGTCTGTCAGATCGCTCTTAAACCATTTGAAATACTTATTGTCCAGGTCCATTTCTGACAGTTTTTGAATGAGTAGGGAATGGTCAACGGTGTTGAATGCCTTAGAAAGGTCTATAAATCAGGCAGCACAATGTTTTTTATGATCTAGGCAATCCCATCATCTAAAACAAGCATAGTAGCTGAAACAGTTCTATGCCCAGCTCTAAAACCAGACTAGTGCATATTTAGAATAGAGTGAGATGTTAAAAAAGTTTGTAGCGGGGAGTTGGTCAGGGATTCTCGTACCTTGGCTAGGCAAGATAACTTGGAGATTGGCGGTAATTATCATAAGGATCTCCGCCTTTATGTATTCATCTATCTATCTATCTATCTATCTATCTATCTATCTATCTATCTATCTATCTATCTAGCGGTAATTATCATAAGGATCTCCGCCTTTATGTATCTATCTATCTATCTATCTATCTATCTATCTATCTATCTATCTATCTATCTATCTATCTAGCGGTAATTATCATAAGTATCTCCGCCTTTATGTATCTATCTATCTATCTATCTATCTATCTATCTATCTATATATATATATATAGCGAGAGAGAGAGAGAGAGAGAGAGAGATTAATATTACATTTATATATATATATATATATATATATATATATATATATTCCGATTTTTCAGGGGGAGCTGCAACACCCTCAGCATCCCTACTTCCTGCGACTATGGACAGAGAGCTGTAATAAGAAGGGGTCAAGTGAATCATTTTACATCGATCTTTAGCAAGGCACTTAGTACATCAGACATCAAATGGTTGAAATGAAAATAAACTATGTGAGTCTGTTAGAGCATTATTCTTTACAATCTGTTGAGGCGACTAAAGGACTACTTCTTTCAGAGACTATCCTTTCAAGCAGGTGGCCAGCTGAAGCCTAACGCTTATTACAGTTTTTCTCAGTCGCTTTGGTGCATTTCTTAGATCAAAAGTGCAATTCTTGATACTCCTTGTACAAATTCCAAATCATCTAGTCACTTGTGCACATCATTAAAGCAATGTCTTATTCCTTTGAACAAATTGCAATTGATAATGTACAAGTGTCAGCTTTTTTCCACATTATCAATTGCTCATGTCATGTTGATCAAAATATACTAGATGGTTCTCTGTTGAATAGTCTTACCCCTCAAAACATCTAGGCATTAGTTCCTTGCATAAGCCATTACATGCAAAATTGTTGAACTATTTGTCATAAACTGTCAAGCATAGTTTTACACATTTCTATTAGACCTTTTGTACAAAAACCTGAATTGATGAATCGTGCAGGTGAAATTGACCCTCACTCATGAACGAATGTAAAGTGTTAGTTCAACCAACAATCAACCAGTTGTCTGAATTTCTCAAAGGTGCATCTCATGAAGAATCAATTGGCAAGAATATATAGACAGACCACAACACAGAGTTGCAATTTTCCAATAATGGATGGACCAGGAAATGAACAGGGTCAACAGCCAAGAGGAGGAAGAAGAGGAGCAAGGATGCGTGGTGGAAGGCAAACAGAGGAAGAGGCAGAAGAGGACATAGGCGCATATCTGATGACATAAGGGCCACTATTGTAGACCATGTTGTCAATCATGGCCTTACAATGGCTGAGGCGGGTCGAAGGGTGCAGCCGAATATTGGGAGATCAACCGTGTCCTCAATAGTTCAAACGTTTAGAAGAGAGAACAGGTCTGTCCACCAATGTACAGTGCACTGTTACTGTATATAATGAGTATACTGTATACTTCCTACAATGCTTCATATTACAGTAGTCCACTTGTATTTCACAGCATACAGAAATATACTCTATACAGATACATACTGCACCTTACATGCACCCACCTGTATGTTTTACAGTAAAATGTGTGTTCGCATAGTTTTTGTCTATGTGAAAGTGTGCGATGCATCACTGCATTTTTCCCCACATAGGACTGCAAGATTACCTCAAACTGGTGGCAGAGGATGCCTTTTCACACCTCAACAGGAGGAGGCTATTTGCACCATGGTCCGAGCAAACAATGCCATGAGACTCAGGGAAATACAAAGAACCATTATAGAAGACAACGATGTCTTTGAAAACATCCATACGGTTAGCATCTCAACCATCGACAGGGTGCTGCATAGAAACCAGATGAGAATGAAACAGCTGTACCGTGTACCATTCCAAAGGAATGAGGACAGAGTTAAGGAGCTACGGTACCAGTATGTACAGGTAAAACATATATCTATGTAACTACTTTACAGCAACATTTTATAGTGATACATAGTACAGTAAGCATAAACTGCACACATTTCCATTGCTGTGGAAGGAACATGCAATATATGTACATTTTATGTCACTCTTCCTTACCAAAACAAATTAAACTGTGTGTTCTGGGATATAGCGTATAATGGAGTTGGAATCAAGTGAACCCTCTCACAACTTTGTAAACGTGGATGAGGCTGGCTTCAACCTGACCAAATGCAGAAGGCGGGGTCGGAATATCATCGGTCACAGAGCTACTGTGGATTTGCCAGGCCAACGGGGAGGAAATATCACCATGTGTGCTGCTATTTTGGAGCATGGTGTCCTAACCCATATCCCCCTTATAGGGCCATACAACACCCAGCATCTACTCAACTTTTTAGAGACTCTCTACAGGGCTCTCATCCCTGATGATGAGAGGCGTCTGTTTAGAGAGGATTTGCCAAAGTATGTGGTCATTTGTGATAATGTGAGTTTCCATCGATCAAACATCATAAGGCAATGGTTTGTGACCCACCCGAGGATGCTCATAGAATTCTTCCCACCTTATTCACCATTCCTTAACCCAATTGAGGAGTTATTTTCAGCGTGGAGGTGGAAGGTGTACGATCGTCAGCCACACACACAGATGACCCTGCTGGCTGCAATGGATGCAGCATGTGAGGACATCACAGTAGACGCCTGCAGAGGATGGATAAGGCATTCCAAAAGATTCTTTCCACGTTGCATTGGAAGGGAAAATATCCAGTGTGATGTGGATGAGAATATGTGGGCCGACAGACAGGAACGTCTGGATGTGTAGAGACAGCACAACAGTGCTGCGGGCAAAGTTGTGCCTTAGGGGTGGTTTCCTGTGTTTCTTTCTAATTTAGTTTTTTTCCCTTTGTGCCCCTTGGGTTGTCCAGTCTCTTTCAATCAATAACTCACATACAGTAATATGTAAATAGTACTGTTGAAATTGATATATGCCATAGAAGTGCAGCCTTGTGCATTTTCAATACAGTAACTGTCATCCAAACTGTAGCCTAAGTTTACATCAGGTAATACTGTCAAAGTACACAGTTACATTGACAACATGCCTAAACATTTTGACGACCTTGTTCGTGAACAATGACTCAATGACTTATCATTGTGATGACACTGACATGATCATTGGCATGAATATTTACTTTTGAGAGATGTACTAAGGATTTTTAGTGATTGACTAGCTTTAGAAACATATCTATTGTATATTGCAGTGTGTACAAATTGTTCTGAGAAATGCACTTATTATTTTGCACATGTTAGGGATGATGTGAAAAATGCACCAAAGCGACTGAGAAAAACTGTAAAAGCACTACAAATGTACACGTTGTCTAGTATGGGACCAGAGGCTGTCAAAACCCGCCGGGGCAAGGAGGGGTTGGAGCCGTGTTTCAAAGATTTGACAATTTTCCAGAATTTAGCTGGAAAGTATTAACTAAAAAAACGAGTATATAAACTATTCGAGAATACTTGGCTTGTTGCAAAGCAGTTTTTCTCTGCCGCATTCGGATTGTGTGGAAATGATCAACTGTGTGTTGTCGTGTTTCGTGTCGGGTGTCTAATATGCATGATCCAGACAGATTTGTGGTAATTCCAAAATAAAGGTATTCAGCGATGCTGTCTGCTTGACTTGACACCAGAAAACAGCGCCACCTAATGGGTTAAAAGAAAACAACAAGAAGGATTCACAGGAAGAGACGTAAACCGCGGAAGTGTGCGTCATTCCTGGAGAGCGAGAAAGAAAGCAGTAACAAACACTGGCCCTTTAGTCTGAAAAATTCGCAATAAAACGCAAAAATGCGTCATTAATATTTTCCACGGTTATCAATCGTAAAAGCCAATAAGGACAACGGTACGAAATGGCGACTGGGGGTGGTGGCATCGGTCCACCGTCCAATCTTGAAGGACGAGCATCAAATTTCGCCCATTCTGGAGCGGGAAGAAATGCTGGAGTGGCCTCGAATATGCCAGTCCCCGTGGTCGCAGCACCAATCTCACCCCCGTCGGGTGGCCTTCACCGGGAGCCTATGTACAACTGGCAGGCCACGAAGAGCTCAGTAAAAGAGCGATTCGCGTTTCTCTTCAATAACGAACTGCTCAGTGACGTTAGGTTTATTGTCGGTAAAGGTAGACAGGCGCAGAGGATACCAGCGCATAAATTCGTCCTAGCTGCTGGTAGTGCAGTATTTGACGCCATGTTCAACGGGGGAATGGCCACCACCTCGGCCGAGATAGAGTTACCTGATGTGGAACCTGCAGCCTTCCTAGCCTTGCTAAGGTAACATCTATTGACCGACCATGCACTGCATTGCGATATAATATATTTATAGAGAGGTGTTTGTTACCCCAGTACGTTAGTTAAATTGTTCCCCTTATGTTATGAGTGCTGACATTGCATTGTCTGTATGATAATATTCATGTATTATTAACACATTAGAGACTGCTGCCTATAGACATAGACTGGAAATCACTGGCCACTTTAAGGAATGGAACACTAGTCACTTTAATAATGTTTACATATCTGGCATTTCTCATCTCATATGTATATACTGTATTCTATACTATTCTACTGTATTTTAGTCACTTAATAATGTTTACATATCTGGCATTTCTCATCTCATATGTATATACTGTATTCTATACTATTCTACTGTATCTTAGTCACTTAATAATGTTTACATATCTGGCATTTCTCATCTCATATGTATATACTGTATTCAATACTATTCTACTGTATCTTAGTCACTTAATAATGTTTACATATCTGGCATTTCTCATCTCATATGTATATACTGTATTCAATACTATTCTACTGTATCTTAGTCACTTAATAATGTTTACATATCTTTCATTACTCATCTCATATGTATATACTGTATTCTATACTATTCTACTGTATCTTAGTCACTTAATAATGTTTACATATCTGGCTTACTCATCTCATATGTATATACTGTATTCTATACTATTCTACTGTATTTTAGTCACTTAATAATGTTTACATATCTGGCTTAATCATCTCATATGTATATACTGTATTCTATACTATTCTACTGTATCTTAGTCACTTAATAATGTTTACATATCTGGCTTACTCATCTCATATGTATATACTGTATTCAATACTATTCTACTGTATCTTAGTACATGCCGCTCTGACATTGCTCATCCATATGTATATACTGTATTCTATACTATTCTACTGTATCTTAGTCCGTTCTGCTCTGTCATCGCTCGTCCATATGTACATAGTCTTAATTGATTCCTACTTAGAATGGTGTGTGTTTTATGTATATGTTGTGTAATTTGTTAGATATTACTGCACTGTTGGAGCTGGAAGCTCAAGCATTTTGAGACACCTGCAATAACATCTGCTAATTACGTGTATGTTACCAATACAATTTGATTTGATGTGAGTTGATGAAACTGATATCAAACGAGGCTCCTGCCTGAGCTATTCCTAATTACTATGCCTATTTACCTCTTTTAAAAAATGAAACGTTTTTCTCTTCTATATGCAATGTCAAGCTTTTGTTTTAGAAGACAGACATTCTGGTGTTCTGGAAGCCTGTACATTCCACCTTCTTTGACCACTTACTGTGTGTGTGTGTGTGTGTGTGTGTGTGTGTGTGTGTGTGTGTGTGTGTGTGTGTGTGTGTGTGTGTGTGTGTGTGTGTGTGTGTGTGTGTGTGTGTGTAGGTTCCTGTACTCTGACGAGGTCCACATAGGACCAGAGACGGTGATGACCACTCTGTACACGGCGAAGAAATATGCCGTTCCTGCTCTAGAGACTCAGTGTGTGGAGTTCCTTACCAAACACCTCAGGGCAGACAATGCATTCATGCTACTCACTCAGGTATATAGGGCTGCTAATATAACTCCTATTGCATAAACTATTCTACATAATACTGCTACTCACTCAGGTATATAGGGCTGCTAATATTACTCCTATTGCATAAACTATTCTACATAATACTGCTACTCACTCAGGTAGTATATAGAACTGGTATCATTAACTATAATACATAAAACCCTCATGTGGGTACTAAAGAATATGCCAGCTCTTCACGAAATAGAATAGACTACTGTAGTTCATCACTTAGAAAGAATAGCCAAGATGGCATCTCTGCCAATTCCTCTTGGGTAACAATTCAGAACAGGGTAATCAAAACTCCAAAACCTAAGCCATGACTGAAGATAATACACAGGCCTAGATGACTTGGGTAGTACTACAGAATAAACTAGCTTAAACACAGGTCACATCCCACAAAGTATTTGTGTAGGCCAATGTGCTTCCAAAACAAAACATCTTCAAAAATGTAAGGTATATTCAAGTGTTCTTGTTTCCTGTTTTTGTTCTGTTGAGCGAGCAAGTTTGATCCTAGAATGTTGTATATTACGTTATGCCTTTATCAAATCAAGTGCCAATTGGTGGGGCGGTACTTGAACAGACAACTTCCCCATGTGTCTCATGCTGATGTGTCATCTTGGACCGTGCTCATTCTTTCTGCAGGCCAGACTATTCGATGAGCCTCAGCTTGCCAGCCTCTGTTTGGAAACAATAGACAAAAGCACCGGTGATGCCATAAACGCAGAAGGATTCACTGACATTGACCTAGGTATGCATCAGTATGGCCTATTATTCACACAGGAACATATCCCAATGATATACAGTGGATGATATACAGGAACATATCCCAATGATATACAGTGGATGATATACAGGAACATATCCCAATGATATACAGTGGAACCGCCAATAGACTTATAGTGTTGTTAAAAAGGAAAATGCTATTGCTACCTCTTTGCAATAAGGAATTGAGACCAAAAGCTCAATAGAAGTGTCATGTGTTTAATACCAAGGATACAGTCAGCTGAGTGTTTACAATTAGAAAGCTCACAACACATTTTATATTCTTCCCTTGTAGGTGTCACCTCCCCAGCTATACATTTTATGACCCCAATGAGTTTCCCTCCTTTCCCCTGTGGAATGTCCATGGTCCTCTTTGTTTAACCAGATGTTAGAATCACACCCCGTCCATCTTCTGTTCTGGGCCTCACCCTGATCATTAGGTCATGGTTTCTAAATGAGCGTACACACAGTTTCATGGCCTAAACTCCATTAATACTCACAGTAATCTTTCACTAAACAGGATACAAACTAACTACAGTTTAACTTGTAACATGTTACATTTTAATAGAATCCATCAGTATTTTATTAGGATTCCCATCATAGAGGTAGTGGAAGAAATTGACTGCTTTAAGTGTATGTTGGTTTCTGGGTGCATTCTGGAGGCAATTGAGTTTAACCTTTGACCCTAACCCCTTCCCTTTTTGTCATACTGTGTACTAGACCTAACACTGAGCCTGTGTTTTTAGATACGCTGTGTGCAGTGCTGGAGAGAGACACCCTGGGGATTCGCGAAAACCGTCTATTTGGTGCGGTGGTGCGCTGGGCGGATGCCGAGTGTTACAGGCAACAGCTTCCCCTCACCTCTGAGAACAAACAGAAGGTTCTGGGCAAGGCCCTAACCCTCATCCGCTTCCCACTCATGACTGTGGAGGAGTTTGCTGCGGGTGGGCATCTCTCTGTCTGAGACATACACACAGAGAGTTGTAGTTTAAAATGCTAAATAAGTTAGAACTCTGCTTTGTCAGATTTCACATATCCTAAATGTTATTACTTTTTAATACGAGTAAGCACTGCTTTTCATCAAGCTCAGTTTTGTAAAATGTAAATACTTGAACATACTTGTAACCTAGAATTCATTTTGAACATAACGGTATATAATCATTTTATGAATGTGTTTGTGTTTCTGCTGTCCAATGAACCCAGCCCTAGAAACCACTTTGATATTAATTATTGTGCAACAGGGCCTGCCCAGTCTGAAACCACTTTGATATTAATTCTTGTGCAACAGGGCCTGCCCAGTCTGAAACCAGTTTGATATTCTTTCTTGTGCAACAGGGCCTGCCCAGTCTGGAATATTGTTCGATCGGGAGGTGGTAAATCTGTTTTTACACTTTACAGTAAACCCCAAGCCGCGGGTAGACTACATTGACAGGCCCCGCTGCTGCCTCCGAGGAAAGGAGGGCAGCATTAGTAGGTTCCAGCAGGTTGAAAGTCGCTGGGGATACAGTGGCACCAGTGACAGGATCAGGTGAGACTGTGTACCTGCTTGTCTACACCGTGACAATGTCCTACCGGCCCCACACTATACAATTACAATGACTAAAAGCCCTTGCACAGAAATGGCTTTTTTTTGGCTCGTATTTGTTTTTGGACATGCAAATTATTCAGACGGAAAAAGATAAACTATTAATACTAATTCAGATGATGGTGTGTCAAATGCAGCCTCAGTACAACACTGGTTTGTCCTTCAATAACCTATAAGACTTTTTCTACAGACCTCAGAGGAGAGAAACACTTATGAGCGGCAGGTGGCCTAGTGGTTAGAGTGTTGGACCAGTAACCAGCAGGTGGCCTAGTGGTTAGAGCGTTGGGCCAGTAACCAGCAGGTAGCCTAGTGGTTAGAGTGTTGGACCAGTAACCAGCAGGTAGCCTAGTGGTTAGAGTGTTGGACCAGTAACCAGCAGGTAGTCTAGTGGTTAGAGCGTTGGGCCAGTAACCAGCAGGTAGCCTAGTGGTTAGAGTGTTGGGCCAGTAACCAGCAGGTGGCCTAGGTGGTTAGAGCGTTGGGCCAGTAACCAGCAGGTAGCCTAGTGGTTAGAGCGTTGGGCCAGTAACCAGCAGGTGGCCTAGTGGTTAGAGTGTTGGGCCAGTAACCAGCAGGTAGCCTAGTGGTTAGAGCGTTGGGCCAGTAACCAGCAGGTAGTCTAGTGGTTAGAGTGTTGGGCCAGTAACCAGCAGGTAGCCTAGTGGTTAGAGCGTTGGGCCAGTAACCAGCAGGTGGCCTAGTGGTTAGAGCGTTGGGCCAGTAACCAGCAGGTAGCCAGGTAGCCTAGTGGTTAGAGCGTTGGGCCAGTAACCAGCAGGTGGCCTAGTGGTTAGAGCGTTGGGCCAGTAACCAGCAGGTAGCCTAGTGGTTAGAGCGTTGGGCCAGTAACCAGCAGGTAGCCTAGTGGTTAGAGTGTTGGGCCAGTAACCAGCAGGTAGCCTAGTGGTTAGAGCGTTGGGCCAGTAACCAGCAGGTAGCCTAGTGGTTAGAGCGTTGGACCAGTAACCAGCAGGTAGCCTAGTGGTTAGAGCGTTGGGCCAGTAACCAGCAGGTAGCCTAGTGGTTAGAGCGTTGGACCAGTAAGAAAGGTTGCTGTTTTGAAGCAAGGCACTTAAACCTGATTTCTCTGGATAAGAGCGTCTGATAAATGACAAAATGTCAAAATAATAAGTCGGTTCAACATATTTTTGGAGGGGTGTTGCTTCTGGCAGAGCCATAAAAAACCAGCCACATCACTGTTTTTTACAGTGGTGGAACATTTCAATGCAAATCAACACCCCCAGAATAGTTTGAGATGGTTGTTCTTCTATTGCAATGTGTGCTGTTAAAGGAGTCAACCAGGTGAATTTGAGCGATGGTCTTTCTCCAGCCTCATACCTCTTCACCACACCCCCATTGGCAGAGACGATTGCATGTGTATTAATAAAGCCTGTCTTCGTCTCCCATTGGTGGAGTTTCTACTGCATGTGTATTAATAAAGGCAGTGTTCGTCTCCCATTGGTGGAGTTTCTACTGCATGTGTATTAATAAAGGCAGTGTTCGTCTCCCATTGGTGGAGTTTCTACTTCATGTGTTTTAATAAAGGCAGTGTTCGTCTCCCATTGGTGGAGTTTCTACTGCATGTGTATTAATAAAGGCAGTGTTTGTCTCCCATTGGTGGAGTTTCTACTGCATGTGTATTAATAAAGGCAGTGTTCGTCTCCCATTGGTGGAGTTTCTACTTCATGTGTTTTAATAAAGGCAGTGTTCGTCTCCCATTGGTGGAGTTTCTACTGCATGTGTATTAATAAAGGCAGTGTTCGTCTCCCATTGGTGGAGTTTCTACTGCATGTGTATTATTAAAGGCTGTGTTCGTTCGTTTGAGGTTTCTAAAGGTATCTTGTCATTTCCATCTCCTGTAGATTTAATGTAAATAGAAGAATATCAGTGGTGGGTTTCGGACTGTATGGCTCGATCCACGGACCTACGGACTATCAGGTTAATATACAGGTAAGCATTTAATAATGAAGAGCTAATGATGTTATCAGCCTGGTAGCCAGACCAAATGTGTCCTGTTAGTGCTTCAGTCACACAATAACTTCTCCAATGTTCCTTACTGCGTATGAAGCACTAAGAGATCTGGTTACCAGGGTTGTGTCGAGTAGGGCACATAGTAACAAAACGTTTTGCAGTGGAAAACCAAAAACCTGGGTTATTAGACAAGGTCAGGTAGTACCTTTCTGTTTCAAAATGTTTTTGTCCCCTGTTTGGTGCCAACTGAACACGATCCAGGCCATTATAGTGAATTTGTTCAGAAAACCTTTTTAATTTTTTTAAGCTATAGTGCAAACAGTAATTGACAATAATTGTATCCATTTTTTTCAGATTATTGAGAGTGACAAAAGCCTAACGCTAGCAACAAACGACACGGGCTTCAGCTGTGACGGAACAGCCAACACGTTCAGAGTCATGTTCAAGGAGCCGGTGGAGATTTTACCCAACGTTAGTTACACCGCTTGTGCAACCTTAAAGGTACGCTCACCCCATAACGACAGTACTCAGGTGCAACCTTAAAGGTACGCTCACCCCATAACGACAGTACTCAAGTGTAACCTTAAAGGTACGCTCACCCCATAACGACAGTACTCAGGTGCAACCTTAAAGGTACGCTCACCCCATAACGACAGTACTCAAGTGTAACCTTAAAGGTACGCTCACCCCATAACGACAGTACTCAAGTGCAACCTTAAAGGTACGCTCACCCCATAACGACAGTACTCAAGTGTAACCTTAAAGGTACGCTCACCCCATAACGACAATACTCAAGTGTAACCTTAAAGGTACGCTCACCCCATAACGACAATACTCAAGTGTAACCTTAAAGGTACGCTCACCCCATAACGACAATACTCAAGTGTAACCTTAAAGGTACGCTCACCCCATAACGACAATACTCAAGTGTAACCTTAAAGGTACGCTCACCCCATAACGACAATACTCAAGTGTAACCTTAAAGGTACGCTCACCCCATAACGACAATACTCAGGTGCAACCTTAAAGGTACGCTCACCCCATAACGACAATACTCAAGTGTAACCTTAAAGGTACGCTCACCCCATAACGACAATACTCAAGTGTAACCTTAAAGGTACGCTCACCCCATAACGACAGTACTCAAGTGCAACCTTAAAGGTACGCTCACCCCATAACGACAATACTCAAGTGTAACCTTAAAGGTACGCTCACCCCATAACGACAATACTCAAGTGTAACCTTAAAGGTACGCTCACCCCATAACGACAATACTCAAGTGTAACCTTAAAGGTACGCTCACCCCATAACGACAATACTCAAGTGTAACCTTAAAGGTACGCTCACCCCATAACGACAATACTCAAGTGTAACCTTAAAGGTACGCTCACCCCATAACGACAATACTCAGGTGCAACCTTAAAGGTACGCTCACCCCATAACGACAATACTCAAGTGTAACCTTAAAGGTACGCTCACCCCATAACGACAATACTCAAGTGTAACCTTAAAGGTACGCTCACCCCATAACGACAGTACTCAAGTGCAACCTTAAAGGTACGCTCACCCCATAACGACAATACTCAAGTGTAACCTTAAAGGTACGCTCACCCCATAACGACAATACTCAAGTGTAACCTTAAAGGTACGCTCACCCCATAACGACAGTACTCAAGTGTAACCTTAAAGGTACGCTCACCCCATAACGACAGTACTCAAGTGCATGTTTACAAACAAATAGGCTATTGTGTTTTATTTTTGCCTCTGCTGCTAACATCAGCATAGTTATTATAGACTTGAATCAAATGTTGATGCAAACTAGTTTTGGTCTGTATTCTACTAGATCATCAACCCTGTGTGACCACAGTTGAGACTTTGTATGAACATTTTAATCGTCAGCTCATCTTAAGGGGATTGTTCACACAAAACAACTACAGTATAAACAGTTATTTGTGTATTGTGTCCATTAGTTCACTGTTACAATTTTTTAGGAATGTTTTATGTCAAGCTTTCACGGTGGATAATTTCAGTACGTTGCGAAAACTGCGTTTTGTGCATAATTTCTCTATGCTAACAATCCACTTGTCTCCTGTAGGGCCCGGACTCTCACTACGGCACTAAAGGGTTAAAGAAAGTGAGCCAGGAGTCTGCCACGGGGACCAAGACCACCTTTTTCTTTTTCAGCTCTCCTGGGAACAACAACGGCACGTCAGTGGAGGACGGACAGATCCCAGAGATCATCTACTACACCTAGACAACTCCTGTAGAACCATGGACCTGAACTCGTCCATGAAACATTTTTGCATTTTGGTTTCCGTTGCCGCACTTAAACAAAAAAAAATTCTGTTGCTTGTACTATTAAACATGGATCCCTAGTAAACACGACTGGGTTGTGTTCGGTAGGCAAACCTGTTGCAGCTAGAAACGCCATGAATAGAGATGACGTGATGACTCATTGCGGCATATTTTTTCTAGGTAATGTATTTCTTTCTGAACGTTCCGCAATGTTGTTCCCTGCTGAACAATGCCCTGGGTCAGGTAGACACCATCTACCACACCTAAACCAGGGGGCCATGTTCTGTAGGCATAGAATGGAGGAAACGCAGTGCGACTGGGAGGTACTACCTGAGCTTGTCCAATAAGAAGCACTTGTTTTCTGTTCCAAAATGTTTTGCTATGGTGTGCTCTAATGAGAACTACCTATGAGGTTGGGTAAGTCTGAGAGTGGAATGGAATGGCGCCCTGCAGGGAGGATTGTAGCCTGGTTCCAGATCTGTTTGTGCTCTGGCTGAGTCCGTTTCTGTCGTTGTCCAAGACGATTCCAGAAGGAGTTGGCAAAAGGGCAGAAACAGACCGACACCCAGGCAAGAGGGATTGTGCCTTCTGCTGTTCAGGAACGGATACAAAGACTTTTGGAAACCAAAAGGAGTGGATTAGTGTCGGTCTAGTCTGCTGGTTTGTGAACTTGGATGTGTGCGAGATCAGTGGATGCTGGTGGGAGGAACTATAGGAGGACAGGCTCATTGTAATGGCTGGAATGGAATAAATGGTAAGGAGTCAATGTGGTTTCCATATTTTTGATACCGTTAAATTTATTCCATCCTAGCCAATACAGTGAGCCTGTCCTCCTATAGCTCCTCCCACCAGCCTCCACTGTGTGAGACATTTGACATAATAGAACTGTAACTCAAAAAGGATTGTTACATGTAGAGATGTATAATAGGACTGTGGACTGGCTGGAATCTGGGTGTTGGTAGACAATGACACAGTTGGAAATGTTCTATATTCTACTACTGGCTTTCTGTGGTCCGTACCTTCATCAGGGAATCACCCACTACAGTGCTGTTGTCTGGAGTGTATTCACTAGACACTGAAACGAGAAGGGACTACCTGAAGAAACTCGTTTTCATTGCAAAACGTTTAGCTATGGTGTGCACTTATGAATACACCCCATGTAGTGTAAAATCGCAGAGTGCCCTTCACTGTTCGATCAATGTCATTTTGTAGTTTGAATGCTGACGTGGTAAAAGTTCCACTGTTTTCGTGCTTAACCTTCATTGATTATATTTGCAGGTGGGGTTTTTCGTGTGCAAGTAAAATCTTAACTAGTGACGTCTGAGTATTTGTGCGTATGTTAAAGTTTGCCAATGTATGTTACATGCTTTAATTTGTTTCCTTAGCATGTCATCTAAGAGTAAGACAGGATAATATTGTGACTGTTAATTGCTGAAACAAGTGGAAATGTATATTTTTATCTCTCTGCAATAAAGTATGTTGACACCAATGATGTATTTGTCTGATACATTCTGAAATGATTCAGTGAAGTGTGTCATTAAAGCTACAGTCTGGGATCGGTGAAGTTGTTCAACAATACATCACAGATTTAATGCTCTCAAACACACCCATAATCTGGGAAACAGTTCAACAATACATCACAGATTTAATGCTCTCAAACACACCCATAATCTGGGAAACAGTTCAACAATACATCACAGATTTAATGCTCTCATACATAATGTAGGACTATACAGAAAGATGGGGGGGAATGGCAACGTAACAAGTAGTTGTAATACTACAATAGTTCCTGTAGGTGGAGCTCCAAGTTAAATCAATGGCTCTCCAACAACACCTGCTCCAACCTATCTTCAAACCAGTTCATAGGGACCCTGAACCCACTCGCTGTGCTGCAGGCTTTTGTTCCATCCCAGCATTAATACTTGAGTCAACCAACCAAGGCTTTGATTAATAGTTGATTAGCTGAATCAAGTGTTGTGCTTCTAGGCATACATTTTAAATAGCTTTGTATCTGCATGAGTTCCAGATCTAAAACCAACCACCCCTGGTCTCTCTTGTCCATGCTATGGAAATATGGTTTTTCGAATGTCCACTTGTTTGATTTTCTACAATATCAAAGGTAATATACATCAGATAACATGCTAGACAAGTTGGCCTGCCTTGTAGGTAATGGAGGAGAGAGAAAGGGATATGCTTGTTTTTTAGTTTCATATGCTGAATTGCTTTGGTTGCTTGTCAAAGATGCAGCAGCTGTTTTTTGTTGTTGTTAAATGAGGAATGCCACTCCGGCAAGGACATTGGCCTGTGAGAAAAAAAAAGTTACATCACTTCCACATTAGGCATACTTTACTGGGAAGAAATGTGTTCAATTGTCAAGCTCAGGAAATAATCTTATTGAAATAGATATATTTCGTGCAAAATACATTTTGTGAAAAACAATTTGCCAAATGGTGTAAAAATTGGCAATATTTTCCAGAATCATACTTGGGGCTGGGTTTGAAAGGTTGGTGAAGAAATGTTCCCATTCCACCATGTTGAATTCTCAGAACATCTTACTGTCTCTTACAAACATCTAAACACAACATAGCTCTTGAATAAGGCAGATAAGTAATAGTTATAGTAGACTTATTCCAGACAGCTATCGTTGAATAGTAGACCTATTAAATATCAATATCAATATTTTACAAACCAATTGTCACACTACATGGACAGTAGCAGAGAGGTAAGTAGCAGTATACCTATTGAAGACAAATATCCACAGGCAAACTATTGCTTATTTGATCAAAATTATGAAACTACCAAAAGCCAACCAACTTGTGTTCTTCCTAATGAATATTCAGTGTGCTATCTCTGAATAAGTTAGCACTTTGGTTGAACAGTGATTCCCTGAATAGCTACTTTGAAACGGATGTGTGCACATTAGGGGTTTGTGATGAGTCTTCAAAGACTATTAAAAGCAATAACCAAATGTAGGAAGTGATGTATGGGTATTTCTGACCTTTTGTTTGCACAGACAATAAAAAACACCTATGGTTTGAAAGATGATTATGCATGAGGTAATTATTCTTTGTATTCCTTTTACTACCAAATTCTCAGCCATCCAAATGAGAATATTAGTAGAGAATATTGGCTATCCATAACTGAGCCATATCCAGATACAGAATATATCCAGGACATTTGTAAATGAAATGCATTGATCTCTGCATGCCCCCCCCCCCCCCTGTAAAACATTGATATTTCCATAAGCTGACATTGCTTACAGGCCAGTAAAGACCCAGGTGGATATTGCTTTTCATGTTTGGTGGCATCTTGCAGTAAGACTATTAGATCCCAGGGAGACAGTGTATTCCGACTGAGATACACATGGAATCCAAAGCTAAGGGCCGTTTTCACTAAACAGCTATTGAAATATTTAAAGACTTGATGTCTCTCGCTGTGAGTAAGGCTCAATCATGTTTCTCTCTCCAGGCCCAAAAGCCTGTAATACTGTGCCACTCACAGACAGGATGAGTTCAATCCCGACCTGTTGGAGTGTGTAAGGCCTAAAGCCCCTCTCTGCACATGGACACATGGGGACTTCCTGGCTGGCATTTCCTCGCCCTTTTCTCACATTATTATTTACCTGCTATGGATCTTCTTGACTTTCAGAATCGTCTTTACTTATTTTTCCGGGGCTGAGATCAGGGGGGATTGTTCAAGCAATTTCTGCTCTGTGGACCAGCGGCGTCTTATTTTCCAAAGGTAATGGGTTTTTCTGCACTGCGGTTTTGCTGTGAATTGCTTCAGAAGGCACAGTGTCTTCGCGCCTCCTTTGGGACTGTGAGACTGGACAGAACAAAAGAGGATGGGATCTTTACAACTTGCCGGTAGGAGGGAAATAGAGTTGAGCCTAAAGGTATGGTAGGTTATCACATAAGCCAGGGGTACACTAATTTAGATGTCGAAGTCGCCAGCATTGCTGGTGTTCACCCTTTCCATTGCGTCAGAGACCTGGGACATCAGGGGCATAACGTTCGGGTAGAAATATATACTGTAGAACAAACATGCCTGACTATGACATGTAGAATAATGAATCATTTTGTCTCTTATTCATGACATTTCTATCTGCAACGTTCAACCATGTTTTCCTTCTGAACATGTCCCAGGTGAGAAAACTCTCTGGCCAATCAGTGACACGAATAAGTCAGAAAAACAGCAGTACTTCAGACCCTGAGGATTAGATTTCCCCATTCCTATCTCCAAGCAATGCCAACAGGCAGCTGCCATACAAATACTGTACTGAATACCATGTGTCAACTGTAAATCACTTTGAATAGCATCATCTGCTAAATTACCATTTTACACTACTCCTATCTTGTTTAGCAACTTTGGAATCCATCCCTACAGATAACGTCACATAACGTTACTTTCTCCAAAGTTTAATTCTTCAAAACTTATCCGCCTTAGTTATTGTGATCATGCTAAGCCCAAGTTTGCCTTGTTCGACTTGTCTTGAGTACTTCCCCTCTCTGGGAGCATGAGCGATAGCTCTAACTACCCCTGTGCTGCTGGTAGGTGATAACCTGAGGTACCCACAGACTCAGATCTCAGTCTGGCTTGGGGGGGATCTAATTCCACCTGTGTGTCTGTGTGAGCATGTACATGCATGCATGAGTGAGTGTGTGTCTCCAGCATATACGCTATAGCTCTGTAAAATTCAGCACAACTCTCCACATCCCTGGTCTTTTTCTTCCTTCAAATGCTTATCTGCCTCCGAGGATTCACTGAGGGGGATTTGAAAGCTCCAGTTGATTCATACGTGAGCGAGAGAAGAGGACGCTGGAATGGAAAGTCAGACTGTGAAGAAAAGGAGGACATCTCAGAGAGAGATAGCAGAGTCTCATAACTTACAAAACTACTTACCTTGCGTATTTGGGGGACTTGAATGATGCACCTGAACCAACCAACCAATCAATCAATCAATCAATCAAATGTATTTATATTTATCAGCAGTTTTCACAAAGTGCTTGTACAGAAACCCACCCTAAAACCCCAGAGAGCAAGCAATGCAGATATTGAAGCACGGTGACTAGGAAGAACTCCCTAGAAAGGCTGGAACCTAGGAAGAAACCTAGAGTGGAACCAGGCTGTGGGGTGGCCAGTCCTGTTTTGGCTGTGCTGGGTGGAGATTATAAGAGTCCTTGGCCATTAAGGCTGGATCATTCTTTAAGATATTCAAACGTCCATATAGATGACCAGCAGGGTCAAATAATAATCACAGTGGTTATAGAGGGTGCAACAGGTCAACACCTCAGTAGTAAATGTCAGTTAGCTTTTCATAGCCAAGCATTCAAAGGCCGAGACAGCATGTGCGGTAGAGAGAGAGAGAGACGAGAGAGAGTCTAAACAGCAGGTCCTGGACAAGGTAGCACGACCGGTGAACAGGTTAGGATTCCATAGCTGCAGGCAGAACAGCACAAACTGGATCAGCAGCATGACCAGCTGGACTGGAGACAGCCAGGAGTCATCAGGCCAGGTAGTCCTGAGGCATGGTGTTTGGGCTCAGGTCCTCCGAGAGGGAGGGAGGGACAAAGAGAGAGAGAGAGAGAGAGAGAGAGAGAGAGAGAGAGAGAGAGAGAGAGAGAGAGAGAGAGAGGGAGGGAGGGGGATTAGATTTAGCATACCTAAGATCACACAGGACACCAGATAAAAGAGCAGAATTACACCAGATAGAACAGACTGGCCCTAGCCCCTCGGCACATAGACTATTGAAGCAAAGATACTAGGGACTGAGACAGGGTGGGTCGGGGGACGCTGTGGCCCCGTCCAAAGTTACCCATGGACAGGGCCAACAACCAGGCAGGATATAATCCCACCCACGATGCCAAAGCACAGCCCCCACACCACCAAACGGATATCAACAGACCACTAACTTACTACCCTGAGACAAGGCCGAGTATAGCCCACAAAGATCTCCCCCACTGCACAAGCCTGAGGACAGGAAGAGAGATCAAGTCACTGACTCAACCCACTTAGGTCAAGTATAGCAAAAAAAGCCTGGCTAGACATGATGCACCCCTCCTAAGGACGGCATGGGAGAACGTGAGCAAGCCAGTGATTCAGCCCCCATAATAGGGTCAGAGGCAGATAATCCCAGTGGCGAGAGGTGAGCCTACCAGGCAGAGACAGCAAGGGTGGTTCATGCTTCAGACCCCTGGGCCAGACTACACTCAATCATAGGACCTACTGAAGAGATTAGTCTTCAGTAAAGAATTAAAGGGATACTTCAGGATTTTGGCAATGAAGCCCTTCATTTACTTCCCCATAGTCATATGAACTCATTTTTATATCTCTGCAAGCAGGTTGAAGGAAGTTACTAACTAGTGTTTCCCATAGACTTCCAGTCATTGCGCTAACACTGGTTAGCATTGGGTCACAAAACTATTTCTATCTTTCTTCACACTGGATGCAGAGACATAAATGGTATCCATGAGTTCATCTGACTCTGGGGAAGTCCACTGAAAGAAAATATAAACGCAACATGACATTTTTTTTAAGAGTTCATATAAGAAAATCAGTCAATTTAAATAAATAAATGAGGCCCTAATCTATGGATTCCACATGACTGGGAATAGAGATATGCATCTGTTGGGCACAGATACC
Organism: Oncorhynchus clarkii lewisi; assembly: GCF_045791955.1. Classification (NCBI taxonomy): domain Eukaryota; kingdom Metazoa; phylum Chordata; class Actinopteri; order Salmoniformes; family Salmonidae; genus Oncorhynchus; species Oncorhynchus clarkii. The sequence continues at coordinate 78,489,225 of NC_092152.1, read as the reverse complement.
TTAAAAATAAGGTAGGGACATGGATCAGAAAACCAGTCAGTATCTGGTGTGACCACCATTTACCTCGTGCAGCACAACACATCTCCTTCGCATAGAGTTGATCAGGCTGTTGATTGTGGCCTGTGAAATGTTGTCCCTCTTCTCTTCAATGGCTGTGCAAAATTGCTGGATCTTGGCAGGAACTGGAACGCGCTGTCCTACACATTGATCCAGAGCATCCCAAACATGCTCTATGGGTGACATGTCTGGTGAGTATGCAGGACATGAAAGAACTGAGACATTTTCAGCTTCCAGGAATTGTGTACAGATCTTCCTGACATGGGGCCATGCATTATCATGCTGAAGCATAAGGTTATGGTTGTGGATGAATGGCACAACAATGTGCCTCAGGATCACGGCATCTCTGTGCATTCAAATTGCCATTGATAAAATGCAATTGCGTTCTTTGTTGCAGCTTATGCCTGCCCATACCATACCATAACCCTACTACAACCATGGGGCTTTCTGTTCACAACATTGACATCAGCAAACCGCTCACACACACGACATCATACACACTGTCTGCCATCTGCCTGGTACAGCTGAAACCGGGATTCATCCATGAAGAGCACACTTCTCCAGCGTACCGAAGGTGAGCATTTGCCCACTGAAGTCAGTTGTGCAGTCAGGTCAAGACCCTGGTGAGGACAGCGAGCATGCAGATGACCTTCCCTGAGACGGTTTCTGACAATTTGTGCCGAAATACCTCAGTCGTACAAACAAACCGTTTCATTTAGTTGTCTGGGTGACTCGTCTCAGGCGATCTTGAAGGTGAAGAAGCGGGATGTGGAGGTCCCGGGCTGGTGTGGCTACATGTGTCTGTGGTTGTGAGGCCGGTTAGACGTACTGCCAAATTCTCTAAAACGACATTGGAAACAGCTTATGGTAGAGAAATTAACATTCAATTATCTGGCAACAGCTCTGGTGGACATTTCTGCAATGTGTTGTGTGACACAACTATACATTTTAGAGTGGCCTTTTATTGTCCCCAGCACAAGGTGCACCTGTGTAATGAGCATGCTGTTTAATCAGCCTTTAATATGCCACAGTTGTCAGGTGAATTGATTATCTTGGCAAAGGAGAAATGCTCACTAAGAGGGATGTAAACAAATGTGGCACAACATTTGAGAGAAATAAGCTTTGTATGTATGGAAAATATCTGGGGTCATTTATTTCAGCTCATGAAACATGGTGCCACCAATTTACATGTTGCATCTATATTTTTGTTAAGTATACATAACGGGCTTAATTGCCAAAATCCTGAAGTATCCCTTTAAAGGTTGAGACCGAATCTGAATCTGTCACATAGATCGGCAGACCATTCCATATTTATTTTATTTAGCTCTATAGGAAAAAGCCCTGCACAAGGCTATCACAACTTGATCAAGTCCAAAGAGAGTGTTTTTTAGTGTTTTACTGTTTTAAGAGTGTGTGAGGTCAAATTAAGCTATTCATCATACTAGCAGTCAGGTAGTCTGCAACAGATTGGTACATAAGGTGTCAGTACACAGAAAGAACTGATGCGATCAGTCAGATTCTGAACTATATAGTGGTTTTCACTTTTACAACAGAAACCAATCTTCTCTGATATCACACTGTTCTACACTTTTGTTATTATTCTGGAAAGACAGGGAGGTCCATCAAAAGGAAACGTCTTTCCCCTTCTTCCCTCCCTCCCTATATGGGGCGAGACGTCTCAGTAGAAGTGGATTTGCGACTCACACCCAGAATGATGCTGCACCTCGGAAAGTTTCCTAATCATACACGCTTATCGGCCTGAGAAATGGGTCACCGCGGAGCCATACTGCCGTTGCTGTAAAGCAGTAATCACCTCCACACTGCGACACAGCCACATCAAGAACAAGGTTCTGGGCAATTGAAGTTATGAGTAACCTGTCTCCAGTGCAGAGAAAACAATGAGCTGAGGAGCACGGGTAGCTGGAAACAGACATAAAAGTCACACTGAGTGATGATTCATGTGCTATGCTTGGATGTTAGCGCTGGCTAAATAGGCTTGTAAGGACGATGGGTAAGGATGGAGTGTCAGAGAAGCCAAAAGGGGTCAGACAATGAATTTGTGCTCTGAAAGATTAAAGTAGCCTTTCATGTTTGGAGCTCCAGAGGGGGACTGAGGGGTTCCCTACAGAGCTTAACCCATAGCCTTTATTTCCATCACGAAATGACAACCTATTCCCTATGTAGTGCACTAGGCCAACTATTGACCAGAAGGGCAGGGGAACACCATTAGAATTCAAAGAGGTCCAGTGGCTAACATTTTCTCCCCCCAAAGGTCCAAACCATTAAAATGTCTAACGTGCGCTATGATTTGGGGGCATATGTAGTTCTTATAGCTTTATAGCTAATAAATAAAGTACTACATTTCAATAACATTTCAACAATATTTATTGCACATTTTCAATGCAGACACAATAAACATGAGGTAAAATAAATATGCAGCCTAAACATAAATAAAAGTAGGTCTATCACAAATGTTCTCCTTTCAATCAAAACAAGACTGCATCTTCACAAAAAATAACAAGTGCCTGTTTCTGAAAAAAATGCTTAGATTTTGAACAAATAAGAAACCACAGGTTTAATTTGTATCTTTCCTACTCTCTCACACTTCACTTCTCCATCTCTCTTCTTTGGTGAGAGAAATGGGCTATTGCTTGCCCTGCCAGTCATTTGAACCTTGGCTGGAATGGAGTCAGTGCCATTCTCATGCACATACAGTGGGGCAAAAAAGTATTTAGTCAGCCACCAATTGTGCAAGTTCTCCCACTTAAAGATGAGAGAGGCCTGATGAGAGAGGCCTGTAATTTTCATCATAGGTACACTTCAACTATGACAGACAAAATTAGAAAAAAAATTCCAGAAAATCACATTGTAGGATTTTTAATGAATTTATTTGCGAATTATGGTGGAAAATAAGTATTTGGTCAATAACAAAAGTTTATCTCAATACTTTGTTATATACCCTTTGTTGGCAATGACAGAGGTCAAACGTTTTCTGTAAGTCTTCACAAGGTTTTCACACACTGTTGCTGGTATTTTGGCCCATTCCTCCATGCAGATCTCCTCTAGTGCAGTGATGTTTTGGGGCTGTTGCTGGGCAACACGGACTTTCAACTCCCTCCAAAGATTTTCTATGGGGCGCTCTCTGGGACCTGCGCTGAGCCAGTGCATTATGTGTACATTGAAAAAAAGTGTTGCTTCATCATTATTTAATTTAACAATTATTTATGAGAAATGTGTCCAGGTCCAGATAGAACCTTCACTCGGTCTGGACCCGGACCAAGGTCCGCCAATTGTGCATCTCTGCTATAGGGCATAGGGTCCTGTTTGGGAGGAACACAGAATAAGCTTACAAAGCATACTTCTATGTCTATCGAAGAATATAGTATAAGCATGGGATGTTCTCCTTATTAGTCTAGGGCCGTAGAAACATCCACCTAAAAGGTTTCACCAGTTACCATATCACCATTTGAAGTAACTGGTGAAACATTTTTGATCAATGTTTCTATGGCCAAATTTCAACCCCATATAATTGAATGTCTTTCTACATGTCAATGAAGAAAGCATTACTACATGTCAAGTTCAAAGTTGAAGTATATATTATTGCTCCTATTCGTCACTTGCACTTATGGTAAAAGCTTTAGAACAGGTAGTGATCATGTTAAAAGAACCAACAGAACACATTAACTACAACAATATTCCCAGTTACGTAAACTGAACACTGGGAATTATTGTAATGAGCCCCGCCCCCAAACAAGGCCAGCCTGGATGGACTAAATATGGGCCAATCATAGGTATATTTTCGGGGCTGGTCCGTACTTGATTTGGCCCAGAAAGGGTTGCGTATTGATTGGTCTATATCTAGTCTGCCCAGACCGGTGTGGTGATACTGATGGTCTAGATCTAGTCTGCCCAGACCGGTGTGGTGATACTGATGGTCTAGATCTAGTCTGCCCAGACCGGTGTGGTGATACTGATGGTCTAGATCTAGTCTGCCCAGACCGGTGTGGTGATACTGATGGTCTAGATCTAGTCTGCCCAGACAGGTGTGGTGATACTGATGGTCTAGATCTAGTCTGCCCAGACCGGTGTGGTGATACTGATGGTCTAGATCTAGTCTGCCCAGACCGGTGTGGTGATACTGATGGTTTAGATCTAGTCTGCCCAGACCGGTGTGATGATACTGATGGTCTAGATCTAGTCTGCCCAGACCGGTGTGGTGATACTGATGGATTATACGGTGACGTGGAGAATGAACGTGGAAAGAGCTGTCATGTATGAACCACGAGAACGAATACAAACAAGAGGTATCACTTTTCCATTTTCATTATTTTAAAGTCATATTATTTATCAGTCTGATTTTAATTAAAGAAACAACCATTAAAATGCGAGCAAATCGCCCACCTCATTATTTTTATTTGGTGAAGCAATTCAACTGAAATCAAATCAATGTTGGCAGTTCAAAATACAATGGTATTAGTCAAACATCGGCCTACTTGGTGTAATTTGTTGATACTCAGAAGTCTACTGCTACGTTTTTGATCAGTGATGATTTGTATCATAGTTTTCTGATATGATATTTGAGAAAAGAGGCGAATAAATATGATCCTCTTTGATATTCTCATTGCCTATTTAGGAAATAAACAATATTTGATATTATGCACAAAACAAACAAGTGTCAACTTTCACATGCAGGCTACACTGTTCTACAATATTAGTGTATTGCAAAAATAGGTAGGTCTAACTCCGCTCAGAGAATCAACTTCTCAGGTGTCATCTAATAGGCCTTTAGCAATTCAACATCGGTTTTCATCAAAAGCTAGTTACAGTGGGCTTAGTGCATGCAAAGTCTGGTCAAAGAGTGTTCTTTTCAGTTACGCTGTACCCCTTTAGTGATTGAACCTACAAGTTCTATGCTCAGTTAACTGAGACAAACAGTCACGTGTACTTATTTGGAAACAAGTATTTGAAAATAGTTTGAAAATAGTATTTATAGGAAATTGTTAGAAAACAATTGCTTATACTTCAAATAGAAGTAGTTGATTCCGCCACATTATTTGAAAATACTCAAATACACAGAAAATAAGTATTGATTTAACATACATGTATTTGAACCCTGGTCTGACTGCCCCACACCTTCATATTGGGTCCACATGAAAAACAACTCAGAACAGCCATCTCTCTATCAGCTAGGCAGGTCATTAGATCACCTAGGAAACCAAGTACTATCCCTTGGGCCCTGGACCGGCATACTCCCCCCTTAAATGTCATACTATCAAATGATCAAAGGCAACAATCCATGTGCCCCAAACAATATATTTTGAGTATTGTTGTACAGAAACTGTATATTTAATGTTGATGTACAAAAATGATATATTTAGAGTGTTCTTGTTCAGAAACAATATATTTAGCTTGTTGTTTTACAGAAACAATATATTTAGAGTGTCGTTGTACAGAAACAATATATTTAGAGTGTCGTTGTACAGAAGATATATATTTAGAGTGTTGTTGCACAGAAACAATATATTTAGTGTTGTTGTACAAAGGGTCTAACCATCAGATACTTTTCAATAAAGGGGGAGATAGACAGATAGCCGATAATTAATATCAATACTGCACTCTGTTAACAACTTGACCTAGCTCCCAAACAGCCACTGGTGTGGTTAACTAAATGCCTGGGTAGTCTTGAGCAGTAACAGGGAAACAGCAGTAGTGATGGGAAACAGCAGCAGTAACAGGGAAACAGCAGCAGTAACAGGGAAACAGCAGCAGTGAGGGGAAACAGTAGCAGTGATGGGAAACATCAGCAGTAACAGGGAAACAGCAGCAGTAACAGGGAAACAGCAGCAGTGAGGGGAAACAGTAGCAGTGATGGGAAACAGCAGCAGTAACAGGGAAACAGCAGTAGTGATGGGAAACAGCGAGTGATGGGAAACATCAGCAGTAACAGGGAAACAGTAGCAGTAACAGGGAAACAGCAGCAGTGAGGGGAAACAGTAGCAGTGACAGGGAAACAGCAGCAGTGATGGGAAACAGTAGCAGTGAGGGGAAACAGCAGCAGTGATGGGAAACATCAGCAGTAACAGGGAAACAGTAGCAGTGATGGGAAACAGTAGCAGTAACAGGGAAACAGTAGCAGTAACATGGAAACAGTAGCAGTAACAGGGAAACAGCAGCAGTGATGGGAAACAGTAGCAGTAACAGGGAAACAGCAGTAGTGATGGGAAACAGTAGCAGTAACAGGGAAACAGCAGTAGTGATGGGAAACAGTAGCAGTGAGGGGAAACAGTAGCAGTGACAGGGAAACAGTAGCAGTGAGGGGAAACAGCAGCAGTGATGGGAAACATCAGCAGTAACAGGGAAACAGTAGCAGTAACAGGGAAACAGCAGCAGTGAGGGGAAACAGTAGCAGTGACAGGGACACAGTAGCAGTGATGGGAAACAGTAGCAGTAACAGGGAAACAGTAGCAGTAACAGGGAAACAGTAGCAGTAACAGGGAAACAGCAGCAGTGATGGGAAACAGTAGCAGTAACAGGGAAACAGCAGTAGTGATGGGAAACAGTAGCAGTAACAGGGAAACAGCAGTAGTGATGGGAAACAGTAGCAGTAACAGGGAAACAGCAGCAGTGATGGGAAACAGCAGCAGTGATGGGAAACAGTAGCAGTGACAGGGAAACAGCAGCAGTGATGGGAAACAGTAGCAGTAACAGGGAAACAGCAGCAGTGATGGGAAACAGCAGCAGTGATGGGAAACAGTAGCAGTGACAGGGAAACAGCAGCAGTGATGGGAAACAGTAGCAGTAACAGGGAAACAGCAGCAGTGACAGGGAAACAGCAGCAGTGATGGGAAACAGTAGCAGTGACAGGGAAACAGCAGCAGTGATGGGAAACAGTAGCAGTAACAGGGAAACAGTAGCAGTAACAGGGAAACAGTAGCAGTAACAGGGAAACAGCAGCAGTGATGGGAAACAGCAGCAGTGATGTGGAAACAGCAGCAGTGATGGGAAACAGCAGCAGTGATGGGAAACAGTAGCAGTGATGGGAAACAGTAGCAGTAACAGGGAAACAGTAGCAGTAACAGGGAAACAGTAGCAGTAACAGGGAAACAGCAGCAGTGATGGGAAACAGCAGCAGTGATGGGAAACAGCAGTAGTAACAGGGAAACAGTAGCAGTAACAGGGAAACAGTAGCAGTAACAGGGAAACAGTAGCAGTAACAGGGAAACAGCAGCAGTGATGTGGAAACAGCAGCAGTGATGGGAAACAGCAGCAGTGATGGGAAACAGTAGCAGTAACAGGGAAACAGCAGTAGTGATGGGAAACAGTAGCAGTAACAGGGAAACAGCAGTAGTGATGGGAAACAGTAGCAGTAACAGGGAAACAGCAGCAGTGATGGGAAACAGTAGCAGTAACAGGGAAACAGCAGCAGTGATGGGAAACAGCAGCAGTGATGGGAAACAGTAGCAGTGACAGGGAAACAGTAGCAGTAACAGGGAAACAGCAGTAGTGATGGGAAACAGTAGCAGTAACAGGGAAACAGCAGCAGTGAGGGGAAACAGTAGCAGTGACAGGGAAACAGTAGCAGTAACAGGGAAACAGTAGCAGTGATGGGAAACAGCAGCAGTGATGGGAAACAGTAGCAGTAACAGGGAAACAGTAGCAGTAACAGGGAAACAGCAGTAGTGATGGGAAACAGTAGCAGTAACAGGGAAACAGCAGCAGTGAGGGGAAACAGTAGCAGTGACAGGGAAACAGCAGCAGTGATGGGAAACAGTAGCAGTGAGGGGAAACAGCAGCAGTGATGGGAAACATCAGCAGTAACAGGGAAACAGTAGCAGTAACAGGGAAACAGCAGCAGTGAGGGGAAACAGTAGCAGTGACAGGGAAACAGTAGCAGTGATGGGAAACAGTAGCAGTAACAGGGAAACAGTAGCAGTAACAGGGAAACAGTAGCAGTAACAGGGAAACAGCAGCAGTGATGGGAAACAGTAGCAGTAACAGGGAAACAGCAGTAGTGATGGGAAACAGTAGCAGTAACAGGGAAACAGCAGTAGTGATGGGAAACAGTAGCAGTAACAGGGAAACAGCAGCAGTGATGGGAAACAGCAGCAGTGATGGGAAACAGTAGCAGTGACAGGGAAACAGCAGCAGTGATGGGAAACAGTAGCAGTAACAGGGAAACAGCAGCAGTGATGGGAAACAGCAGCAGTGATGGGAAACAGTAGCAGTGACAGGGAAACAGCAGCAGTGATGGGAAACAGTAGCAGTAACAGGGAAACAGTAGCAGTGACAGGGAAACAGCAGCAGTGATGGGAAACAGTAGCAGTGAGGGGAAACAGCAGCAGTGATGGGAAACAGTAGCAGTAACAGGGAAACAGTAGCAGTAACAGGGAAACAGTAGCAGTAACAGGGAAACAGCAGCAGTGATGGGAAACAGCAGCAGTGATGTGGAAACAGCAGCAGTGATGGGAAACAGCAGCAGTGATGGGAAACAGTAGCAGTGATGGGAAACAGTAGCAGTAACAGGGAAACAGTAGCAGTAACAGGGAAACAGTAGCAGTAACAGGGAAACAGCAGCAGTGATGGGAAACAGCAGCAGTGATGGGAAACAGCAGTAGTAACAGGGAAACAGTAGCAGTAACAGGGAAACAGTAGCAGTAACAGGGAAACAGTAGCAGTAACAGGGAAACAGCAGCAGTGATGTGGAAACAGCAGCAGTGATGGGAAACAGCAGCAGTGATGGGGAACAGTAGCAGTAACAGGGAAACAGCAGTAGTGATGGGAAACAGTAGCAGTAACAGGGAAACAGCAGTAGTGATGGGAAACAGTAGCAGTAACAGGGAAACAGCAGCAGTGATGGGAAACAGTAGCAGTAACAGGGAAACAGCAGCAGTGATGGGAAACAGCAGCAGTGATGGGAAACAGTAGCAGTGACAGGGAAACAGTAGCAGTAACAGGGAAACAGCAGTAGTGATGGGAAACAGTAGCAGTAACAGGGAAACAGCAGCAGTGAGGGGAAACAGTAGCAGTGACAGGGAAACAGTAGCAGTAACAGGGAAACAGTAGCAGTGATGGGAAACAGCAGCAGTGATGGGAAACAGTAGCAGTAACAGGGAAACAGTAGCAGTAACAGGGAAACAGCAGTAGTGATGGGAAACAGTAGCAGTAACAGGGAAACAGCAGCAGTGAGGGGAAACAGTAGCAGTAACAGGGAAACAGTAGCAGTAACAGGGAAACAGCAGCAGTGATGGGAAACAGTAGCAGTGAGGGGAAACAGCAGCAGTGATGGGAAACAGTAGCAGTAACAGGGAAACAGTAGCAGTAACAGGAAAACAGTAGCAGTAACAGGGAAACAGCAGCAGTGATGGGAAACAGCAGCAGTGATGTGGAAACAGCAGCAGTGATGGGAAACAGCAGCAGTGATGGGAAACAGTAGCAGTGATGGGAAACAGTAGCAGTAACAGGGAAACAGTAGCAGTAACAGGGAAACAGTAGCAGTAACAGGGAAACAGCAGCAGTGATGGGAAACAGCAGCAGTGATGGGAAACAGCAGTAGTAACAGGGAAACAGTAGCAGTAACAGGGAAACAGTAGCAGTAACAGGGAAACAGTAGCAGTAACAGGGAAACAGCAGCAGTGATGTGGAAACAGCAGCAGTGATGGGAAACAGCAGCAGTGATGGGGAACAGTAGCAGTAACAGGGAAACAGCAGTAGTGATGGGAAACAGTAGCAGTAACAGGGAAACAGCAGTAGTGATGGGAAACAGTAGCAGTAACAGGGAAACAGCAGCAGTGATGGGAAACAGTAGCAGTAACAGGGAAACAGCAGCAGTGATGGGAAACAGCAGCAGTGATGGGAAACAGTAGCAGTGACAGGGAAACAGTAGCAGTAACAGGGAAACAGCAGTAGTGATGGGAAACAGTAGCAGTAACAGGGAAACAGCAGCAGTGAGGGGAAACAGTAGCAGTGACAGGGAAACAGTAGCAGTAACAGGGAAACAGTAGCAGTGATGGGAAACAGCAGCAGTGATGGGAAACAGTAGCAGTAACAGGGAAACAGTAGCAGTAACAGGGAAACAGCAGTAGTGATGGGAAACAGTAGCAGTAACAGGGAAACAGCAGCAGTGAGGGGAAACAGTAGCAGTAACAGGGAAACAGTAGCAGTAACAGGGAAACAGCAGCAGTGATGGGAAACAGTAGCAGTGAGGGGAAACAGCAGCAGTGATGGGAAACAGTAGCAGTAACAGGGAAACAGTAGCAGTAACAGGGAAACAGTAGCAGTAACAGGGAAACAGCAGCAGTGATGGGAAACAGCAGCAGTGATGTGGAAACAGCAGCAGTGATGGCAGCAGTGATGGGAAACAGTAGCAGTGATGGGAAACAGTAGCAGTAACAGGGAAACAGTAGCAGTAACAGGGAAACAGTAGCAGTAACAGGGAAACAGCAGCAGTGATGGGAAACAGCAGCAGTGATGGGAAACAGCAGTAGTAACAGGGAAACAGTAGCAGTAACAGGGAAACAGTAGCAGTAACAGGGAAACAGTAGCAGTAACAGGGAAACAGCAGCAGTGATGTGGAAACAGCAGCAGTGATGGGAAACAGCAGCAGTGATGGGAAACAGTAGCAGTAACAGGGAAACAGCAGTAGTGATGGGAAACAGTAGCAGTAACAGGGAAACAGCAGTAGTGATGGGAAACAGTAGCAGTAACAGGGAAACAGCAGCAGTGATGGGAAACAGTAGCAGTAACAGGGAAACAGCAGCAGTGATGGGAAACAGCAGCAGTGATGGGAAACAGTAGCAGTGACAGGGAAACAGTAGCAGTAACAGGGAAACAGCAGTAGTGATGGGAAACAGTAGCAGTAACAGGGAAACAGCAGCAGTGAGGGGAAACAGTAGCAGTGACAGGGAAACAGTAGCAGTAACAGGGAAACAGTAGCAGTGATGGGAAACAGCAGCAGTGATGGGAAACAGTAGCAGTAACAGGGAAACAGTAGCAGTAACAGGGAAACAGCAGTAGTGATGGGAAACAGTAGCAGTAACAGGGAAACAGCAGCAGTGAGGGGAAACAGTAGCAGTGACAGGGAAACAGCAGCAGTGATGGGAAACAGTAGCAGTGAGGGGAAACAGCAGCAGTGATGGGAAACATCAGCAGTAACAGGGAAACAGTAGCAGTAACAGGGAAACAGCAGCAGTGAGGGGAAACAGTAGCAGTGACAGGGAAACAGTAGCAGTGATGGGAAACAGTAGCAGTAACAGGGAAACAGTAGCAGTAACAGGGAAACAGTAGCAGTAACAGGGAAACAGCAGCAGTGATGGGAAACAGTAGCAGTAACAGGGAAACAGCAGTAGTGATGGGAAACAGTAGCAGTAACAGGGAAACAGCAGTAGTGATGGGAAACAGTAGCAGTAACAGGGAAACAGCAGCAGTGATGGGAAACAGCAGCAGTGATGGGAAACAGTAGCAGTGACAGGGAAACAGCAGCAGTGATGGGAAACAGTAGCAGTAACAGGGAAACAGCAGAAGTGACAGGGAAACAGCAGCAGTGATGGGAAACAGTAGCAGTGACAGGGAAACAGCAGCAGTGATGGGAAACAGTAGCAGTAACAGGGAAACAGTAGCAGTAACAGGGAAACAGTAGCAGTAACAGGGAAACAGCAGCAGTGATGGGAAACAGCAGCAGTGATGTGGAAACAGCAGCAGTGATGGGAAACAGCAGCAGTGATGGGAAACAGTAGCAGTGATGGGAAACAGTAGCAGTAACAGGGAAACAGTAGCAGTAACAGGGAAACAGTAGCAGTAACAGGGAAACAGCAGCAGTGATGGGAAACAGCAGCAGTGATGGGAAACAGCAGTAGTAACAGGGAAACAGTAGCAGTAACAGGGAAACATTAGCAGTAACAGGGAAACAGTAGCAGTAACAGGGAAACAGCAGCAGTGATGTGGAAACAGCAGCAGTGATGGGAAACAGCAGCAGTGATGGGAAACAGCAGCAGTGATGGGAAACAGCAGCAGTGATGGGAAACAGCAGCAGTGATGGGAAACAGCAGTAGTGATGGGAAACAGCAGTAGTGAGGGGAAACAGCAGTAGTGATGGGAAACAGCAGTAGTGAGGGGAAACAGCAGTAGTGATGAGAAACAGCAGTAGTGAGGGGAAACAGCAGTAGTGATGGGAAACAGCAGTAGTGATGGGAAACAGCAGCAGTGAGGGGAAACAGCAGCAGTGATGGGAAACAGTAGCAGTGACAGGGAAACAGCAGCAGTGAGGGGAAACAGTAGCAGTGACAGGGAAACAGCAGCAGTGATGGGAAACAGTAGCAGTAACAGGGAAACAGTAGCAGTAACAGGGAAACAGTAGCAGTAACAGGGAAACAGCAGCAGTGATGGGAAACAGCAGCAGTGATGTGGAAACAGCAGCAGTGATGGGAAACAGCAGCAGTGATGGGAAACAGTAGCAGTGATGGGAAACAGTAGCAGTAACAGGGAAACAGTAGCAGTAACAGGGAAACAGCAGCAGTGATGGGAAACAGCAGCAGTGATGGGAAACAGCAGTAGTAACAGGGAAACAGTAGCAGTAACAGGGAAACAGTAGCAGTAACAGGGAAACAGTAGCAGTAACAGGGAAACAGCAGCAGTGATGTGGAAACAGCAGCAGTGATGGGAAACAGCAGCAGTGATGGGAAACAGCAGCAGTAACAGGGAAACAGCAGTAGTGATGGGAAACAGTAGCAGTAACAGGGAAACAGCAGTAGTGATGGGAAACAGTAGCAGTAACAGGGAAACAGCAGCAGTGATGGGAAACAGTAGCAGTAACAGGGAAACAGCAGCAGTGATGGGAAACAGCAGCAGTGATGGGAAACAGTAGCAGTGACAGGGAAACAGTATCAGTAACAGGGAAACAGCAGTAGTGATGGGAAACAGTAGCAGTAACAGGGAAACAGCAGCAGTGAGGGGAAACAGTAGCAGTGACAGGGAAACAGCAGTAGTGATGGGAAACAGCAGTAGTGAGGGGAAACAGCAGTAGTGATGGGAAACAGCAGTAGTGATGGGAAACAGCAGCAGTGAGGGGAAACAGCAGCAGTGAGGGGGAAACAGTAGCAGTGAGGTGGAAACAGTAGCAGTGAGGTGGAAACAGCAGCAGTGATGGGGAAACAGCAGCAGTGATTGGAAACAGCAGCAGTGATGGGAAACAGTAGCAGTGATGTGGAAACCAGCACACGAGCAACAGTTATTCTGGTCAGGTCAAGACTTCTTAGCCCTTTGGTCGTTCACCAGAAGCCAGCTGTTTCTCCTCAATATGCTTGACTCCTTTGTGTGTGTTAGCAAGTAAACAATACTAGATGCAAAAATATGTGGTTGGTCATTCTGTCAACAGACACAGGCTGCTAAACGTTATGGAAATCTGAAAGCTGTCAAATGTTGGGGAATCCATGATGAGAGGAAATTACTGTAAGAGGATGAGATTAGTTCATGGGCAAGGACAGTATTGAATGGACTGACGCACACATACGAACAAATACACAAACATACATGCACATACACAATCCTCAGGATACAAGTGAAGTAGGGCAAGAGGACAAAATACAAGGCTAATAGGAGGATAACCCCAGTTGAAAAAAGCAGAGCACATTTTCTCCTCAAGGAGCAATGTGCTGATAGTGAATACAACAAACAAATCCTCTTCCAGTGAACTTCATGCTCCCAATGTTAGGCAACTCGGGGTCTGTGAGTGTTGAAAGCTAAGATGGGCTGCATCCTAAATAGCACCTTCATCTTTATATAGTGCACTTCTTTGTGTTCTAAATGGGGAATAGGTTGCCATTTTTTACACAGACATGGTGATTTACCATAGGAGAATACACAGCCACATTCCCAGCACAAAGGGTTAGTTGAGGTCCAAATTGAGGTCATTGTGCATGACTGGATTTTATGCCAAAATCTCCTGTTGACTTCATTGCATTATTTATGCAAAAGTCTGAGGTCTCTATTTGAACAAATCTCGTACAATGGTAAATCTTAGAGCAGCGTTATGGGCGCAGTTGCTGGTGGTGGCGTGAAAGGGATGAGTTTTGATGAATAAACAAGTTGTAGGTGTGTCAAGGCATTTATTTAATTTTATTTATTTCACCTTTAGGCTAGTTGTGAACAAGTTCTCATTTGCAACTGCGACCTGGCCAAGATAAAGCAAAGCAGTTCGACACATACAACACAGAATTACACATGGAATAAACAAAACATAGTCAATAATACAGTAGAACAAAAGTAAAACAAAAAGTATATATACAGTGAGTGCAAATGAGGTAAGATAAGGGAGTTAAGGCAATAAATAGGCAATTGTGGCGAAGTAATTACAATATAGCAATTAAACACAGGAATGGTAGATTGGCAGAAAATTAATGTGCAAGTAGAGATACTGGTGTGCAAAGGAGCAAGATAAATAAATAAATACAGTATGGGGATGAGGTAGTTGGATGGGCTGTTTACAGATGGGCTATGTACAGGTGCAGTGATCTGTGAGCAGCTCTGACAGCCTGTGCTTAAAGCTAGTGAGGGAGATATGAGTCTCCAGCTTCAGAGATTTTTGCAGTTCGTTCCAGTCATTGGCAGCAGAGAACTGGAAGGAAAGATGACCAAAGGAGGAATTGGCTTTGGGGGTGACCTGTGAGATATACCTGCTGGAACGCGTGCTACGAGTGGGTGCTGCTATGGTGACCAGTGAGCTGAGATAAGGCAGAGCTTTACCTACCAGAGACTTGTAGATAACCTGTAGCCCGTGGGTTTGGCAACGAGTATGAATCGAGGGCCAACCTACGAGAGCGTACAGGTCACAATGGTGGGTAGTGTATAGGGCTTTGGTGACAAAACGGATGGCACTGTGATAGACTGCATCCAGTTTGTTGAGTAGAGTGTTGGAGGCCATTTTATAGATGACATCCCTGAAGTCGAGGATCGGTAGGATGGTCAGTTTTACGAGGGTATGTTTGGCAGCATGAGTGAAGGTTAGTCAAATTTCAAATCAAATTTATTTATATAGCCCTTCGTACATCAGCTGATATCTCAAAGTGCTGTACAGAAACCCAGCCTAAAACCCCAAACAGCAAGCAATGCAGGTGTAGAAGCACGGTGGCTAGGAAAAACTCCCTAGAAAGGCCAAAACCTAGGAAGAAACCTAGAGAGGAACCAGGCTATGTGGGCTGGCCAGTCCTCTTCTGGCTGTGCCGGGTGGAGATTATAACAAAACATGGTCAAGATGTTCAAATGTTCATAAATGACCAGCATGGTCGAATAATAATAAGGCAGAATAGTTGAAACTGGAGCAGCAGCACAGCCAGGTGGACTGGGGACAGCAAGGAGTCATCATGTCAGGTAGTCCTGGGGCATGGTCCTAGGGCTCAGGTCCTCCGAGAGAGAGAAAGAGAGAAGGAGAGAATTAGAGAACGCACACTTAGATTCACACAGGACACCGAATAGGACAGGAGAAGTACTCCAGATATAACAAACTGACCCTAGCCCCCCGACACATAAACTACTGCAGCATAAATACTGGAGGCTGAGACAGGAGGGGTCAGGAGACACTGTGGCCCCATCCGAGGACACCCCCGGACAGGGCCAAACAGGAAGGATATAACCCCACCCACTTTGCCAAAGCACAGCCCCCACAACACTAGAGGGATATCTTCAACCACCAACTTACCATCCTGAGACAAGGCTGAGTATAGCCCACAAAGACCTCCGCCACGGCACAACCCAAGGGGGGGGGGGGGGCGCCAACCCAGACAGGATGACCACATCAGTGACTCAACCCACTCAGGTGACGCATCCCCTCCAGGGACGGCATGAGAGAGCCCCAGTAAAGCCAGTGACTCAGCCCCTGTAATAGGGTTAGAGGCAGAGAATCCCAGTGGAAAGAGGGGAACCGGCCAGGCAGAGACAGCAAGGGCGGTTCGTTGCTCCAGAGCCTTTCCGTTCACCCTCCCACTCCTGGGCCAGACTACACTCAATCATATGACCCACTGAAGAGATGAGTCTTCAGTAGAGACTTAAAGGTTGAGACCGAGTTTGCGTCTCTGACATGGGTAGGCAGACCGTTCCATAAAAATGGAGCTCTATAGGAGAAAGCCCTGCCTCCAGCTGTTTGCTTAACAATTCTAGGGACAATTAGGAGGCCTGCGTCTTGTGACCGTAGCGTACGTGTAGGTATGTACGGCAGGACCAAATCAGAGAGATAGGTAGGAGCAAGCCCATGTAATGCTTTGTAGGTTAGCAGTAAAACCTTGAAATCAGCCCTTGCTTTGACAGGAAGCCAGTGTAGAGAGGCTAGCACTGGAGTAATATGATCACATTTTTTGGTTCTAGTCAGGATTCTAGCAGCCGTATTTAGCACTAACTGAAGTTTATTTAGTGCTTTATCCGGGTAGCCGGAAAGTAGAGCATTGCAGTAGTCTAACCTGGAAGTGACAAAAGCATGGATTCATTTTTCTGCATCATTTTTGGACAGAAAGTTTCTGATTTTTGCAATGTTACGTAGATGGAAAAAAGCTGTCCTTGAAATGGTCTTGATATGTTCTTCAAAAGAGAGATCAAGGTCCAGAGTAACGCCGAGGTCCTTCACAGTTTTATTTGAGACGACTGTACAACCATTAAGATTAATTGTCAGATTCAACAGAAGATCTCTTTGTTTCTTGGGACCTAGAACAAGCATCTCTGTTTTGTCCGAGTTTAAAAGTAGAAAGTTTGCAGCCATCCACTTCCTTATGTCTGAAACACATTCTTCTAGCAAGGGCAATTTTGGGGCTTCACCATGTTTAATTGAAATGTACAGCTGTGTGTCATCCGCATAGCAGTGAAAGTTAACATTATGTTTTCGAATGACATCCCCAAGAGGTAAAATATATAGTGAAAACTATAGTGGTCCTAAAACGGAACCTTGAGGAACACCGAAATTTACAGTTGATTTGTCAGAGGACAAACCATTCACAGAGACAAACTGATATCTTTCCGACAGATAAGATCTAAACCAGGCCAGAACTTGTCCGTGTAGACCAATTTGGGTTTCCAATCTCTCCAAAAGAATGTGGTGATCGATGGTATCAAAAGCAGCACTAAGGTCTAGGAGCACGAGGACAGATGCAGAGCCTCGGTCCGATGCCATTAAAATGTCATTTACCACCTTCACAAGTGCCGTCTCAGTGCTATGATGGGGTCTAAAACCAGACTGAAGCATTTCGTATACATTGTTTGTCTTCAGGAAGGCAGTGAGTTGTTGCGCAACAGCCTTTTCTAAAATTTTTGAGAGGAATGGAAGATTCGATATAGGCCGATAGTTTTTTATATTTTCTGGGTCAAGGTTTGGCTTTTTCAAGAGAGGCTTTATTACTGCCACTTTTAGTGAGTTTGGTACACATCCGGTGGATAGAGAGCCGTTTATTATGTTCAACATAGGAGGGCCAAGCACAGGAAGCAGCTCTTTCAGTAGTTTAGTTGGAATAGGGTCCAGTATGCAGCTTGAAGGTTTAGAGGCCATGATTATTTTCATCATTGTGTCAAGAGATATAGTACTAAAACACTTGAGCGTCTCTCTTGATCCTAGGTCCTGGCAGAGTTGTGCAGACTCAGGACAACTGAGCTTTGAAGGAATACGCAGATTTAAGGAGGAGTCCGTAATTTGCTTTCTAATAATCATAATCTTTTCCTCAAAGAAGTTCATGAATTTATCACTGCTAAAGTGAAAGTCATCCTCTCTTGGGGAATGCTGCTTTTTAGTTAGCTTTGCGACAGTATCAAAAAGGAATTTCGGATTGTTCTTATTTTCCTCAATTAAGTTAGAAAAATAGGATGATCGAGCAGCAGTAAGGGCTCTTCGGTACTGCACAGTACTGTCTTTCCAAGCTAGTCGGAAGACTTCCAGTTTGGTGTGGCGCCATTTCCGTTCCAATTTTCTGGAAGCTTGCTTCAGAGCTCGGGTATTTTCTGTGTACCAGGGAGCTAGTTTCTTATGAGAAATGTTTTTAGTTTTTAGGGGTGCAACTGCATCTAGGGTATTGCGCAAGGTTAAGTTGAGTTCCTCAGTTAGGTGGTTAACTGATTTTTGTCCTCTGGCGTCCTTGGGTAGACAGAGGGAATCTGGAAGGACATCAAGGAATCTTTGTGTTGTCTGTGAATTTATAGCACGACTTTTGATGATCCTTGGTTGGGGTCTGAGCAGATTATTTGTTGCAATTGCAAACGTAATAAAATGGTGGTCCGATAGTCCAGGATTATGAGGAAAAACATTAAGATCCACAACATTTATTCCATGGGACAAAACTAGGTCCAGCGTATGACTGTGACAGTGAGTGGGTCCAGAGACATGTTGGACAAAACCCACTGAGTCGATGATGGCTCCGAAAGCCTTTTGGAGTGGGTCTGTGGACTTTTCCATGTGAATATTAAAGTCACCAAATATTAGAATATTATCCGCTATGACTACAAGGTCCGATAGGAATTCAGGGAACTCAGTGAGGAACGCTGTATATGGCCCAGGAGGCCTGTAAACAGTAGCTATAAAAAGTGATTGAGTAGGCTGCATAGATTTCATGACTAGAAGCTCAAAAGACGAAAACGTCTTTTTTTTTTTTGTAAATTGAAATTTGCTATCGTAAATGTTAGCAACACCTCCGCCTTTGCGGGATGCACAGGGGATATGGTCACTAGTGTAGCCAGGAGGTGAGGCCTCATTTAACACAGTAAATTCATCAGGCTTAAGCCATGTTTCAGTCAGGCCAATCACATCAAGATTATGATCAGTGATTAGTTCATTGACTATAATTGCCTTTGAAGTAAGGGATCTAACATTAAGTAGCCCTATTTTGAGATGTGAGGTATCATGATCTCTTTCAATAATGACAGGAATGGAGGTGGTCTTTATCCTAGTGAGATTGCTAAGGCGAACACCGCCATGTTTAGTTTTGCCCAACCCAGGTCGAGGCACAGACACGGTCTCAATGGTGATAGCTGAGCTGACTACACTGACTGTGCTAGTGGCAGACTCCACTATGCTGGCAGGCTGGCTAACAGCCTGCTGCCTGGCCTGCACCCTATTTCATTGTGGAGCTAGAGGAGTTAGAGCCCTGCCTATGTTGGTAGATAAAATGAGAGCACCCCTCCAGCTAGGATGGAGTCCGTCACTCCTCAGCAGGTCAGGCTTGGTCCTGTTTGTGGGCGAGTCCCAGAAAGAGGGCCAATTATCTACAAATTCTATCTTTTGGGAGGGGCAGAAAACAGTTTTCAACCAGCGATTGAGTTGTGAGACTCTGCTGTAGAGCTCATCACTCCCCCTAACTGGGAGGGGGCCAGAGACAATTACTCGATGCCGACACATCTTTCTAGCTGATTTACACGCAGAAGCTATGTTGCGCTTGGTGATCTCTGACTGTTTCATCCTAACATCGTTGGTGCCGACGTGGATAACAATATCTCTATACTCTCTACACTCGCCAGTTTTAGCTTTAGCCAGCACCATCTTCAGATTAGCCTTAACGTCGGTAGCCCTGCCCCCCGGTAAACAGTGTATGATCGCTGGATGATTCGTTTTAAGTCTAATACTGCGGGTAATGGAGTCGCCAATGACTAGAGTTTTCAATTTGTCAGAGCTAATGGTGGGAAGCTTCGGCGTCTCAGACCCCGTAACGGGAGGAGGAGAGACCAGAGAAGACTCGGCCTCTGACTCCGACCCGCTGCTTAATGGGGAAAACCGGTTGAAAGTTTCTGTCGGCTGAATGAGCGACACCGGTTGAGCGTTCCTACAGCATTTCCTTCCAGAAACCGTGAGAAAGTTGTCCGGCTGCGGGGACTGTGCCAGGGGATTTATACTACTATCTGTACTTACTGGTGGCACAGACGCGGCTTCATCCTTTCCTACACTGAAATTACCCTTGCCTAGCGATTGCGTCTGAAGCTGGGCTTGTAGCACAGCTATCCTCGCCGTAAGGCGAGTACAGCGACTGCAATTAGAAGGCATCATGTTAATGTTACTACTTAGCTTCGGCTGTTGGAGGTCCTGACGAACCGTGTCCAGATAAAGCGTCCGGAGTGAAAAAGTTGAGTAGGAAAAAACAAAAATATAAACGGTAATTAAAAAGTAAAAACCGTAAATTTGTCAGGTAGCAAAACAGGTTGGCAACAAAACGCACAGCAACTCAAAAACAAGTCTGCAAGTCGTGACCGGAAATGACGTTAGTGAAGGAGTGAAGGATGCTTTGTTGTGATATAGGAAGCTGATTCTAGATTTAACTTTGGATTGGAGATTCTTAATGTGAGTCTGGAAGGAGAGTTTACAGTCTAACCAGACACCTAGGTATTTATAGTTGTCCACGTATTCTAAGTCAGAGCCATCCAGAGTAGTGATGCTGGACAGGCGGGCAGGTGCGGACAGTGATCGGTTGAAAAGCATGCATTTAGATTTACTTGCGTTAAAGAGCAGTTGGAGGCCACGGAAGGAGAGTTGTATGGCATTGAAGCTCATCTGGAGGTTAGTTAACACAGTGTCCAAAGAAGGGCCAGATGTATACAGAATGGTGTCGTCTGTGTAGAGGTGTATCAGAGAATCACCAGCAGCAAGATCGACATCATTGATGTATACAGAGAAGAGAGTCAGCCCGAGAATTGAACCCTGTGGCACCCCCATAGAGACTGCCAGAGGTCTGGACAACAGGCCCTCCAATTTGACACACAAAACTCTATCAGAGAAGTAGTTAGTAAACCAGGCGAGGCAATCATTTGAGAAACCAAGGCTGTCCAGTCTGCCAATAAGAATGTGGTGATTGACAGAGTCGAAAGCCTTGGCCAGGTCGATGAATATCGCTGCACAGTAATGTCTCTTATCGATGCCGGTTATGATGTCGTTTAGGACCTTGAGCGTGGCTGAGGTGCACCCATGACCAGCTCTGAAACCAGATTGCATAGCGGAGAAGGTACGGTGGGATTCGAAGCGGTCGGTAATCTGTTTGTTAACTTGGCTTTCGAGGACCTTAGAAAGGCAGGGTAGCAGGTCTGTAGCAGTTTGTGTCTAGAGTGTCACCCCCTTTGAAGAGGGGGATGACCGCGGAAGCCTTCCAATCTTTGGGAATCTCAGACGATACGAAAGAGAGGTTGAACAGGCTAGTAATAGGGGTTGCAACAATTTCGGCAGATCATTTTAGAAAGAGAGGGTCCAGATTGTCCCGGCTGATTTGTAGGGGTCCAGATTTTGCAGCTCTTTAAGAACATCAGCTATCTGGATTTGGGTGAAGGAGAAATGGTGGGGGCTTTGGCGGGTTGCTGTGGAGGGTGCCGGGCAGTTGACCGGGGTAGGGGTAGCTAGGTGGAAAGCATGGCCAGCAGTAGAGAAATGCTTATTGAAATTCTCAATTACAGTGGATTTATCGGTGGTGACAGTGGTTCCTAGCCTCAGAGCAGTGGGCAGCTGGGAGGAGGTGCTCTTATTCTCCATGGACTTTACAGTGTCCCAGAACTTGGTACTACAGGATTCAAATTTCTGTTTGAAAAAGCTAGCCATAGCTTTCCTAACTGCCTGTGTATATTTGTTCCTAACTTCCCTGAAAAGTTGCATATCGCGGGGGCTAATGCAGAATGCCACAGGATGTTTTTGTGCTGGTCAAGGGCAGACAGGTCTGGAGTGAACCAAGGACTATATCTATTCCTAGATTTTGTTTTTGTTGAATGGGGCATGCTTATTTAAGATGGTGAGGGAGGCACTTTTAAAGAATGGCCAAGCATCATCTACTGACGGGATGAGGTCAATGTCATTCCAGGATACCCCGGCCAGGTCGATTAGAAAGGCCTGCTCGCAGAAGTGTTTTAGGGAGCATTTGACAGTGATGAGGGGTGGTCGTTTGGTCGCAGACCCATTACGGATGCAGGCAACGAGGCAGTGATCGCTGAGATCTTGATTGAAAACAGCAGAGGTGTATTTGGAGGGGGAGTTAGTTAGGATGACATCTATGAGGGTGCACGTGTTTACAGATTTGGAGTTGTACCTGGTAGGTTCTTTGATAATTTGAGTGAGATTGAGGGCATCAAGCTTAGATTGTAGGATGGCTGGGGTGTTAAGCATGTCCCAGTTTAGGTCACCTGGTAGCATGAGCTCAGAAGATAGATGGGGGGCAATCAATTCACATATGGTATCGAGGGCACAGCTGGGGGCAGAGGGAGGTCTATAGCAAGTGGCCACAGTGAGAGACTTGTTTCTGGAAAGGTGCATTTTTAGAAGTAGAAGCTCGAATTGTTTGGGTACAGACTTGGATAGTAATACAGAACTCTGCAGGCTATCTTTGCAGTAGATTGCAACACCGCCCCCTTTGGCAGTTCTATCCCGCCTGGTACGGCAACTGCTCCGACCACAACCGTAAGGCTCTCCAGAGGGTATTGAGGTCTGCACAACGCATCACCAGGGGCAAACTACCTGCCCTCCAGGACACCTACACCACCCAATGTCACAGGAAGGCCATAAAGATCATCAAGGACAACAACCACCCGAGCCACTGTCTGTTCACCCCACTATCATCCAGAAGGCGAGGTCAGTACAGGTGCATCAAAGCAGGGACACAGAGACTGAAAAACAGCTTCTATCTCGAAGCCATCAGACTGTTAAACAGCCACTACTAACATTGAGTGGCTGCTGCCAACATACTGACTCAACTCCAGCCACTTTAATAATGGAAAATGTATGTAAAAAATGTATCACTAGCCACTTTAAACAATGCCACTTAATATAATGTTTACATACCCTACATTACTCATCTCATATGCATATACTGTACTCTATACCATCTACTGCATCTTGCCATCTTTATGTAATACATGTATCACTAGCCACTTTAAACAATGCTACTTTTATGTTTACATACCCTACATACTCATCTCCTATGTATATACTGTACTCGATACCATCTACTGCATCTTGCATATGCCGTTCTGTACCATCACTCATTCATATATCTTTATGTACATATTCTTTATCCCTTTACACTTGTGTGTATAAGGTAGTTTTTGTGGAATTGTTAGGTTAGATTACTCGTTGGTTATTACTGCATTGTTGGAACGAGAAGCACAAGCATTTCACTACACTTGAATTAACATCTGCTAACCATGTGTATGTGACAAATAAAATTGGATTTGATTTGATTTATCTTGGCAGAAAATGTTATAGTTAGCGATGGAGATGTCAGGGTTTTTGGTGATTTTCCTAAGCCAGGATTCAGACACGGCTAAGACATCCGGGTTGGCAGAGTGTGCTAAAGCAGTGAGTAAAATAAACTTAGGCATGACCCCTCACTGGCCAATCAGAAAGTGGTCCATGATTAACTATGTGGTTGCTTCAAGTAGTGTATTTACTGTGTTTTACTCCAATTTGAATGTTAACCCATATAAGCCTAGTTTGTTAAATGGCCTACAGAAACAAAATAACAAGATGCATGAAGGCCTATCCCATCTTTTCTAAACATGTTGAACATATTTGCAGTCAACATTGTAAGAAGCCTAATTGCATAGCTTCAATATGAAAATATATTGTTAAACATAGCATTTGCACTGATATAGAGGCCTACTGTGAAATTGCATTGTCTGCCATGTCTCAGCCATGGACACGCCAGATGTTGTCAGAAGCAAGATTAAAATCACTCTTGATAATGCTTAAAAAGTGAGTGAATAATTTTAATCCAATTCTAATCATAACGAAACAACTTGTTTTAAATAGGATATGTGTAAATCCAGTTACAGGAATCATAACTGCTCCCCGTGGGCAGAATGAAGGTAGACTATGGAGGCTTTTACATACATCCAAAATAATACTAGATGCTAGCTAAAATAATGATAACAAATACGATACCGCTCCCTGTTTTGCTGGTCTGAAACTTGATCTTTTAATATAGCTTGGTGATTCATATTTATTTCCAAGCAATCTCACGAGCCAAACCCTTTATTGATGGGCTGCTATTTGGTGAAAGCATAGATGGGTTGGCTGACAACTTTACAAAAATGATGTGCGCGCTTCAATGGGGCAGAAGTTAGCCTGTTCTGATTCTGGATGGCCAGATTGCTAGCAAAAATGACAAGAAACTGCCATGTGGGGAATCGTACGTGGCTTGTTTCAGTTTGTTTCACCATGTTATTGATACCATGTCTTGTTTTGAGGTGTTTTGACTGATTTCATGTCAACACTAATATGGCAAAAAAAATTGCTAGTTAGCTAACCTACAATTGTAATGATGTATTTGAGAGACAACAAATGGTCATTGTGTCACGCCCTGACCTTAGAGAGCCTTTTTATTTCTCTATTTGGTTAGGTCAGGGTGTGATTTGGGTGGGCATTCTAGTTTGTCTATTTTTTTGTTGGCCGGGTATGGTTCCCAATTAGAGGCAGTTGTCTATTGTTGTCTCTGATTGGGGATCATACTTAGGCAGCCCTTTTTCCCACCTTCAGTTGTGGGATCTTGTTTGTGTGTAGTAGCTGTTGCACTGCTTTACGTTCGTTTTGATATTTTGTTGTTTTTGTGGCGTCATTTAAAATAAAAGGAAAATGTACGCCTACCATGCTGCACCTTGGTCTCATTCCGTCAACGGGCGTAACAGAAGATCCCACCACCAAAGGACCAAGCAGCGTGGCAAGGAGGAGCAGGGATCCTGGGCCCGGGAGAAAAGTGAGTGGAGGACATCATGGACATGGGAGGAGGTTATGGCAGGGGACAAGACCCTGCCATGGAACAGGCGGAGGCAGCGAGAGAGGAACGGCGACGAAACCAGGAATCAAAGAAACGACGGAAGCCAGAGAGGCAGACTGAAAAAAATGTTTGGGGGCGGCACACGGGGTGGCGAGCGGAGCAAAGGTGGGAACAAGAACCAACTCCCTGTAATTATGATGAGGAGTTGGTCACAGTTCAGATACCATGTTTTCCAGTTCTGCGCACTGTGCCTCCAGTGCGCACCCTTAGCCCAGTGCTATGTTATAATTAAGTCTATAATTTGATTTTTGATAAAGCAATCTGACTGAGCGGTGGTAGGCAGCAGCAGGCTCGTAAGCATTCATTCAAACAGCACTTTCATGCGTTTTGCCAGCAGCTCTTCGCTGTGCTTCAAGCATTGAGCTGTTTATGACTTCAAGCCTATCAACTCCCGAGATTAGGCTGGTGTAACCGATGTGAAATGGCTAGCTAGTTAGCGGGGTGAGCTAAACTAGCGGGGTGCGCTAAACTTGGAGTAGTTGTTCCCCTTGCTCTGCAAGGGCCGCAGCTTTTGTGGAGCGATGGGTAACGATGCTTCGAGAGTGGCTGTTGTCGATGTTTCCCTGGTTCGAGCCCAGGTAGGGGCGAGGAGAAGGACGGAAGCTATACTGTTACACTGGCAATACTAAAGTGCCTATAAGAACATCCAATAGTCAAAGGTATATGAAATACAAATGGTATAGAGAGAAATAGTCCTATAATTCCTGTAATAACCTCAACCTAAAACGTCTTACCTGGGAATATTGAAGACTCATGTTCTGAGCAAGGAACTTAAACGTTAGCTTTTTTACATGGCACATATTGCACTTTTACTTTCTTCTCCAACACTTTGTTTTTGCATTATTTAAACCAAATTGAACATGTTTCATTATTTATTTGAGGCTAAATTGATTTGAAATATGTATTATATTAAGTTATAATAAAAGTGTTCAATCAGTATTGTTGTAATTGTCATTATTATAAACTAATTAATTAATTAATTTTTAAAAAATCGGCCGATTAATCGGATTCTGCTTTTTTTGGTCCTCCAATAATCGGTATTGGCGTTGAAAAATCATAATCGGTCGACCTCTAGTCATAAATCACATCTATTGTTCCAAGGCACTGTGTGCAAACATAGTCCTAAATATCTTTTTGCATAACATTGACATATCTAGAAAAAAAAGACTCCTGTCAATTGTATCATTGCCTATGTGCAATGCACATTCTCAAAAAAATCTGCAGTTGCTATGGCATTATAGGAGGACTGAATAGTTTGGAGGGGTGCGTCTTTGGTAATAGGACACTCTTTGAAATGGATAGTCTACTGAACAAGTGAAATTAAGTACGCAGGTACTGTATATGAATTGTGAATAATGAAAAAGCAATACATTTAGAGGGCAAAAACCTCCAAAATATTTCAAGGCACACTCAGTAGAACATTTAAACTCCTTTATTCATATAGGCTACTTAGGTAATGCCAGAATAAAAATATACTCCATGTGAAGCTGCTAAACCAGCCTTGATTAAGGGGAGGGAAGCTATGCTTGTTTTTTAAAATAAAATTCAACTAAGTGGAGTAACCCAATCGGTTTTCTCTGTTTCTAAATATGACATTCACAGGCACAAAAGGCACATCTCTTGTTCCATGGGCACTGTGCATCACTGCTGGGCAGGCTGCCCTTCCGCTCTCAAAATTAATAACTACAGTTAAGACTTTTGGTGGCTCTTAAAAATTATCTTTAGCGCTGCATGAAATTGTCACTTTTGTGCTTGTTTTCAAGAACACACCTCAAATATTGCCAAGAGTGTGCAAAGCTATTATCAAGGCAAAGGGTGGCTACTTCGAAGAATCTGAAATATAAAATATAATTGGATTTGTTTAACACTTTTTTGGTTGCTACATGATTCCACATGTGTTATTTCATAGTGTGGATGTCTTCACTAATATTCTACAATGTAGAAAATGTTTTAAAAGAAAGAAAAACCCTGGAACGAGTAGGTGTGTCCAAACTTTTGACTAGTATTCCAGATCAGAAAGTACCACAAGAATCATGAAGCCAAATGACCAAATCGCCCTCTATTGGCCCCATGGGTAGAAAGTTATTAATATTTTTCATAATTTCATAATTAATCAACATTATTTAAACAACAACAAAAACACTGAAAATCTTGTGTTTCTATGTCAAACAGTTCTGTTATATTTCTGTCTTCTGTGATGCATATAAAGTGTAATATTGGGATGCAAACTCAAAATGAAATACATTTCAGCTCCATATCTGACATGGTACAGGTGTCTTTTTTTTAAGATCATAACCATGTGAGTGAGGTGTATACTTTTGTTTCAAAGTAGAATTGTTTAAGACTACTAAGAAACACTTTGTGTGACCCTGATTTATCCCACTGAGGCAAAATGTTCATTAAAACCTGTCAGAACGAAAGGAATACACCAGAAAGGTCCTGTGGCACCGTACCACAAGAATACAAGTAATGTGGTAAATTACCACAAGAGTAAAACAAATGTGGTGATAATGTCTTTTTCTGTGGTAATGTGGTGGTAATCTTGCAGTATTTGACAGAAATCATCAAAGGCAAACTATTCCTGTGGTACCATACTGCCTAAACAGAATCATCCTCAAAATGTAGCTAATAGGTAATATCAATATCATGTTCTGATATATCAATATCATGTTCTGAGTAGGATTAGACAAATTGGACCATTCAAATCTTAAAACAGCCACTTTCAGGAGAAATAAGACAGGTAATATTTTTTTAGAAGTTTATTGTTTATTTTTATTCATTATACACTTCGTCTGGAGCCCCGGTGTCAAATGTAATTAAGAATATTTCACTTTTAAAAGGCATACATGACATCAATTCAATAGATCATGGCACATGTATATACATATTTGTGAGTTGCCTCACATTTGTGAGTTGCGTTTTACAGATCAGTTTCACATAGATAAAATGCAAAAATTACCATACCATGTGGTACCACTAAATAACCACACAAATAAACAGAATGACCACATTAAAAAACTAAAACCACACAGGATTTGTACCACAGCAATAACACAGTTGTGTGGTAAAATGGTCCAAAATATACTGTATATACAGAAGTATGTGGACACCCCTTCAAATTTGTGAATTCGGCTACTTCAGCCACACCCGTTGCTGATAGTAGTATAACGTCGAGCACACAGCCATGCAATCACCATAGACAAACATTGGCAGTAGAATGGCCTTACTCAAGAGCTCAGTGACTTTCAATGTAGCACCATCTGTTATTGTGTGCTGTTATTGTAAAGTGGAAACATCTAGGAGCAATAATTGCTCAGCCGCGAAGTGTTAGGCTACACAAGCTCACAGAACGGGACTGCTGAAGTGCATAGTGTGTAGAAATCGTCTGTCCTCGGTTGCAACAATCACCACCGAGTTACAAACTGCCTCTGGAAGCAAGGTCAGCACAATAACTGTTTGTCGGGAGCTTCATGAAAAGGGTTTCCATGGCCGAGCAGCAGCACACAAGACTAAGATCACCACGGACAATGCCATGTTGTTCATCTGCATTCTCTGGAGTGATGAATGACACGTCACCATCTGATAGTCAGACGGACAAATCTATGTTTGGCGGATGCCAGGAGAACGCTACCCCATCGAACACTTTTGGGATGAATTGGAACACTGACTGCAAGTCAGGCCCAATCGCCCAACATCAGTGTCCGACCTCACTAATGCTCTTGTGGCTTGTACCACAGGAATAACCCAGAGTACCACAAGACTACCACAGGAGAAGTACCAAAGGAATATTTGACTGTGTGTTAAATTTACCAGGATTACCACAGGACATTTTTGTAAATTGCAACGTCAGACATAGTTGTGGGGTTGTTGTGTGTTTTCTGGGAAGTCAGCATTAGACTTAAAAAGCTTGAACAAACATGATTTCCAGAGAGCATGGTGTTATCAGACACCCTGAAGTGATCAGAATTTTGACACTAAATCCTATTTAAACCATCATGTTGGTAAGAAGGTTTGCAAATGTAAAGGACAAGAGATTAAGTGAAATCACTGCAAGGTGTTTTCAATTAGAGAACGCATTGTAATGTGCCAAGCTAAATGAAATGATGTTTAAGTCATGCTGGTGAAAACTGAGGCTTAGATTCAATCAATTCAGCGTTAACCGACAATTGCATAGCATATCATTGTTTTTATTTAGGCGATGTGGGAGGAGTAACTGCGTTAGAGCTGTCAAATCGGTGAGCGACTGCTCATGTGGTCATTGTCACGACGCCACACCCTTTCCACTAGCTTTAGAAGTTCAGAACGAGAAAGTGTAGGCAATATAGAAATTAGATTTAAAATCATTCAACAAAATAATAACGATATATATCAGCCTTATCAAAGTGAAGATTACATCACACATTCCAGTGGTCAACTTGTGCTGCATGGGGTTTCTACTAAAAGACGGTTGTTTATCAACACAACCGACGGGGTTGGCTTCGACTGTTTACATGTAAACTGTATTACCTCCACAATGTTTATTAAAACATAAATCAATTTGCACAATGAGCATTTATTGTCGTTATCGATACATTACAGTTGTTGGTTAGCTAGCTAGCGAATTTGCCTTATCAGCTTAGACATGAGCAGTCAAAACACCTCAAAACAACATGGTATCAATATACAACGAGCTGAAACGAGCCACCTACGATTCCCCACACGGCAGCTTCTTGTCATTGTTGCTAGTTATCTGGCCATCCAGAATCACAGCAACACACAGACTTCTGCCCCATTGTTTACGTGACGTTGTCAGCTAGCCCGTCTCTGCGACTCCGTGTATCCAAAGGCAACGTCTAGGATAGTATTGACAGTGGAAACCACTTGTGGATGTGACAGCTCCAACGCAGTTCCACCTCAGACATCGGCTAAACACGGTGAATGGATTGAATCTAGGCCTGAGGCTTTAGACACAACTTAACAACAATGTTGACTTCACAAACACCTTGTATTGTTTTGGAATTGGTTTGTCGAAATCTGATGAGTCATATTCGGGTTGAAGCTTTAGTGAGTTTGAAAGCCTGTGTCAAACATTTCTATGCAAAAAGATATCATACACAATGTACGTCTTTTATTTCATACATAAAAACAAACGATAAAAACATCAAATACACATTCTAAAATGTACAACAGCATTGTAAATGGTACAGTATACAGGAATTGTACAGTATTCAGTAATAGTCCCGTGTATCTCAGTTGGTAGAGCATTGCGCTTTCAACGCCAGGGTTGTGGGTGTGATTCCCACGGGGACCAGTACATGAAAATGTATGCACTCACTACTGTAAGTCATTCTGAATAATGGTGTCTGCTAAAATACAATTACAGTAATTCATTGTTTTACATATTTCTTTATAAAAAAAAACTAAAAGCCTTATACAGTATAAACCATTTTTTTGTGAGGAAGTTTGTATCTTAAGTATGAAAAAGTTGATCAGGGTTGTATTCGGTAGGGCACACAGCAGAAAACAGAAACGTTCAAGTAGTCCCTTCATGTTTCAGTTTGTCTTATTCCACTTGGTGCCTTATAAATACCATCCCCATTTTGAGTGATGCTGTTGGTTTATCAACCAGCTTCACTTCCAAAACACAGTGGTTCAATCAGAGAGTTATCCACTAACGTGTCATTGTAAAAGTACTGTACTTTACAACAATGCAGCATTACAATACAAAATATACATGTTACATGTATGTTGTTTTTTTAATAAAAAAGACCACTTTAAAATACTGTATGTATCGTATGAAAATCAAGTCTACCCTTGAATTGACCCCAACCCTGGTGAAGGCATATTCACTCTTTATTTTCATTCAGACACAGACATTAGCTAGTTTGGAAATGTACAGTGGATGAGGAAGTGGTGGGTTCCACGCAGGGTTCCTCTCCAGGTTCCACTCTTCAGGTTCTCTACTAGGATTCTCAACCGGTCATCAGACAGGTTCTGCAGCAGAACTGGCGGAACAGCTTCTTCTCACACAGCCGGTTGGACTTTACCATCTCACAAAACACCTCGTCGGCTAGAGAGAGAGAGAGAGACACACACACACACAGAGAGAGAGAGAGAGAGAGAGAGAGAGAGAGAGAGAGAGAGAGAGAGAGAGACTTCATAGATTATACACACAGCTATGTCCTCTCCCACACTTTCCTCCCTTCCCCTATACAAACTTTCTGTGCCAAACCTTTACTACTACACAAACCCCCCCTTTCCCAGTCATCCTCCAAAAATTCCCTCTCCTCACCTCTTTCTCCACTCTCAGCCCCCTCCCTTCTGCCCTCCTCATGACCTCTCCTTGTCCCCTCCTCTCCACTACATCCTTTCTCCATATCCATCCATTCTACCCTTTCTGTGCCGTCTCCTCCTTCCTCCTCTTCCTCCTCTTCCCCCTTTCCCACATCCGTTCTCACTTTGCAATGACCCCTCTACTCTGTTAGAATATTCTTTCTAGTCCGGTGGTGGAATTGGGTCACTGTAGAGAGCCCGTGGTGCAGAGAGAGAAGCCTGTTAACCACAGAGAGGAGCCCAGACCAATCCTGTTCCCTGTTATACCAAAGCTCCCATGGAGGTGTGAGGCCCTGGTGAGGCCATACAAAGGCACTGTTTACTCATAGCAACATTATGGCTGCTCGGCCAATACTTTCAGTGCGTCCCAATTGGCACTCTATTCACTATGTCGTGCACTACTTTTGACTAGGGCCCATAGCCTTTCCCTCCCTCCCTCCCTCCCTCCCTCCCTCCCTCCCTCCCTTATATAGCTCACAGGCTGCTACAGCCATGGGCCCTAGTTGCTCTTTCAAACCCAAATCACATCCCTTCCTCTCACATCCTGCGGCATGCAATTGAGAAACACCCCTGGAGACCTGAGCGAGCGAGCACCCCGCAGGGCCCAACAACTGAAAGTAACTAAAACTTAAGGTGAGAGAATCTGAACGTGAAACATTTCCTAAAGGCACAAACGTAGGGGTGTTTCTTTAAAAAAAGTATTGGGGAACGAGCTACGAGGTTTGCAGAAGGCAGCAGACCTGTGTTCAAATACTATTGGAAATAATATAAAATACTTTATCTGTGCTTGATTGAGCTTGCCTGGTGTAATCGGCCAATAGAATAGTCCCAAAACTGTAAACACTGACCATCTGGCACTCCGAGCAGGAAAAAGCAAAAGCTGAAAGTTTTTTTTTGAGATTTCTAATTGTATTTGAACCCAAGTCTGGAAAGCAATGTGTCTATTCCTATATCCAATATCTTGCTGAGTGCATCCAGTTGGACGAACTCCGCCACTGTAAAAACAGAATAAACAAACATTTCACAAGATGTCTCGATAGCCACCTACAGTATGTGAAACATCCAACATTACAGCTCTATATCCCCTGGATAGTGGCTTAGTAAGGCTTAGCAAGATAGACCTAGACTCTTCTCATTCATTCTTTACCTCACCTTCTTGGACGGGCTGTTAGGGTTGTAGAATGCAGAAACAGGCACGGTAGACATAAAGCGGGCCAACATGGTAATCTAATGAACATGGTAACCTAATAAACATGGTAACCTAATGAACATGGTAACCTCATAAACATGGTAACCTCATAAACATGGTAACCTAATGAACATGGTAACCTCATAAACATGGTAACCTAATGAACATGGTAATCTAATGAACATGGTAACCTAATGAACATGGTAACCTAATGAACATGGTAACCTCATAAACATGGTAACCTAATGAACATGGTAACCTAATGAACATGGTAACCTCATAAACATGGTAACCTAATGAACATGGTAATCTAATGAACATGGTAACCTAATGAACATGGTAACCTAATGAAAATGGCAACCTAATGAACATGGCAACCTCATAAACATGGCAACCTCCCAACTCCCCTCTCTGACCGACTCTCTCCCAACTCCCCTCTCTGACCGACTCTCTCCCAACCCCCACTCTCTGACCAACTCTTTCCCAAACCCCCCCTCTGACTGACTCTCTCCCAACTCCCCTCTCTGACCGACTCTCTCCCAACTCCCACTCTCTGACCGACTCTTTCCCAACCCCCCCTCTGACTGACTCTCTCCCAACTCCCCTCTCTGACCGACTCTCTCCCAACTCCCCTCTCTGACCGACTCTCTCCCAACTCCCCTCTCTGACCGACTCTTTCCCAACTCCCCTCTCTGACCGACTCTCTCCCAACTCCCCTCTCTGACCGACTCTCTCCCAACTCCCCTCTCTGACCGACTCTCTCCCAACTCCCCTCTCTGACCGACTCTCTCCCAACTCCCCTCTCTGACCGACTCTCTCCCAACTCCCCTCTCTGACCGACTCTCTCCCAACTCCCCTCTGACTGACTCTCTCCACACAGCCAAATAGCATTAATAGAGTGTTACTGTAAGTCAGGAGGAAACACTTGAACACTACCTTTAAATATCTTATTCTATACCACCATCACCGTGTCATATGAATGTCGTCCCACTCAAAAACAACAAACCATCTTGGTGTGATGTTGTTATGATAATATCATGTCAAAGAAAAACTATCATATTTTTCAAGCAAAACTAGTATTCGCATTGGTACCTTTGTCAACCATCGCAAATGTTCAATTCAATTACATTTCCTAGTCAGAATAAAATGGCCCTTTTTCTGAAATGACACTCGTCACGATCCATTGTGAATGCCTACTGTATGAATCACTAACCACAGCTCCAAAGCCCCACCACCACCACACACTTCAGAAAAGGGAGGAAGCCCATTCAATTGAAAATGCCTCTGCTCGGTTCAGTTATGGTCCATTTTCACATGGCGGTAAAAAGACCAACTAGTTATTACAATAATGACCAAGCAGCTGGTTCTGGATGTGAGAGCCGAAAGCTGAAAGCAGCTTCTAAGAGCCTAGCTGCAGTAGCTACTGTATCTGGCTCCCAAGTGGCATCCTATTCCCTATATAGTGCACTACTTTGGACCAGGGCCCATAGGGTGCAATTTGGGACGCACCTTGATGCTCCGAGAGAGAATTCAAAGCACTTGTTAATGGCAATTGCATGCCTTTCAGAACCGCCACCTACTTCACTCAGGGTGAAAGAGATTAAGTGTGACACAGGGGTCACAGTAATGACATTGTTAGCACCCCTCGCCAATCTGTTCTGCATTCACACAATTCATTCACACAAGCCTCCTGTATTAACATCCCACCAGAGAAAGAACTGTTGGGGTATGTGTCACCACCGCTATTTGTGTGTGTGTGTGTGTGTGTGTGTGTGTGTGTGTGTGTGTGTGTGTGTGAAAGTGTGTGTGTGTGAAAGTGTGAAAGTGTGAGTGTGTATTTCAGGCCTTTTGAGTGACCCTCAACAAGCTCTCATACACTCACCATTGTTACAGGTGGCGTTCACGATGCACATCCTGCTGACGAGGTTGTAGCTGTCTTTGCACTTGACGCAGGTCGTCCCGGGGCCGTCGCAACTCAGGCAATTCTCCTCACACCTGGACACCGCACCCACACAATAACATAGAGGGACAAAAGAGAATGAGAGAGAATGAAAAGAAAGAAAGAGTATGGGATACGTCCAGAAAACAAGGTGGGCTTTTTCCCCCCAGAGAGATGTAGAAAGAGAGAGACAGAGAGAGGGGAGGTTGAGAGGGAGAAAGAGACACAGGGGTAGAGAAAGAGAGAGGGGGAGGTTGAGAGGGAGAAAGAGACACAGAGGAGTAGAGAAAGAGAGAGGGGGAGGTTGAGAGGGAGAAAGAGAATGTATTGGATAATGAATAGCGACAAGAAGACAATTATGTTATAAATAGTTATGGAAGGGTCTGACCTAGTGGGTGATGGGACAGGGTCTGACTTAACGGGTGATGGGACAGGGTCTGACTTAACGGGTGATGGGACAGGGTCTGACCTAACAGGTGATGGGACAGGGTCTGACTTAACGGGTGATGGGACAGGGTCTGACCTAATGGGTGATGGGACAGGGTCTGACCTAACGGGTGATGGGACAGGGTCTGACTTAACGGGTGATGGGACAGGGTCTGACCTAACAGGTGATGGGACAGGGTCTGACCTAACGGATGATGGGACAGGGTCTGACCTAACGGGTGATGGGACAGGGTCTGACCTAACGGGTGATGGGACAGGGTCTGACTTAACGGGTGATGGGACAGGGTCTGACCTAACGGGTGATGGGACAGGGTCTGACATAACAGGTGATGGGACAGGGTCTGACCTAAGAGGTGATGGGACAGGGTCTGACCTAACGGATGATGGGACAGGGTCTGACCTAACGGGTGATGGGACAGGGTCTGACCTTGTGGGTGATGGGACAGGGTCTGACCTAACGGGTGATGGGACAGGGTCTGACCTAACGGGTGATGGGACAGGGTCTGACCTAACGGATGATGGGACAGGATCTGACTTAACGGGTGATGGGACAGGGTCTGACCTAACGGGTGATGGGACAGGGTCTGACCTAACGGGTGATGGGACAGGGTCTGACCTAACGGGTGATGGGACAGGGTCTGACCTAACAGGTGATGGGACAGGGTCTGACCTAACGGGTGGTGGGACAGGGTCTGACCTAACGGGAGATGGGACAGGGTCTGACCTAACGGGTGATGGGACAGGGTCTGACTTAACGGGTGATGGGACAGAGTCTGGCCTAATGGGTGATGGGACAGGGTCTGACTTAACGGGTGATGGGACAGGGTCTGACCTAACGGGTGATGGGACAGGGTCTGACCTAACAGGTGATGGGACAGGGTCTGACCTAACGGGTGATGGGACAGGGTCTGACCTAACGGGAGATGGGACAGGGTCTGACCTAACGGGTGATGGGACAGGGTCTGACTTAACGGGTGATGGGACAGGGTCTGGCCTAATGGGTGATGGGACAGGGTCTGACTTAACGGGTGATGGGACAGGGTCTGACCTAATGGGTGATGGGACAGGGTCTGACCTAACGGGTGATGGGACAGGGTCTGACTTAACGGGTGATGGGACAGGGTCTGACCTAACGGGTGATGGGACAGGGTCTGACCTAATGGGTGATGGGACAGGGTCTGACCTAACGGGTGATGGGACAGGGTCTGACTTAACGGGTGATGGGACAGGGTCTGACCTAACGGGTGATGGGACAGGGTCTGACCTAACGGGTGATGGGACAGGGTCTGACTTAACGGGTGATGGGACAGGGTCTGACCTAACAGGTGATGGGACAGGGTCTGACCTAACGGGTGATGGGACAGGGTCTGACCTAACGGATGATGGGACAGGGTCTGACCTAACGGGTGATGGGACAGGGTCTGACCTTGTGGGTGATGGGACAGGGTCTGACTTAACGGGTGATGGGACAGGGTCTGACCTAACGGGTGATGGGACAGGGTCTGACCTAACGGGTGATGGGACAGGGTCTGACCTAACGGGTGATGGGACAGGGTCTGACCTAACGGATGATGGGACAGGGTCTGACCTAACGGGTGATGGGACAGGGTCTGACCTTGTGGGTGATGGGACAGGGTCTGACCTAATGGGTGATGGGACAGGGTCTGACCTAACGGGTGATGGGACAGGGTCTGACTTAACGGGTGATGGGACAGGGTCTGACCTAACGGGTGATGGGACAAGGTCTGACCTAACGGGTGATGGGACAGGGTCTGACCGAACGGGTGATGGGACAGGGTCTGCCCTAATGGGTGATGGGACAGGGTCTGACCTAACGGGTGATAGGACAGGGTCTGACTTAACGGGTGATGGGACAGGGTCTGACCTAACGGGTGATGGGACAGGGTCTGACCTAACGGGTGATGGAACAGGGTCTGACCTAACGGGTGATGGGACAGGGTCTGACCTAACAGGTGATGGGACAGGGTCTGACCTAACGGGTGATGGGACAGGGTCTGACCTAACGGATGATGGGACAGGGTCTGACCTAACGGGTGATGGGACAGGGTCTGACCTTGTGGGTGATGGGACAGGGTCTGACTTAACGGGTGATGGGACAGGGTCTGACCTAACGGGTGATGGGACAGGGTCTGACCTAACGGGTGATGGGACAGGGTCTGACCTAACGGGTGATGGGACAGGGTCTGACCTAACAGATGATGGGACAGGGTCTGACCTAACGGGTGATGGGACAGGGTCTGACCTTGTGGGTGATGGGACAGGGTCTGACTTAACGGGTGATGGGACAGGGTCTGACCTAACGGATGATGGGACAGGGTCTGACCTAACGGGTGATGGGACAGGGTCTGACTTAACGGGTGATGGGACAGGGTCTGACCTAATGGGTGATGGGACAGGGTCTGACCTAACGGGTGATGGGACAGGGTCTGACTTAACGGGTGATGGGACAGAGTCTGACCTAACAGGTGATGGGACAGGGTCTGACCTAACGGATGATGGGACAGGGTCTGACCTAACGGGTGATGGGACAGGGTCTGACCTAACGGGTGATGGGGCAGGGTCTGACTTAACGGGTGATGGGACAGGGTCTGACCTAACGGGTGATGGGACAGGGTCTGACCTAACAGGTGATGGGACAGGGTCTGACCTAACAGGTGATGGGACAGGGTCTGACCTAACGGATGATGGGACAGGGTCTGACCTAACGGGTGATGGGACAGGGTCTGACCTTGTTTGTGATGGGACAGGATCTGACTTAACGGGTGATGGGACAGGGTCTGACCTAACGGGTGATGGGACAGGGTCTGACCTAACGGGTGATGGGACAGGGTCTGACCTAACGGGTGATGGGACAGGGTCTGACCTAACAGGTGATGGGACAGGGTCTGACCTAACGGGTGATGGGACAGGGTCTGACCTAACGGGAGATGGGACAGGGTCTGACCTAACGGGTGATGGGAAAGGGTCTGACTTAACGGGTGATGGGACAGGGTCTGGCCTAATGGGTGATGGGACAGGGTCTGACTTAACGGGTGATGGGACAGGGTCTAAACCTAACGGGTGATGGGACAGGGTCTGACCTAACAGGTGATGGGACAGGGTCTGACCTAACGGGTGATGGGACAGGGTCTGACCTAACGGGAGATGGGACAGGGTCTGACCTAACGGGTGATGGGACAGGGTCTGACTTAACGGGTGATGGGACAGGGTCTGGCCTAATGGGTGATGGGACAGGGTCTGACCTAATGGGTGATGGGTCAGGGTCTGACCTAACGGGTGATGGGACAGGGTCTGACTTAACGGGTGATGGGACAGGGTCTGACCTAACGGGTGATGGGACAGGGTCTGACCTAACGGGTGATGGGACAGGGTCTGACCTAACGGGTGATGGGACAGGGTCTGACCTAACAGGTGATGGGACAGGGTCTGACCTAACGGGTGATGGGACAGGGTCTGACCTAACGGATGATGGGACAGGGTCTGACCTAACGGGTGATGGGACAGGGTCTGACCTTGTGGGTGATGGGACAGGGTCTGACTCAACGGGTGATGGGATAGGGTCTGACCTAACGGGTGATGGGACAGGGTCTGACCTAACGGATGATGGGACAGGATCTGACTTAACGGGTGATGGGACAGGGTCTGACCTAACGGGTGATGGGACAGGGTCTGACATAACGGGTGATGGGACAGGGTCTGACCTAACAGGTGATGGGACAGGGTCTGACCTAACGGGTGATGGGACAGGGTCTGACTTAACGGGTGATGGGACAGGGTCTGACCTAACGGGTGATGGGACAGGGTCTGACTTAACGGGTAATGGGACAGGGTCTGGCCTAATGGGTGATGGGACAGGGTCTGACCTAACGGGTGATGGGACAGGGTCTGACTTAACGGGTGATGGGACAGGGTCTGACCTAACGGGTGATGGGACCGGGTCTGACCTAAAGGGTGATGGGACAGGGTCTGACTTAATGGGTGATGGGACAGGGTCTGACTTAACGGATGATGGGACAGGGTCTGACCTAACGGATGATGGGACAGGGTCTGACCTAACGGAGGATGGGACAGGGTCTGACCTAACAGGTGATGGGACAGGGTCTGACCTAACAGGTGATGGGACAGGATCTGACCTGACGGAGGATGGGACAGGGTCTGACCTAACGGATGATGGGACAGGGTCTGACCTAACAGGTGATGGGACAGGGTCTGACCTAACAGGTGATGGGACAGGGTCTGACCTAACGGAGGATGGGACAGGGTCTGACCTAACGGATGATGGGACAGGGTCTGACTTGACAGATGATGGGACAGGGTCTGACCTAACAGGTGATGGGACAGGGTCTGACCTAACGGAGGATGGGACAGGGTATGACCTAACGGATGATGGGACAGGGTCTGACCTAACAGGTGATGGGAAAGGGTCTGACCTAACAGGTGATGGGACAGGGTCTGACCTAACGGATGATGGGACAGGGTCTGACCTAACGGAGGATGGGACAGGGTCTGACCTAACGGATGATGGGACAGGGTCTGACCTAACAGGTGATGGGACAGGGTCTGACCTAACAGGTGATGGGACAGTGTCTGACCTAACGGAGGATGGGACAGGGTCTGACCTAACGGATGATGGGACAGGGTCTGACCTAACAGGTGATGGGACAGGGTCTGACCTAACAGGTGATGGGACAGGGTCTGACCTAACGGAGGATGGGACAGGGTCTGACCTAACGGATGATGGGACAGGGTCTGACCTAACGGGTGATGGAATAGGGGCTGACCTAACGGGTGATGGGACAGGGTCTGACTTAACGGGTGATGGGACAGGGTCTGACCTAACAGGTGATGGGACAGGGTCTGACCTAACGGATGATGGGACAGGGTCTGGCCTAACGGGTGATGGGACAGGGTCTGACCTAACAGGTGATGGGACAGGGTCTGACCTAACAGGTGATGGGACAGGGTCTGACCTAACAGGTGATGGGACAGGGTCTGACCTAACGGATGATGGGACAGGGTCTGACCTAACAGGTGATGGGACAGGGTCTGACCTAACAGGTGATGGGACAGGGTCTGACCTAACAGGTGATGGGACAGGGTCTGACCTAACGGAGGATGGGACAGGGTCTGACCTAAC
Organism: Oncorhynchus clarkii lewisi; assembly: GCF_045791955.1. Classification (NCBI taxonomy): domain Eukaryota; kingdom Metazoa; phylum Chordata; class Actinopteri; order Salmoniformes; family Salmonidae; genus Oncorhynchus; species Oncorhynchus clarkii. The sequence continues at coordinate 78,449,371 of NC_092152.1, read as the reverse complement.
GGATGATGGGACAGGGTGTGACCTAACAGGCAATGGGACAGGGTCTGACCTAACAGGTGATGGGACAGGGTCTGACCTAACGGAGGATGGGACAGGGTCTGACCTAACGGATGATGGGACAGGGTCTGACCTAAAGGGTGATGGAATAGGGGCTGACCTAACGGGTGATGGGACAGGGTCTGACTTAACGGGTGATGGGACAGGGTCTGACCTAACAGGTGATGGGACAGGGTCTGACCTAACGGATGATGGGACAGGGTCTAACCTAACAGATGATGGGACAGGGTCTGACCTAGTGGATGATGGGACAGGGTCTGACCTAACGGAGGATGGGACAGGGTCTGACCTAACGTATGATGGGACAGGGTCTGACCTAGTGGATGATGGGACAGGGTCTGACCTTGTGGGTGATGGGACAGGGGGGCAGAGAGTGGATTATGGGACAGGGTCTGACCTAGTGGATGATGGGACAGGGGGAGAGAGAGTGGATGATGGGACAGGGAGCGAAAGAGTGAATGATGGGACAGGGGGCGAGAGAGTGGATGATGGGACAGGGGGCGAGAGAGTGACATGGCTCAACAAGAACTGTAACAATGTAAAGCAATAGAAAGAGAAAGAGGTGATAGACAGAGACAGAGACAGAGAGAGAGACAGAGACAGACAGAGACAGACAGAGACAGAGACAGAGAGAGAGACAGAGAGAGAGAGAGAGAGAAAGTGAGTGGAGTCACAAGATAGACTAAGTTGATTTAAACCGGCCATGCTGATTAGGATTAGTTCTTTGCAATATGATTAGGTTTTTCATCATTTTTTAAAAACCGGTGGCTTTATCATATCGAAATAGAACAACATAATATTTGATGTTTCTGCATGCCAATAATAAAGCCCTCTTTTTCAGACTCTCATATGATGTGATATGATGATGATACTGTAAACAGGTTCTCTCTCTCTCCCCCCTCTCTCTCTCTCTGTCGCTCCTTCTCTTGTAATTAAAACATTTCCTTGCCCTGTTACCCATGGGTCATAGCCTTTACAGATATTTTATTGCCTTCTAGCACCGTTGCCACGAGCCACCCACACCCCTTCTCTTCCTCCTTTTGACTATCCATCTGTTCCCCTGCCATTTCCATCTCCTGCCCCAAACCAGAGAGAGTAAACAAGAAAGAGAAACTGAGAGGGAAGCAAAGATAGAGGAAGTGAGAGAGGAAGAGAAATAGAGTGAGGGGGGAGACAGGGGGAGAGAGAATGAGAGCTAGAGAGAGAGAGAGGGAGAGAGAGAGAGAGATGGGGGGAATAGAGAGAGAGAGAGAGGGGGGGGGGAATAGAGAGAGAGAGAGAGAGAGAGAGAGAGAGAGAGAGAGAGAGAGAGAGAGAGAGAGAGAGAGAGGGAGAGAGAGGGGGGGAATAGAGAGAGAGGGGAGAGAGAGCTAGAGAGAGAGAAAGACAGAGATATGTAAAGAAGGAAAGAGTGAGCTAGAGAGACAAAGAGAGAGCAAGACGATGACATTGAGAAAGAACTAAAGAAGAACCCATCCCTTCTGCCGTCGCAAAACCATGACCTTCTATCAGAGCCTCTATTTGTTCCTGACATCTCCCATAAACCACTGGACTGATTTATAAAAATCCCTGTGCGTCAAAAACAGCTTTCTCCCTCCCCACTCCTCAGTGGAAAGAGAGGAGGGATAGCGAGAGGAGAGAGAAAGAGAGATAGAGGAGAGAGAGAACGAGAGAGAGATTGAGAAAGCGAGTGCCCCTCTCCACTCCACACTCAGTCATTACGGTGAGCTAAAGGGATGTTGATGCTGCCATTAAATTCTCAGCGTTGGTGCAGGTGAGATTTACACCCTCAGTCAGTCCTGTTGATCTTGTTTGACTGCACAACACCATCTGATTTAAAGACAATTATGGAGATGACAAAGAATAATGAGTGGAGCAGAGGGAGAACAGACAGAAGGATATAGTGGAGCAGAGGGAGAACAGACAGAAGGATATAGTGGAGCAGAGGGAGAACAAACAGAAGGATATAGTGGAGCAGAGGGAGAATAAACAGAAGGATATAGTGGAGCAGAGGGAGAACAAACAGAAGGATATAGTGGAGCAGAGGGAGAACAGACAGAAGGATATAGTGGAGCAGAGGGAGAACAGACAGAAGGATATAGTGGAGCAGAGGGAGAATAAACAGAAGGATGTAGTGGAGCAGAGGGAGAACAGACAGAAGGATATAGTGGAGCAGAGGGAGAACAGACAGAAGGATATAGTGGAGCAGAGGGAGAACAGACAGAAGAATATAGTGGAGCAGAGGGAGAACAGACAGAAGGATATAGTGGAGCAGAGGGAGGAGGAGCAGAGGGAGGAGGAGCAGAGGGAGAATAAACAGAAGGATATAGTGGAGCAGAGGGAGAATACACAGAAGGATATAGTGGAGCAGAGGGAGAATAAACAGAAGGATATAGTGGAACAGAGGGAGAACAGACAGAAGGATATAGTGGAGCAGAGGGAGAATAAACAGAAGGATATAGTGGAGCAGAGGGAGAATAAACAGAAGGATATAGTGGAGCAGAGGGAGAATACACAGAAGGATATAGTGGAGCAGAGGGAGAATAAACAGAAGGATATAGTGGAGCAGAGAGAGAATAAACAGAAGGATATAGTGGAGCAGAGGGAGAACAAACAGAAGGATATAGTGGAGCAGAGGGAGAACAAACAGAAGGATATAGTGGAGCAGAGGGAGAATACACAGAAGGATATAGTGGACCAGAGGGAGAATAAACAGAAGGATATAGTGGAGCAGAGAGAGAATAAACAGAAGGATATAGTGGAGCAGAGGAAGAACAAACAGAAGGATATAGTGGAGCAGAGGGAGAACAAACAGAAGGATATAGTGGAGCAGAGGGAGAATAAACAGAAGGATATAGTGGAGCAGAGGGAGAACAAACAGAAGGATATAGTGGAGCAGAGGGAGAACAAACAGAAGGATATAGTGGAGCAGAGGGAGAACAAACAGAAGGATATAGTAAAGCAGAGGGAGGAGGAGCAGAGGGAGAACAAACAGAAGGATATAGTGGAGCAGAGGGAGGAGGAGCAGAGGGAGAATAAACAGAAGGATATAGTGGAGCAGAGGGAGAACAAACAGAAGGATATAGTGGAGCAGAGGGAGAACAAACAGGAGGATATAGTGTAGCAGAGGGAGGATAAACAGAAGGATATAGTGGAGCAGAGGGAGGAGGAGCAGAAGGATATAGTGGAGCAGAGGGAGAACAAACAGGAGGATATAGTGGAGCAGAGGGAGGATAAACAGAAGGATATAGTGGAGCAGAGGGAGAACAAACAGGAGGATATAGTGGAGCAGAGGGAGGAGGAGCAGAGGGAGAATAAACAGAAGGATATAGTGGAGCAGAGGGAGAACAAACAGGAGGATATAGTGGAGCAGAGGGAGGAGGAGCAGAGGGAGAACAAACAGGAGGATATAGTGGAGCAGAGGGAGGAGGAGCAGAGGGAGAATAAACAGAAGGATATAGTGGAGCAGAGGGAGGAGGAGCAGAGGGAGAACAAACAGGAGGATATAGTGGAGCAGAGGGAGGAGGAGCAGAGGGAGAATAAACAGAAGGATATAGTGGAGCAGAGGGAGAACAAACAGGAGGATATAGTGGAGCAGAGGGAGAACAAACAGGAGGATATAGTGGAGCAGAGGGAGGAGGAGCAGAGGGAGAATAAACAGAAGGATATAGTGGAGCAGAGGGAGGAGGAGCAGAGGGAGGAGGAGTAGAGGGAGAACAAACAGGAGGATATAGTGGAGCAGAGGGAGAATAAACAGAAGGATATAGTGGAGCAGAGGGATAACAAACAGGAGGATATAGTGGAGCTGTGTCTTTTTTTTTTTACAACAGCAGCCGTCCGACGACGACTCAACTTCGGCAGCTGCATCAGGTTCTGATCGACCCGCACTGCGTTCCTGTGATCGCCCTCAAGACCGGCGTGCTAGTTCAGCGTGTCGGGGGGGGGGGGGGGGGGGGGGTATTGTTAAGGATCCCTCTGGAACTTTCATTGCGCCTTGTTGTCTAAGGCTAGGCGTTTGGAACGAATTATTTGAGAGAGAGAGCAAGAGAGAAAGGGAGAGAGAAAGCGAGACAGCGAGACATACCAATTAATGAGACCCAGATGGTCGATGGTACTGACCCTCAGTCAGTCAGTCTCCAACAGAAGAAAGGTGAAAGAGAGGTGAGAGAGAAGGGAGTTAGAGAGAAGGGAGGGAGAAGGGACAGAGAGGAGAGAGAGAAGGGAGTTAGAGGAGAGAGAGAAGGAAGAGTGGAGAGGGAGAAGGGAGTTAGAGAGAAGGGAGGGAGAAGGGACAGAGAGGAGAGAGAGAAGGGAGTTAGAGAGAAGGGAGGGAGAAGGGAGAGAGAGGAGAGAGAGAAGGAAGAGAGGAGAGGGAGAAGGGAGTTAGAGAGAAGGGAGGGAGAAGGGACAGAGAGGAGAGAGAGAAGGGAGTTAGAGGAGAGAGAGAAGGAAGGGAGGAGAGGGAGAAGGGAGTTAGAGAGAAGGGAGGGAGAAGGGACAGAGAGGAGAGAGAGAAGGGAGTTAGAGGAGAGAGAGAAGGAAGAGAGGAGAGGGAGAAGGGAATTAGAGAGAAGGGAGGGAGAAGGGACAGAGAGGAGAGAGAGAAGGGGGTTAGAGGAGGGAGAGAAGGAAGAGAGGAGAGGGAGAAGGGAGTTAGAGAGAAGGGAGGGTGAAGGGACAGAGAGGAGAGAGAGAGAAGGGAGTTAGAGAGAAGGGAGAGAGAAGGGAGGGAGAAGGGAGAGAGAGGAGAGAGAGAAGGGAGAGAGAAGGGAGGGAGAAGGGAGGGAGAGAAGGGAGGGAGAAAGGAGGGAGATGGGACAGAGAGGAGAGAAAGAATGGAGGGAGAAGGGACAGAGAGGAGAGAGAGAAGGGAGTTAGAGGAGAGAGAGAAGGAAGAGAGGAGAGGGAGAAGGGAGTTAGAGAGAAGGGAGGGAGAGAAGGGATGGAGGGAGAAGGGAGGGAGAAGGGACAGAGAGAAGAGAAAGAAGGGAGAGAGAAGGTACAGAGAAGAGGGAGCGAGAAAGGAGAGCGAGACAAGTGGAAATAGAAAATGAAAGTGAAAAGAAACAGAGAGAGAGTAAGAGAAGCTCTGATGTTGAAGGTAGTTTAGAGATTTCTTTAAGAGCAGCGCTGATGTTGAAGGTAGTTTAGAGATTTCTTTAAGAGGAGCGCTGATGTTGAAGCTAGTTTAGAGATTTCTTTAAGAGGAGCGCTGATGTTGAAGCTAGTTTAGAGATTTATTCAAGAGGAGTGCTGATGTTGAAGGTAGTTTAGAGATTTCTTTAAGAGTAGCTCTGATGTTGAAGGTAGTTTAGAGATTTCTTTAAGAGGAGCGCTGATGTTGAAGCTAGTTTAGAGATTTCTTTAAGAGGAGCGCTGATATTGAAGGTAGTTTAGAGATTTCTTTACGCCTTAATCCCACATGAATAGGAAAGATTGGCACCATCTAATTCTATCTAATTAGAGGCTGCTAATCTTTGCCACAGAGGGTTCAGAATATGAACTCAGCTGGAGTTTAGACTACTTTTAAGAGAAGTAGATTAATCATTTGGAGTTTAACTAAGCCTTAATTGTGATTTTATAACTGACAACTGATTTTCCGTAAATTAAGCATTGTCTTGGACTAAAAAGCAATAGAAGTTCTGTATGGAAAACTGACCCGGAATTTCCTGTTTGGCACTTTTCACCCTACAGAGCCGAGCCAAGCTGTACTGTAGCTGTACTGTAGCCTGTTACACATCCACCATACTTGGATCCACTGGAACAGAGCTGGACAGGACAATGTGAAAAGAAAAGATCCAAATATCCAGTGCAGTACAGTTTGGGTTGGCCCAATAGTGTTAGAAGGGTACTGTATATCTCTTAAAATGTATGGCCAGATGAATGCAGGGGCTGAAGCCTCTGGCCCAGGCCCGTAGGGTGCTCAAGAGGCAAAAGAGAAGGAAATAGAATCTTGTCCTCTACCCGGCTCTCTCTCTGTCAAGCCGTCTGGTTTCACAGCGCCTAAAAAAGGGACTTGAATGGAAGCCTATGGCAGGTGCAGGAAAACCTCCCGCTCGATTTTCAGCATATAGCTTAACGTTTAGAATTTCTGCCCTACAGTTAAGATTTAAAAGAGCGGGCTTTGAAATCCATAGTGTAGTTAGTAGAGCATGGCACTTGCAACGGCAGGGTTGTGGGTTCAATTCCCAAAAGGGACCAGAATGTATGGACTCAATACTGTAAGTCGCTCTGGCTAAGAGTGTCTGCTAAATGACTGAAATACAACTAAGCCTAATGATGGGGTCACTCACTTGTGACACATCCCCTGGTGGTAGCCAGCATCCTCTGTTGAGTAGTATCCTGGGGCGCAGGTCTGAACACACCTCCACTCTTGCTGCAGGTGATCTCTGGCACACTGGATACACTCCTCCTTACCTGGACCTGCAACAACACACAGCAACAGTTCCAAACAGAAAAGGACGGGTCCATCTTTAGCCCAGTGGGGTGAGTTGTATCATTATTTGGTTAATAATATGGTCCTCAAGGAAACAAATTGTCTGGTGGGTAAGAAATTCCTGGGCCGATTTCTGGTCCCAGTCCGTTCCTGGTTCAAAGGACTTTAAACGTCTGTCCCCTGAACATGCGGTGGTGCGTAGACCAAAAGTAAGACATCAAATGCAATGGTGGTCCGACTGCACTCAAAATGATGATACCTTTCCTAATCCCAATTGCCAATAACAACATATAAGAAATTGATACAATTTATTTGGAATTGAAGCCAGATACACGCCTTTAGGAAAATGTCTGGCTTGTTTTGGGGACGAACAGTCCCTTTAATGTACCCCCTCTTTCTCTCTCTCTCTCATTACAATCAGTGCTAGGGCCTTGGTTGAGAGGTGAACCACTAATACAGCTCCTCTACTACAGCAATAAGCATCTCTCTCTACTGGGTGTTTTGAGGCTAAATTCACTTGTTCCACAGACATGCACACAAGCATGCACACATGTGCACACACACAATCTAATCCCTCAGCTTTCTCTCCCCACAGCACGTCTGGCTCTGTCTGTCAATACTACTGTCTCAGGGCAACGCCAGAGCTTTGCCAGCTAAATGTCAACTGCGGCCGACGGCCTAACCCCAGGACACAGCGCTCATAATTAGGGGCCCATTTAATTCATGTAAATCAATGAGCGAATTGACTTAAATCTGACACCCATGTAGATCACAGACGTGAGATGTCGACACCATGCCGAAAGTCATGATCACGATAAGCAGAACTGGCAAGCAACCTTTTAGTTGGCAAATGAAGTTATAATTCGTTGTGAAATGATGGTATTGTCATGTCTTCGGACCATAGCACAGGTTCCAATCCAAGTGCCAGTGCCGTTTAGCAAACTCCAGACATTTATATTTGTTGGATGACATGAAAATAGAGGTCTTTGACCACGCACACAAGTGTCTCTGCCAGGAGGCTGAAACTTGGCCAAATGACAGTGCCTTCAGAACGTATAACCTCTGGACTTATTCAACATTTTGTAGCCTGAAATCAAAATTGATTGAATAGATTTTTTTTCTCACCCATCTACACACAAAACCCCATAATAACAAAGTGAAAATATGATTTTAGACATTTTTGCAAATGTATTAAATGAAATACATAAATATCTCATTTACATGACTTTTCACACCCCTGAGTCAACACTTTGTAGAAGCACCTTTGGTGGCGATTACAGCTGTGAGTCGTCTTGGGTTTGTCTGTATCAGCTTTGAGTCATCTTGGGTTTGTCTGTATCTATTACGGGATTCTTCTGTTGAAGGAGAGGCGGACCAAAACGCAGCGTGGTTATTGTGATACATCTTTAATAAAGATTAAAATAGAACAATATACAAAAACAAGAAATGTGAAAAAATGAAAACAGCCCTATCTGGTGTAACAAACACAAAGACAGGAACAATCACCCACAAACCCCAACACCAAACAGGCTACCTAAATATGGTTCCCAATCAGAGACAATGACTAACACCTGCCTCTGATTGAGAACCATATCAGGCCAAACACAGAAACAGACAAACTAGACACACAACATAGAATGCCCACTCAGATCACACCCTGACCAAACAAAACATAGAAACATACAAAGCAAACTGTGGTCAGGGTGTGACAGTATCAGCTGTGAGTCGTCTTGGGTTTGTTTGTATCAGCTTTACACATATGGATTTGGGGATTTTTTTCCCATTCTTCCTTTTCTCAAACTCTGTTAAGTTAAATGGGGAGCAACGGTGAAAAGCAATCTTCAAGTTTTCCACAGATTTTCAATGAGATTCAAGTCTGGGCTTTGACTGGACCAATCAATGACGTTGACATTCTTGTTCTGAAGCCTTTCCAGCGTTGCTTCGGCTGTATGCTTGGTGTTTTCCTGTTGAAACGTTACGCCCCCAGTCTAAGGTCATTTGCTCTCTGAAGCAGGTTCTCATCAAGGATTTGCCTGTATTTGGCTCTTCACCAGTCTCCCAGTTCAAGGATTTGCCTGTATTTGGCTCTTCACCAGTCTCCCAGTTCAAGGATTTGCCTGTATTTGGCTCTTCACCAGTCTCCCAGTTCATGCCGCTGAAAAGCATCCCCATAGTATGATGCTGCCACCACCATGCAAGGCGGTAGGGATTGTGTTAGACAGGTGATGAGCTGTGCCTGGTTTTCTCCAGATGTAGCGCGGTGCATTCATGCAGAAGAGTACATTTTTGTCTCATCAGACCACAGAATCTTTTGCCTTACGATCTCAGAGTCTTTCACATGCCTTTTTACAAACTCCAGGTGTGCTGTCATGTGACTTTTTCTCAGGAGTGGCTTCCGTCTGGCCACTGTCCCATAAAACCCAGATTGGTGAAGTGCGGAGACTGTTGTCCTTCTGGCAGGTTCTCCCATCTAAGCCAAGGAACTCTGTACTGTTCTAAGTCACCTCCCTGACCAAGGTCCTTCTTGCTTGGTTGCTTAGCTTGGTCAGACAGCCAGTGATGGAAACCAGTGTGCTCTTGGAACCTTTCAACTCTCTAGAAATTGTTTTCTACCCTTCCCCAGATATATGCCTCATCATAATTATATCTCAGAGATCTACAGACAGTTCCTTGGACTTCATGGTGTAGTTTCTGCTCTGACTGTCAACTGCGGGACCTTATATAGACAGGTATGTTTCTTTCTAAATCATGTCCAATCAATTGAATTGGCCACAGGTGGACTCCAATCAAGTGACATCTCAAGGATGATCAATGGAAATTGGAGTCACCTGAGCTCAATTTGGAGTGTCACAGCAAAGAGCTGTGAATACTTATGTAAATGAGATATTTCTGTATTTAATTTTCAATAAAACATGTTTAAAAACATGTTTTATTATTATGGGGTCATTATGCGGTATTGTGTGTAGATGGGTGAGAAGATTCAGGTTGTAACATAACAAAATGTGGAATAAGTCAAGGGGTATGAATGCTTTCTGAAGGTACTGTGCTGGAGTATGGGAGATGTTCTCTCCAGAACAGGCCAGTATGACAGTGTGACACAGCAAGGTCACTCTGACACTATGACCTCCATATATGGGTCATATAGACCGTTGACATTTGAGCCTGACATTCATTAATAGTTCAACGTTAAGAGGACCATTGAGTGAAACAATGCAAACGTTTACTATTGGCATTGTGTGTAATACTCAAAAATGCATTCCAGAAACCTGTCACGGAACCTATAACTGGTGGCTTCACACACACACACACACACACACACACACACACACACGCACGCACACACGCACGCACGCACGCACGCACGCACGCACACACGCACACACGCACACACGCGCACTTCATCTGTCGTTTTAAAATATTTGACAAAAAGGCTCAGTGCCATTACCCTCTCAAGAGGAGAGTGCCGGAGTATTGCAAACAGGGATGCCAATATTTTTTACTCCTATCTTTATGAGAACAGGAGGTGTGACAGGGACACTGACCTGTGCAGGGAGAGCAGGAGGTGTGACAGGGACACTGACCTGTGCAGGTAGAGCAGGAGGTGTGACGGACACTGACCTGTGCAGGTAGAGCAGGAGGTGTGACAGGGACACTGACCTGTGCAGGTAGAGCAGGAGGTGTGACAGGGACACTGACCTGTGCAGGTAGAGCAGGAGGTGTGACAGGGACACTGACCTGTGCAGGTAGAGCAGGAGGTGTGACAGGGACACTGACCTGTGCAGGTAGAGCAGGAGGTGTGACGGACACTGACCTGTGCAGGTAGAGCAGGAGGTGTGACAGGGACACTGACCTGTGCAGGTAGAGCAGGAGGTGTGACAGGGACACTGACCTGTGCAGGTAGAGCAGGAGGTGTGACAGGGACACTGACCTGTGCAGGTAGAGCAGGAGGTGTGACAGGGACACTGACCTGTGCAGGTAGAGCAGGAGGTGTGACAGGGACACTGACCTGTGCAGGTAGAGCAGGAGGTGTGACAGGGACACTGACCTGTGCAGGTAGAGTAGGAGGTGTGACAGGGACACTAACCTGTGCAGGTAGAGCAGGATGTGTGACAGGGTCTCTGACCTGTGCAGGTAGAGTAGGAGGTGTGACAGGGACACTGACCTGTGCAGGTAGAGCAGGAGGTGTGACAGGGACACTGACCTGTGCAGGTAGAGCAGGAGGTGTGACAGGGACACTGACCTGTGCAGGTAGAGCAGGAGGTGTGACAGGGACACTGACCTGTGCAGGTAGAGCAGGAGGTGTGACAGGGACACTGACCTGTGCAGGTAGAGCAGGAGGTGTGACAGGGACACTGACCTGTGCAGGTAGAGCAGGAGGTGTGACAGGGACACTGACCTGTGCAGGTAGAGCAGGAGGTGTGACAGGGACACTGACCTGTGCAGGTAGAGCAGGAGGTGTGACAGGGACACTGACCTGTGCAGGTAGAGCAGGAGGTGTGACGGACACTGACCTGTGCAGGTAGAGCAGGAGGTGTGACAGGGACACTGACCTGTGCACGTAGAGCAGGAGGTGTGACAGGGACACTGACCTGTGCAGGTAGAGCAGGAGGTGTGACAGGGACACTGACCTGTGCAGGTAGAGCAGGAGGTGTGACAGGGACACTGACCTGTGCAGGTAGAGCAGGAGGTGTGACAGGGACACTGACCTGTGCAGGTAGAGCAGGAGGTGTGACAGGGACACTGACCTGTGCAGGTAGAGTAGGAGGTGTGACAGGGACACTGACCTGTGCAGGTAGAGCAGGATGTGTGACAGGGACTCTGACCTGTGCAGGTAGAGTAGGAGGTGTGACAGGGACACTGACCTGTGCAGGTAGAGCAGGAGGTGTGACAGGGACACTGACCTGTGCAGGTAGAGCAGGAGGTGTGACAGGGACACTGACCTGTGCAGGTAGAGCAGGAGGTGTGACAGGGACACTGACCTGTGCAGGTAGAGCAGGAGGTGTGACAGGGACACTGACCTGTGCAGGTAGAGCAGGAGGTGTGACTGGAACACTGACCTGTGCAGGTAGAGCAGGAGGTGTGACAGGGACACTGACCTGTGCAGGTAGAGCAGGAGGTGTGACAGGGACACTGACCTGTGCAGGTAGAGCAGGAGGTGTGACTGGAACACTGACCTGTGCAGGTAGAGCAGGAGGTGTGACAGGGACACTGACCTGTGCAGGTAGAGTAGGAGGTGTGACAGGGACACTGACCTGTGCAGGTAGAGCAGGAGGTGTGACTGGAACACTGACCTGTGCAGGTAGAGCAGGAGGTGTGACAGGGACACTGACCTGTGCAGGTAGAGCCAGAGGTGTGACAGGGACACTGACCTGTGCAGGTAGAGCAGGAGGTGTGACAGGGACACTGACCTGTGCAGGTAGAGCAGGAGGTGTGACAGGGACACTGACCTGTGCAGGTAGAGCAGGAGGTGTGACAGGGACACTGACCTGTGCAGGTAGAGCAGGAGGTGTGACTGGGACAATGACCTGTGCAGGTAGAGCAGGAGGTGTGACAGGGACACTGACCTGTGCAGGTAGAGCAGGAGGTGTGACAGGGACACTGACCTGTGCAGGTAGAACAGGAGGTGTGACAGGGACACTGACCTGTGCAGGTAGAGCAGGAGGTGTGACAGGGACAATGACCTGTGCAGGTAGAGCAGGAGGTGTGACGGACAATGACCTGTGCAGGTAGAGCAGGAGGTGTGACAGGGACACTGACCTGTGCAGGTAGAGCAGGAGGTGTGACAGGGACACTGACCTGTGCAGGTAGAGCAGGAGGTGTGACAGGGACTACACTTCATCTCCTCCAGATGAAAGAAGGTTCCGTTGGCACACTCCGGTACACAGGTCATCCCCGCCAGACTGCACACACACACACACACACACACACACACACACACACACACACACACACACACACACACACACACACACACACACACACACACACACACACACACACACACACACACATACACACACAAAAACACGCTTATGTTCTCTGCATGACATTTTTCATCAGTGACATTCCCTAAAGAGATTACATGTAGTTTACCTGTAGCCGTCGTTACAGGCAGTACACCTGTCTGAGTCCCGCAGACACTTCATACAGTTCTCATGACACCTCAGACATTTCCTCTGAACTGGGGAGAGGGAGGGAGGGAGGGAGGGAGGGAGGGAAGGAAGGAAGGAAGGAATGAAGGAAGGAAGGAAGGAAGGAAGGAAGGAAGGAAGGAAGGAAGAAAGGAAGGAAGGAAGGAAGGAAGGAAGGAAGGAAGGAAGGAAGGAAGGAAGGAAGGAAGGAAGGAAGGAAGGAAGGAAGGAAGGAAGGGGAAGGAGGGGAGGTAGAGGGGGCAGATGGGAAGGGAGCGTGAGAAATAAATATAGTTATCCATTTTTAACTCAGTATAGTTCTCAGAGGACTGCTCATTCAACCACCAAAACCAAACACACAAACAACCATGAAACCAACTTTCACAGGCTCTCAGTCTCTCTGTCTCCCTCTTTCTGTCTCTCTCTCGCTCTCTCTCTCTGTCTCCCTCTTTCTGTCTTTCTCTCTCCCTCTCTTTCCCTCTCTCTCAGTCTCTCTGCCTGTCTCTCTCTCTCTCTGTCGCCCTCTTTCTGTCTCTCTGTCTCTCTCTCTGTCTCTCTCTCTCTGTCTCTCTCTCTCTGTCTCCCTCTTTCTGTCTCCCTCTTTCTGTCTCTCTGTCTCTCTCTCTCTGTCTCTCTCTCTCTGTCTCCCTCTCTCTGTCTCCCTCTTTCTGTCTCCCTCTTTCTGTCTCTCTCTCTGTCTCCCTCTCTCTGTCTCCCTCTTTCTGTCTCCCTCTTTCTGTCTCTCTTTCTGTCTCCCTCTTTCTGTCTCTCTTTCTGTCTCCCTCTTTTTTTTTTTTTGTTCTTTTTTTTTGAATTTTTACCCCTTTTTCTCCCCAATTTCGTGGTATCCAATTGTTAGTAGCTACTATCTTGTCTCATCGCTACAACTCCCGTACAGGCTCGGGAGAGACGAAGGTTGAAAGTCATGCGTCCTCCGATACACAACCCAACCAAGCCGCACTGCTTCTTAACACAGCACGCATCCAACCCGGAAGCCAGCCGCACCAATGCGCCGGAGGAAACACTGTGCACCTGGCCACCTTGGCTAGCGTACACTGCGCCCAGCCCGCCACAGGAGTCGCTGGTGCGCGATGAGACAAGGACACCCCTACCGACCAAGCCCTCCCTAACCCGGGCGACGCTAGGCCAATTGTGCGTCGCCCCACGGACCTCCCGGTCGCGGCCGGTTACGACAGAGCCCAGGAACTCTGATGGCACAGCTGGCCCTTAACCACTGCGCCACCCGGGTTGTCTCCCTCTTTCTGTCTCTCTCTCTCCCTCTCTCTCCCTCTCTCTCAGTCTCTGTCTCTCAGTCTCTCTGTCTCTCTCTCTCTGTCGCCCTCTTTCTGTCTCCCTCTTTCTGTCTCTCTCTCTCTATCTCAGTCTCTCTATCTCTCTGTCTCCCTCTTTCTGTCTCTCTCTCTCCCCCTCTCTCTCCCTCTCCCAGTCTCTCTCTCTGTCTCTCTCTCAGTCTCTCAGTCTCTCTCTCTCTGTCGCCCTCTTTCTGTCTCCCTCTTTCTGTCTCCCTCTCTCTCAGTCTCTCTGTCTCTCTGTCTCCCTCTTTCTGTCTCTCTCCCTCTCTCTCTCCATCTCCCTCTCTCTCAGTCTCTCTGTCTCTCTGTCTCCCTCTTTCTGTCTCTCTCTCTCTCCATCTCCCTCTCTCTCAGTCTCTCTGTCTCTCTGTCTCTCTGTCTCCCTCTTTCTGTCTCTCTCTCTCTCCCCCTCTCTCTCTCCCTCTCCCAGTCTCTCTCTCTGTCGCTCTCTCTTTCTCTCAGTCTCCCTTTCTCAATTCAAGGAGCTTTATTGGCATGGGAAACACATCTTAACATTGCCAAAGCAAGTGAAGTAGATAATATACAAAAGTGAAATAAACTATAAAAATGAACAGTAAAAAAATGAACATTACACTCACAGACGTTCCAAAAGAATAAAGACATTACAAGTGTCATATTATATATATATATATATATATATATACAGTGTTGTAACGATGTACAAATGGTTAATGTACAAAAGGGAAAATAAATAAGCATAAATATGGGTTGTATTTACAATGGTGTTTGTTCTTCACTGGTTGACTTTTTCTTGTGGAAACAGGTCACATATCTTGCTGCTGTGATGGCACACTGTGGTATTTCACCCAGTAGATATGGGAGTTTATCAAAATTGGGTTTGTTTTCGTATTCATTGTGCATTTGTGTAATTTGAGGGAAATACAGTGCCTTGCGAAAGTATTCGGCCCCCTTGAACTTTGCGACCTTTTGCCAGGCTTCAAACATAAAGATATAAAACTGTATTTTTTTTGAAGAATCAACAACAAGTGGGACACAATCATGAAGTGGAACGACATTTATTGGATATTTCAACTTTTTTTAACAAATCAAAAACTGAAAAATTGGGCGTGCAAAATTATTCAGCCCCTTTACTTTCAGTGCAGCAAACTCTCTCCAGAAGTTCAGTGAGGATCTCTGAATGATCCAATGTTGAACTAAATGACTAATGATGATAAATACAATCCACCTGTGTGTAATCAAGTCTCCGTATAAATGCACCGTGAAAGTCTCAGAGGTCCGTTAAAAGCGCAGAGAGCATCATGAAGAACAAGGAACACACCAGGCAGGTCCGAGATACAGTTGTGAAGAAGTTTAAAGCCGGATTTGGATACAAAAATATTTCCCAAGCTTTAAACATCCCAAGGAGCACTGTACAAGCGATAACATTGAAATGGAAGGAGTATCAGACCACTGCAAATCTACCAAGACCTGGCCGTCCCTCTAAACTTTCAGCTCATACAAGGAGAAGACTGATCAGAGATGCAGCCAAGAGGCCCATGATCACTCTGGATGAACTGCAGAGATCTACAGCTGAGGTGGGAGACTCTGTCCATAGGACAACAATCAGTCTATCAGTATATTGCACAAATCTGGCCTTTATGGAAGAGTGGCAAGAAGAAAGCCATTTCTTAAAGATATCCATAAAAAGTGTTGGTTAAAGTTTGCCACAAGCCACCTGGGAGACACACCAAACGTGGAAGAAGGTGCTCTGGTCAGATGAAACCAAAATTGAACTTTTTGGCAACAATGCAAAACGTTATGTTTGGCGTAAAAGCAACACACCATCCCCACTGTCAAACATGGTGGTGGCAGCATCATGGTTTGGACCTGCTTTTCTTCAGCAGGGACAGGGAAGATGGTTCAAATTGATGGGAAGATGGATGGAGCCAAATACAGGACCATTCTGGAAGAAAACCTGATGGAGTCTGCAAAAGACCTGAGACTGGGACGGAGATTTGTCTTCCAACAAGACAATGATCCAAAACGTAAAGCAAAATCTACAATGGAATGGTTCAAAAATAAACATATCCAGGTGTTAGAATGGCCAAGTCAAAGTATAGACCTGAATCCAATCGAAAATCTGTGGAAAGAACTGAAAACTGCTGTTCACAAATGCTCTCCATCCAACCTCACTGAGCTCGAGCTATTTTGCAAGGAGGAATGGGAAAAAATGTCAGTCTCTCGATGTGCAAAACTGATAGAGACATACCCCAAGCGACTTACAGCTGTAATCACAGCAAAAGGTGGCGCTACAAAGTATTAGCTTAAGGGGTCTCCCACCTCAGCTGTAGATCTCTGCAGTTCATCCAGAGTGATCATGGGCCTCTTGGCTGCATCTCTGATCAGTCTTCTCCTTGTATGAGCTGAAAGTTTAGAGGGACGGCCAGGTCTTGGTAGATTTGCAGTGGTCTGATACTCCTTCCATTTCAATATTATCGCTTGCACAGTGCTCCTTGGGATGTTTAAAGCTTGGGAAATCTTTTTGTATCCAAATCCGGCTTTAAACTTCTTCACAACAGTATCTCGGACCTGCCTGGTGTGTTCCTTGTTCTTCATGATGCTCTCTGCGCTTTTAACGGACCTCTGAGACTATCACAGTGCAGGTGCATTTATACGGAGACTTGATTACACACAGGTGGATTGTATTTATCATCATTAGTCATTTAGTTCAACATTGGATCATTCAGAGATCCTCACTGAACTTCTGGAGAGAGTTTGCTGCACTGAAAGTAAAGGGGCTGAATAATTTTGCACGCCCAATTTTTCAGTTTTTGATTTGTTAAAAAAGGTTGAAATATCCAATAAATGTCGTTCCACTTCATGATTGTGTCCCACTTGTTGTTGATTCTTCACAAAAAATACAGTTTTATATCTTTATGTTTGAAGCCTGAAATGTGGCAAAAGGTCGCAAAGTTCAAGGGGGCCGAATACTTTCGCAAGGCACTGTACTTTCTTAGATTTTTGCATTCTTCATCAAATAATTTGTCATTGTTGTTCATTTTCTTCGGTTTTCTATTTGAGATTTGATTTTTAGACTTGATAGGGAAGCTGAGAGGTCAAATATACTGTTTAGGCTTTTTACTGCCAAGTTTACACCTTCACTATTACAGTGGAACGATTTGTCCAGGAAATTGTCTAAAAGGGATTGAATTTGTTGTTGCCTAATTGTTTTTTGTCTGTCTGTCTGTCTGTCTGTCTGTCTGTCTGTCTGTCTGTCTGTCTGTCTGTCTCTCTCTCTCTCTCTCTCTCTCTCTCTCTCTCTCTCTCTCTCTCTCTCTCTCTCTCTCTCTCTCTCTCTTCTAAAACAGTGTAGTATCTGGAACCTGGCGAGTTTGTAGGATTTATAGAGGAAATACCATCCAAACATAGCATAAAACGACCTCCGTAAATGAGCATGCAACCCAGTTTCAACCATTTCACTCACTCACACACACACACACACACACACACACACACACACACACACACACACACACACACACAGGTCAGACTGGGACAAAAGATCGGCCCTGGGATTTCTAACACACCGGCCCACTTATTTCCTTGATGCCTGCACACCGGCCAGTCCCCCATTATTAGCCAGATAATGATCATTTAGACAGGCCGACTGGACAACGGACCAGCCTATCTGGTCCTGCACACCGGCCAGTCCCCCATTATTAGCCAGATAATGATCATTTAGACAGGCCGACTGGACAACGGACCAGCCTATCTGGTCCTGCACACCGGCCAGTCCCCCATTATTAGCCAGATAATGATCATTTAGACAGGCCGACTGGGCTAACAGCGGACCAGCCTATCTGGTCCTGCACACACACACACAGTATGGCTGAAAAACAGATGAGAGCGGCTCTGTCAGTGCTCTGTACGTCAGAGGGTATCTCAGGTTATGACAGATGACGTCAATGCGTGCTCGACTGTGTGTGTGTGCGTGTGTGTCATTCACAAATCAACACATGAACCCACTCCACCATACTCAGTTAATCCCTGGCGTCCAGGATAACAGGCAGCGTGGGAGTTGAACATTGACCTGTTGTGTGGTCACGCAAAAACCTCATCACATCAACCCTTTTGAGCCGCAAATCATTCCCTTATTTCCTTCTATGGAAAATATCTTCACACACTCAATCTAACTGTTACTATGTTACTAAGCAGATTCTATGTCAATACAACACTATTACTACAGTTATTATCGTGTAGTTAAATAGGTATGAGGGCAACTTAAAGTAAAGTGGTACATTGTTTCTTCTTGGAGAGACTACACTAATAGCTTCAATTATATTTTTGTATATATATATATTTTACCGTTATTTAACTAGGCAAGTCAGTTAAGAACAAATTCTTATTTACTATGACAGCCTACCCCGGCCAAACCCGGACGACGCTGGGCCAATTGTGCCCCGCCTTATGGGAATCCCAATCACGGCCGGATGTGATACAGTTAGTTAGGGCTTAGTTAGTTAGGGTAAACTGATCCTAGATCTGTGGTTATAAAGTTCTACCTAGATCTCTTTTATTTTCCTAACCATTTCTCTTCACAGTAACATCACTAGCAGCAGAGTTACAGTAAACATGTCCTAGATCTGTGGTTAGTTTGGGGAAACTGATCTTACATCTGTGGTTAGTTTGGGGAAACTGATCCTAGATCTGTGGTTAGGCTCAACTTTTTCAAGCAACTCCACTTGACTTACTGTCGTCAGCGAAGTACCCAGCAGGGCAGGTCTCAGAGCAGGTAGTGTTGAGGGGGTTGAAGTAGAGTCCCCTGCGACAGGAGCGACACTCGGTGGGGGTGCGTCCCACACACCTCTCACAGCCCTTGTGACAGCGTCGACACCTCCTGGCCTCCAAGTTATCGTAGAAGCCCAGCGGACAGTGGCTCACACACGTCCTGTCATGGATTGATTGATTGATGAGTTCTAATTACAGTAAATTCAGTTGATAATACAGTAAAACACACATTAGCCGATTTGTAGAGACTGGCTCTGCTGTATTTCACAAGTCCTGGGATGGATGAATGGATGGATGAATGGATGCATGAACGAATGGATTTATTCATTCAAAATGACCTATTTCCCATATTCTCGATCTGTTCATTATGTGAAATGTAATCTCTCTGCAAGTTGGCAATTGTTTATTTTTCTGTTTTATCTAATCAATTAAATTGATTAATGAATTTCACATAAACAACAGATCAAGTAAATGGGGAAAAAGACTCGTTGAATGAATTAGTCAGAAAGACTACAACATCATAAAAAGAGGGCAAGTAGATTCCATGTCTAATTCATTATTCCTATATTAGCTTCATTATTCCTCTCCTGTAATCTTCTATTAGAAGTATTATGGTAGCACTGTTTTATGGTACAGAAATGACCTGAGATTTGTTAGGAAATAAAGAGGTATCTTTCTGGTATTTAATTCAAAGAATTTCACACAATTGGTAACTACCTGGTACCAAATGGTGCCGATGTGTTCTTTGGTTGGAGTATCAAATAAACAAGTACGTTTTCTTAGGTTATTACTGTGTAAAGACCCTCGCTCCCTTCGGTCTCAACGTAGACTTTGATCTGAAGCCATTCTCGTGATTATTGTGATTTTGCTATTGTAAATGTTTGTAGGCTTATGTAGTCAAATTGTATCTATGATCGTACGCTATCCATTTATGTTTTCGTATGCTATTTTAATATATGAGAATTACCCAATGATATCAGGCCGCACCTGGCCATGATTACAGACACCTGTGTGTCTTTTGACACTATATAAATGAGTCATCCCACAGTGTTAGTCATTATACCCTGATGTAGACAGCTTGTCTGTCCAAATGTTGGACATACATTTTTTTTTGCATCTGAGCTCCTAGAGCATGTGACTCTCCTTTATTTTTTAAAAGTATTATTGTGTAATTACCATTTTACCATGTCATTTCTAAGTAAAAACCAGATAATTTCGAAGTAAATACCAGGTCAATTCTGTACCGTAAAATAAAGAGCTACCGAAGTAATACAGGTTTTCTGAATAAGAATGGACACAGTCAAAATGCTTCCACTCCTCAACATGCTTCCATTCCTCCACATGCTCCCATTCCTCAACATGCTCCCATTCCTCAACAAGCTCCCATTCCTCAACATGCTCCCATTCCTCAACATGCTCCCATTCCTCAACATGCTCCCATTCCTCAACATGCTTCCATTCCTCAACATGCTTCCATTCCTCAACATGCTTCCACTCCTCAACATGCTCAAACTCCCCAACATGCTCCAACTCTTCAAAATGCTCCTACTCTTCAAAATGCTCCCACTCTTCAAAATGCTTTCACTCTTCAAAATGCTCCCACTCTTCAAAATTCTCCCACTCTTCAAAATTCTCCCACTCTTTAAAATGCTCCTGACACGACTTCCGCCGAAGTCGGCTCCTCTCCTTGTTCAGGCGGTGTTCGGCGGTCGACGTCACAGGCTTTCTAGCCATCGCCGCTCCATTTTTCATTTATCCATTTGTTTTGTCTTGTTCCCTGCACACCTGGTTTTCATTCCCCAATCAATTCATATGTATTTATTCCTCTGTTCCCCATCATGACTTTGTGTAGGATTGTTTGTGTTACGTGTATTTTGATATTGTGGATATTGTTACGCGCATTACTTTTTGTCTATGTTCCGTGTTTTGGGCACATTATATGTTATTTTGTGCTGTCATTTTGACCGTAATAAAAAGTGCGCCTGTTCACTACACTCTGCTCTCCTGCACCTGACTTCGCCTCCGATACACACTCCTAACAGCTCCCATTCTTCAAAATTCTCCCACTCTTCAACATGCTCTCATTCCTCAACATGCTGTTGTGCCTTCCTGTCTTGATGTTGAGCAGAAACAGAACAAATAGCAAATAATTACTGAGTTTGAATCAGATATGGTCACAGTCACAGCACAGATAAAAGAGGAAACCAAGATGGTTCACAAATCTGAAGCATCTGGTGGGGGCTTCCACTCACCACCAAATATGGTGATGAGAGGAAGTCCAGTGGTAGACAGAGGGAGAAGATGGAGTGAGATGGACCGGGCCATTCCACAAATTTTCTCATACTGTATATAAAACATTCAGCGGTTCCTTTTGTTCCATCTTGGGTTAGTTAAAAGTATCTTTGGTCCAAGTCTGTTTGTTTACCTGCCTGTCTTGAGGCTGCCCAGGCTGTAGTGGATACAGTTCAGACAGTGGTCAGGATCTGGCCCGTCACAGCCCTGGTCCCCACACTCACTGTGGCACGGCCCTGAGAGGGGTTACAGAGAATACACACACACACGGACGCACGCACGCACGCACGCACACACACACACACACACACACACACACACACACACACACACACACACACACACACACACAATCACACACGCACACACACGCACACGCACACACGCACACACACACACACACACACAATCACACATGCACACACACGCACACACGCACACATGCACACACACACAATCACACACACACAAAAGCAAGCACACACACGCACAAATGCAAAGGTACACACAAAGCACACACACACAGAGGTTAGATTGAGGTTGAGTTGTGTTGTCGGACTACAGTGTTGTAACAGTTCAGAGCGAACAGTTTATGGCAGAGCCTCTCCTACCGCTGTACTCCTCCTCTTCCTCCTCCTGGTGCTTGAGGACCTCCGGAGGTGGTTCGGGCCCGTTGGGGTCCCGGCTGGGGGTTGGAATCTCAAGCATCCTGGAGCGAGAGTGCTGGGTCCCGTGAGACTGGTACGGGTGCCCCGAGGTGCCATAAAGGACCAGTGTCCACTCTTTCAGTTTACCTAGAACAAGGAGAAGAAATCTCCATAAAAACACAGTATGAAGAGATCACTGTGTTTGTGTGTGTGTTTTCTTACCCAGCACCTCTGGGTTGCGTAGAGATGAAGGAGAGTCTATGATCTCCAGGATCCACTGGCCCTCTGCCCTCTCCCCCCAGCAGTGAACAGTCATGAACTCCCAGTTCCTAAATCCTTCATTAGAGTTATCAAACAACCTGAAGAGAGAGAGGGAGGGAGAGAGAAAGTAAGTCACTTCTCAACTTCTAAGGCAATTAAATTCTGTTTCACAGCGCAAACAGACCAATCTCAACGCCTTTGTACTTTCTCAGCCCCCCTGAAGAAAAATATAGAATTATTCAAAGAGGCTAATTGAAGAGAAATGTAAGCACTGGCTGCTTTAAAGCTAGCCGCGACAGGAGATAATATCACATCAATGGGCTCAAGTAACATCACAGTGGCTTCAGCTCTCTGTGGCATGTGGTGAGGTCTGGTGTGGCTGCTACTGTGTTGGTGTGATTGGGAATAATGTTTGTGCACGCTATCAGGAAGTTTCAGGAAGCTGTTTTGGTTACTCTACAGGGTGGGTAAACTGTGTTAAAAGGGGCAATCTGGGATTGGTACATTCCATTTTGGACGTCAAATTAACGATACAGCCATTGATTCTTGAAGAACATCACTTAGTTGAGAGTGGTTGCATTTGTCTAGCTCCATCCCTCAGCTGTTTCCACCAAAAAGTTTGGTAAACAGATTGCCCCTTTACAGGAGAGGAACAGAGAAAGGGCATCAGTGCCCTGGGGTTGGTCTAGCAGTTAGCACTGTCAAGCACTGACATCACACCTTCCCTGAGATCTAAAGCTAACTGTCACTCACAGAGTGACAGTCTACTGTTGGCTTGGATGGTTGAAAAAAAAGGAAAAAAGGACATCCAACCTTTGGAATATCTGTCACCCAGCCTGTATAATTATATTGATGAAAGAAATGGGAATCTGAACAGCAGCCAAGCCAGCAGGTTTCTGCATCTATACGTGAGAAAGAGCCCTCGCATCGGCACCAGAGCCAACTGTCAGAGGAGGGTGTGACATATTCCAACAACTAGCTGCTGAACAGGTGTACTAGAATGGATTTTCAAGGGCTATCTATCTGTCTGTGTTTGTGCCACATGCTGCGTGGAGGGAGTTCATGTCCAAGGGGCTAACTCTCTTCAGCGGTGTGTGTGTGTCTCTTTGAACTACTGTAGCTAGCAGTTTGAATAAAGCTACAAAATCTCTCTCTCCCTGTCCTCCTTCTTTCTTCCCATCTCTCTCTCCCTCTTCTTTCTTCCTCTTCCTCTCCCCCTTCTTTCTTCCCCTCTCTCTCTCCCTCTCCCCCTTCTTTCTTCCCATCTCTCTCTCTCCCCCTTCTTTCTTCCTCTCCCTCTCCCCCTTCTTTCTTCCTCTCCCTCTCCCTCTCCCCCTTCTTTCTTCCCATCTCTCTCCCTCTCCCCCTTCTTTCTACCCTCTTTCTCTCCCTCTCCCCCTTCTTTCTTCCCATCTCTCTTTCTTCCCTTCTCTCTCTCTCTCTCTCTCTCTCTCTCTCTCTCTCGCTCTCTCTTTCGCTGTCAGGGGACATAATCAGCAACAGCAATACCTCCCTTTACACAGTGCACCAATCTGGCAACGCACAGTGCATTCCCAATCTGGCAACCAGCCCAAGCTGCAAATTAACTCTGTTTACTTCAAGTCCAAAATTACTCGTCACTGCACTAGTGCTAGTTAGCTATGTACATTACAATATATTACATTACACCAGGCAATCTACAATCATTTTACTTTAGGAGATGAGTCGGGAGAAGGGGATTGAACCATTCCCATTCCAGGCCAATGGGAGAAAATGAAAGCGTAAATCTATCTGTCAAGTCCCGCCGGTGGTAAATGGTTTTAATGGATGGGTTCTGTGAGGTCCTCCTGACCACTAATTTACCCCTCACACTCTAACTCAAGCCAAATGTCTTGGCTGGCAATCTGGCAACCTCAGAGACATAATGAAGGAGAGGATGCTTTATTAGTATCCACCGATGGAAACAGAGGAGAGAGACAGAGACAGAGAGACAGAGACAGGGAGAGCGAGACAGAGACAGGGAGAGAGAGAGAGAGAGAGAGAGAGACAGAGAGAGAGAGAGAGAGAGAGACAGAGAGAGAGAGACAGAGAGACAGAGAGAGAGAGAGAGAGAGAGAGAGCGTGAGAGAGAGAGAGCGAGAGAGTGAGAAACAGAGAGAGAGAGAGTGAGAAAGAGAGAGAGAGAGAAAGAGAGTGAGAAAGAGAGAGTGAGAGAGAAAGAGAGACAGAGAGAGAAAGAGAGAGAGAGAGAGAGAGAAAGAGAGAGAGAGAGAAAGATGAAACATGGGACAGCCAAACATATGTGACATCATCTCTACTCTATAGAGCACTTGAAGTGAGAAAAATATTGCCCAATACAATCGTAACCTTTTATAAAGACGGGCAGCACTCAATCCAGGCTTAGTTTGGGAAAACAAACTCATATATCATGTAATACCCATATGGGGATCGAGGGAGGCTAAAAGGGGATGCTGTTCAATCAAAAACATTATCTGGATGTCTCCAGATTTATACATAACAACCATCATATAGTAAGGAACATTCCCTAGGAAGACTTGTTTTGATCTTCCCGAGGGGGTTATTATGATTATTTATTTAACCTTTATTTAGCCAGTGAGTCATGCTGAGATCACGGTCTCATTTGCAGATGAGTCCTACATGAACACATCAACACACAGCAATTACACCATACATACTGTATCATATGAAACAAACAAATTGTTCAGTAAAAAAGGCCCCCTAACGTCCGCCTGAATTGCCCTCGAGGCACCAACTTGAAGGACTTTTGGAGAGCGTTCCATATACTGGAGTAGTGGTCAGCAGCTATGCCTACGGGCTGGGAGACCCGCAAGGGACATTGCTGTTTGCCACAACATATACACTATTTACCATGTCAGTAAAACTTCTGCATACCAGGGGTGTATTCACAGCGGGAGGACTTACCTGAACTTATCCAATAACAAAGATTGATTTTCGATGCAAACATGTTCCTATTTGCACTAATGAATACACCCCTGTACACCAGCCTTGATTGAACAAAGTCCCTGAGTGTTTGATCACTAGAGGCTCAGCGCTGCATTAGGATGGAAGAAGGAGTCAATTAAAAACTAATCTTGAAAGTAAAAGCCACTCGTGGAAAGTAATCGTCAAAGTGTTCCGAGCCAACGTCAGAACAACAAGGAACAAGTGCAGGGAAACAAAGGGACTAGCTGAGCCTCTGGCTGCAGGGAGGCTGTGTGTGTGTGTGTGTGTGTGTGTGTGTGTGTGTGTGTGTGTGTGTGTGTGTGTGTGTGTGTGTGTGTGTGTGTGTGTGTGTGTTTGCGGCTGCAGGGAGAAAGGGAGCTGTTTTGAAGTTGACTAACATCATTATGGCACTCTGTGGAAAATAAAAGGAGAGTGCCGCTTGTGTCTTCCTCACTTGTGTCTTCCTCACTTGTGTCTTCCTCACTTGTGTCTTCCTCACTTGTGTCTTCCTCACTTGTGTCTTCCTAACTTGTGTCTTCCTCACTTGTGTCTTCCTCACTTGTGTCTTCCTCACTTTGTGCTTTCCCCACACATATAATGAACTGAAAGATCTATCTATTCTCCAAGACACTCTGTTCTTCTACTGTTCATGAAGAGATGATAATAATAATCATTCAGGCCCCATATGGTGTGTGTGTGTGTGTGTGTGTGTGTGTGTGTGTGTGTGTGTGTGTGTGTGTGTGTGTGTGTGTGTGTGTGTGTGTGTGTGTGTGTGTGTGTGTGTGTGTATTGCAGATGTGATTTGGAATCATGCTGTCGTGAAAAAGTAGCCCTGCCTGTCAATCTCACACCAGGAAGGAATTTCCTTTTGGTCTAATGGTAAAGAAGTTGTTTTCCAGAGCGGTAGACCGAGGTTCATGTGTGTGTGTATCTGTGTGTATCTCTCACCTCTTGGCCAGTAGCTGTGAGCGTGTTCCTGAGGGTGATATGAGGCTGACCTCCAGATCTCCTCGTCGTGGATGGACAACCAGTACCTTGACCACCACATGTTCTACGTAGCTCACATGCTGCTCCGCCTGCTCTGTACACCCTGTGCTTGTGATGGTGCTGTTCAGGCTCTGGTCTGCACGGATGTACCTGGCAGGAAGGGAAACAAGGTCAACTAGTTAGTATGTGTGGGCTGGGTAGTCTAGCAGTTAGTGCTGCTGCCTCTTACACACAAATATAGAGGTGTGACATTGGTTAAAATATAGAGGAGTGACATTGGTTAGAATATAGAAGTGTGCCATTGGTTAAAATATAGAGGTGTGACATTGGTTAAAATATAGAGGTCTGCTGCCATTGGTTAAAATATAGAGGAGTGACATTGGTTAAAATATAGATGTGTGACATTGGTTAAAATATAGATGTGTGACATTGGTTAAAATATAGAGGTCTGCTGCCATTGGTTAGAATATAGAGGTCTGCTGCCATTGGTTAAAATATAGAGGAGTGACATTGGTTAAAATATAGAGGTGTGACATTGGTTAAAATATAGATGTGTGACATTGGTTAAAATATAGAGGTCTGCTGCCATTGGTTAGAATATAGAGGTCTGCTGCCATTGGTTAAAATATAGAGGAGTGACATTGGTTAAAATATAGAGGTGTGACATTGGTTAGAATATAGATGTGTGACATTGGTTAGAATATAGAGGTCTGCTGCCATTGGTTAGAATATAGAGGTCTGCTGCCATTGGTTAAAATATAGAGGTCTGCTGCCATTGGTTAAAATATAGAGGTCTGCTGCCATTGGTTAAAATATAGAGGAGTGACATTGGTTAGAATATAGATGTGTGACATTGGTTAGAATATAGATGTGTGACATTGGTTAGAATATAGAGGAGTGGCATTGGTTAGAATATAGATGTGTGACATTGGTTAGAATATAGAGGAGTGACATTGGTTAGAATATAGATGTGTGACATTGGTTAGAATATAGATGTGTGACATTGGTTAGAATATAGAGGAGTGACATTGGTTAGAATATAGATGTGTGACATTGGTTAGAATATAGAGGAGTGACATTGGTTAGAATATAGATGTGTGACATTGGTTAAAATATAGATGTGTGACATTGGTTAGAATATAGATGTGTGACATTGGTTAGAATATAGAGGTCTGCTGCCATTGGTTAGAATATAGAGGTCTGCTGCCATTGGTTAAAATATAGAGGAGTGACATTGGTTAAAATATAGAGGAGTGACATTGGTTAGAATGTAGAGGTTTGCTGCCATTGGTTAAAATATAGAGGAGTGACATTGGTTAGAATATAGATGTGTGACATTGGTTAAAATATAGAGGAGTGACATTGGTTAGAATATAGATGTGTGACATTGGTTAAAATATAGAGGAGTGACATTGGTTAAAATGTAGAGGTTTGCCATTGGTTAAAA
Organism: Oncorhynchus clarkii lewisi; assembly: GCF_045791955.1. Classification (NCBI taxonomy): domain Eukaryota; kingdom Metazoa; phylum Chordata; class Actinopteri; order Salmoniformes; family Salmonidae; genus Oncorhynchus; species Oncorhynchus clarkii. The sequence continues at coordinate 78,422,108 of NC_092152.1, read as the reverse complement.
TATAGAGGAGTGACATTGGTTAGAATATAGATGTGTGACATTGGTTAGAATATAGATGTGTGACATTGGTTAGAATATAGATGTGTGACATTGGTTAAAATATAGAGGAGTGACATTGGTTAGAATATAGATGTGTGACATTGGTTAAAATATAGAGGAGTGACATTGGTTAGAATATAGATGTGTGACATTGGTTAAAATATAGAGGAGTGACATTGGTTAGAATGTAGATGTGTGACATTGGTTAAGATGTAGAGTTGTGACATTGGTTAAGATGTAGAGGTGTGACATTGGTTAAGATGTGACCTACTGCCCTGTGACGCGTTCTCCGTTTACCTTAACACATTCTTTTTCCTATTTGTCAACATGTTACTTACTATCTGTTCAATAAAACCATGTAATGCACATCATTTTCAAAGGGTGCTGGGACAAAACACATCAATCAAATCAAATGCTATTTTATTTGTCACATGCGCCAAATACCATGGGTGTAGACTTAACTGTGAAACGCTTACTTACGATCCAGAGCAAAAAGTGGAATAAAATAAACAAGAATGGAGTACCAGTACCAGATCAATGTGGAGATATACAGGAAGTACCTGTACCAGATCAAAGTGAGGCTATATACAGGGAGTACCAGTACCAGATCAATGTGGAGATATACAGGAAGTACCTGTACCAGATCAATATGGAGATATATACAGGAAGTACCTGTACCAGATCAAAGTGAGTCTATATACAGGGAGTACCAGATCAAAGTGAGGCTATATACAGGGAGTACCAGTACCAGATCAAAGTGAGGCTATATACAGGGAGTACCAGTACCAGATCAACAACCTCTACTATATCCCTGTCGATGTGGATGGGGGCGTTCCCTCTTTCTCTTGTAGCCCACCATCAGCTCCTTGGTCTTACTGACGTTGAGGGAGAGGTTGTTGTCATGGCACCACATTGCCAAGTCTCTGACCTCCTCCTTGTAGGCTGTCCCATCGCCGTCGGTGATCAGGCCTAGCATCGCCGTGTTGTCAGCGAACTTGATAAGGGTGTTGGAATCATGCGTGGCCACACAGTTGTGGGTGAACAGGGAGTACAGGAGGGGAATAAGCACACACCCTTGAGGGGCCCCCGTGTTGAGGGTCAGCGTGGCTGAGGTGTCGTTGCCTACCCTCACCACCTGGGGCCGTCCAATCAGGAAGCCCAGGATCCAGCTACAGAGGAAGGTGTTCAGTCCCAGGGTCCCCAGCTTGGTGATGAGCTTGGAGGGGAATATGGTGTTCAACGCTGAGTTTTAGTCTGTGAACAGCATTCTCACATAGTTATTTCCCCTCTTGTCCAAGTGGGAGAGAGCAGTGTGAAGTGAGTGAACTAGGACCTCGCACCCCCAATTACTTCAACATTGGCTACTTTTATTATTTTACAACATTCCGATCCTTAAGACCTTTTTATTGAAATTGGAATTGAAATATGGTCAACTAATAAAGGTTTGTGTTGAAGCAATTGAGTGTGAGGGTCTTACTATCAGTACTACAGAACAGAAGGGCCACACAAAGCAGTAGCACATGAGTGTGTGGGTTATGTCATTTATTGGCAGAGCTGTGATGCGGTCAAAGATAGCAGGTGTAGCCAAATGTACTGATGAGGGGGGAAATCTCAAACAGATCTCAAACAGATGCAAAGATATTATATAAATATGATATATTAATTAGGACAAATAATTGTATGTAAGCCAGGTGTGTGTGCTAGCCTTTGAGACACTGATGCTGACTTACAAAACCGTTTTTTTACAACAAAAAAAAAAGCACTTTATTGCACAGCAAAGCAGGGTTGGGCTCAATAAACCAGGGTTGGGCTCAATAAACCAGGGTTGGGCTCAATAAACCAGGGTTGGGCTCAGTAAACTGACATTCCAATTCAATAATTGGAAAAAGGGTATCTATTTCAATGAACTGAAAAGGAGAAGGTATTTATTTCAAACATTTTTTTAATACAAATCACTTCCTGAATCGACTGACTTCAGTTCAAACTGACCCCAACCCTGCTGTGCAAGCATCATGTCCAAATAAATATGCAATATTTTTGCATCTCCTAATAAATTATTTATTTTATTCAATTGTTTTGGTACTCCTTGAATATCACTTCATTCCTGTGTGTTATATTTCTGAAGTGTTTCATTTTTGTTATTTAACTCTGCATCTTTGGAAAAGTTGATCAAGTCTGACGTTTTATTGTCACGTGCACAAGTACAGTGAAATGCATTTCTTGCGAGCTCTTTCCCAACAATGCAGTAATCAATATCAGTAGTAAAAAGAGTATACTATAAAATAAAGTAAAGTAGAATAAAAAGAAGAACACAAGAAAGTAAGTATACAGGGTTAGTGCCAGGATCAGCAGCTATATACAATGTCAGTTCCAGGGTCAGTGTCAGGATCAGCAGCTATATACAATGTCAGTTCCAGGGTCAGTGCCAGGATCAGCAGCTATATACAATGTCAGTTCCAGGGTCAGTGCCAGGATCAGCAGCTATATACAATGTCAGTTCCAGGGTCAGTGCCAGGATCAGCAGCTATATACAATGTCAGTTCCAGGGTCAGTGCCAGGATCAGCAGCTATATACAATGTCAGTTCCAGGGTCAGTGCCAATACCATATTTACATGGGTCTCCCGGTTACGGGCGGCTGTGCCACAGCCTGTAATATTATACACAGCCTGTATATTTACTGGAGTGGTAGGGGTAGTACTGTATGTATATTGATAGTCTATAGGGTGACTAGGCATCAGGATATATGATAAATGATTGTATGAGAGTGTGTGTGCATGTGTAGAGTCAGTATGAATAAGTGTATGTGTTATTTGTGTGTGAGCAAATTAACTGTGTGTTTGTGTGTTACAGCCTGAATTAAAATTATGTTTTTTTTCTTCTCACCCCTCCACACATTACCTACCCCTTAATGACAAAGTGAAAACATGTTTTTTTTTTTTTTAAATCAAATTTATTGAAAATGAAACACATAGATATCTCATTTACGTAAGTACTCACACCCCTCAGTTAGAATCACATTCGACAGCGAATACAGCTGTGAGACTTTCTGGGTAAGTTTCTAAGAGCTTTGCACACCTGGATAGTATAATATTTGCACATTATTATTTTTTAAATTCTTCAAGCTCTGACAAATTGGTTGTTGATCATTGCCACCATTTTCAAGTCTTGCCCTAGATTTTCAAGCAGATTTAAGTCAAAACTGTAACTCTGCCTCTCAGGAACATTCACTTTCTTCTTAGTAAGCAACTCAAATCAAATCCAATTTTGAGTGGATAGTTCAGAGTGACATTAGTTCATGTTGCTGTAGAATGGATGTTTCCGCGGTTGTCATTCTTCGCGTTCAATGATACCGAATTCCTAGCTGCAGACTAGTAATTAATATCAAAGACTTGTTCTTATTCTGTCGGTATTGATAGTCTAAGAGTTTAACCACGTGGTATGGTTAAAAGATTCAGCAAAAGTAACCTTTGTCCTCTCGTAATGGAGAAAAACATGGTCTGTTGAGAACTTCTTAAAGTTGGGGTTTTTATTTGGAATTGCAGAAAAGGGCCTGTCCCAGGATGCCCGACCCTAACTGGGCTCATGGGCGGTCCTCTGATTTAGTTAAACTCAAAAGGGAATTGGAGTTTCCTTCATTAAACAGTCCAAAATCACATTACACAATTTTACAAACAGTATCATCTTCACTCATTCATCTTATACAACAATTAGATGTAAACCTCATATCTGAGGCTATTATATAAACAGCGTTATGGTAATGTGGCCGCACCGTCTCCCATGAGCCTCACCAAAATGTAACAAACGGACCAGTTCGTAGCTGGATTCTTCACCGATCTTTTATACCTTCTCCGGAACATAAATGTTGTTCGGTCCTTAAGTTCTGTGAGGTGGAAAAAAATCCTTTGTTCTCTATGAAACTTCACTCTGTCTCTATACTGTGTGGCCATGAGGCAGGGTCTTCCCTAGGAATTACGACCTCACTGACCACAGCAGCCTGGTTGTAGGAGCAGAGAGAGGGGGATGGTGCTCGCTGTACCCAAAGAGGGCAACGTCATGACAGTACATAGAGCACTGTAACGGAAAACTGTAATTTATTAGGTCATTTGAGGCATTATCAACAGTAAAAAAAACTCTGAAACATTTTACTGCACCATACTGTAAATCAAAGTTTCCCAAAGTTGGTTCTGTTTTTCAAATGGTATTGTAATTCTACCCCACAGAATACAGTACCGTACTGTATATTTTGAGTGCCAAAAACCATTTTGTCCACTAGTGGGTGCACAGTATTGTTATTTCTGTCTCATTAACATATTGTGAAGCGTACCTTGTAAGAGGCTATATTTGTGGCACCCATGAGCGAGAATGCTGTACCAACTTTACTCCTATGTGGTTAAAGTGCCCCATCAATGAAACATTTCTAGGGAACACATTGGACTGGCAGAAAGTCTTAAACCTTAAATGGTTCATTTTGCCATGTCCTTTTGGTCTGTTTGTCCTGTCAGTCGCTGCCAGTTTGGAAGTATTTGTTAAGGCCTCTAGAAGTACAAGTGATATAAAACACAACATAATCATTGATACTGTTTGCTGTAATGTGGAAACACTTAGCAGCCAAACTGCTTGCACTAATCCCACAGTAAAATACTGTGAAATACAAACCCATCCCCTCATTTCATGTATTCATTCATGTATTCATTCATTCATTCATTCATTCCGATTACAGTAACATTGACTTTTTTTACAGAATAATAAGGTAAATGTTACAGTATTGTACTGTGTCATTACACAGTACTTGCTTTGATACCATATTCATATTATAGAAGGTGTACTGTAATATGAAATACAGAATGTTACTGACCACCGAGCTGCTTGTAAGCTACTGTCAAATTCATGGTGACCCCCTTACAGTGAGCATTATAAATCTGTCAAATTCATGGTGACCCCCTTACAGTGAGCATTATAAAGCTGTCAAATTCATGGTGACCCCCTTACAGTGAGCATTATAAATCTGTCAAATTCATGGTAACCCCCTTACAGTGAGCATTATAAATCTGTCAAATTCATGGTAACCCCCTTACAGTGAGCATTATAAATCTGTCAAATTCATGGTGACCCCCTTACAGTGAGCATTATAAAGCTGTCAAATTCATGGTAACCCCCTTACAGTGAGCATTATAAAGCTGTCAAATTCATGGTAACCCCCTTACAGTGAGCATTATAAAGCTGTCAAATTCATGGTGACCCCCTTACAGTGAGCATTATAAATCTGTCAAATTCATGGTGACCCCCTTACAGTGAGCATTATAAATCTGTCAAATTCATGGTGACCCCCTTACAGTGAGCATTATAAATCTGTCAAATTCATGGTGACCCCCTTACAGTGAGCATTATAAATCTGTCAAATTCATGGTGACCCCCTTACAGTGAGCATTATAAATCTGTCAAATTCATGGTGACCCCCTTACAGTGAGCATTATAAAGCTGTCAAATTCATGGTGACCCCCTTACAGTGAGCATTATAAATCTGTCAAATTCATGGTGACCCCCTTACAGTGAGCATTATACATCTGTCAAATTCATGGTGACCCCCTTACAGTGAGCATTATAAATCTGTCAAATTCATGGTGACCCCCTTACAGTGAGCATTATAAATCTGTCAAATTCATGGTAACCCCCTTACAGTGAGCATTATAAATCTGTCAAATTCATGGTAACCCCCTTACAGTGAGCATTATAAATCTGTCAAATTCATGGTGACCCCCTTACAGTGAGCATTATAAAGCTGTCAAATTCATGGTAACCCCCTTACAGTGAGCATTATAAAGCTGTCAAATTCATGGTAACCCCCTTACAGTGAGCATTATAAAGCTGTCAAATTCATGGTGACCCCCTTACAGTGAGCATTATAAATCTGTCAAATTCATGGTGACCCCCTTACAGTGAGCATTATAAATCTGTCAAATTCATGGTGACCCCCTTACAGTGAGCATTATAAATCTGTCAAATTCATGGTGACCCCCTTACAGTGAGCATTATAAATCTGTCAAATTCATGGTGACCCCCTTACAGTGAGCATTATAAATCTGTCAAATTCATGGTGACCCCCTTACAGTGAGCATTATAAAGCTGTCAAATTCATGGTGACCCCCTTACAGTGAGCATTATAAATCTGTCAAATTCATGGTGACCCCCTTACAGTGAGCATTATACATCTGTCAAATTCATGGTGACCCCCTTACAGTGAGCATTATAAATCTGTCAAATTCATGGTGACCCCCTTACAGTGAGCATTATAAAGCTGTAAATGCATGTTCAGGTTTTCTCTTTTTCCCCACTGATCTTCTCTCACAGCCTCTGGTGGGCACATCATCAAATCAAATCAAATGTATTGGTCACATACACATGGTTAGCAGATGTTATATCGAGTGTAGCGAAATGCTTGTGCTTTTAGTCTCCGACAGTGCAGCAATATCTAACCAGTAATAGGAAGGAATAAGAATATATAAATATATGGATGAGCAATGTTCAAAGCAAGTTGCTCGCAAAAACATTTCTGCAACAAAATGCCAGAGGCTTATTCATGTGTTTTCATAGGCAACACATAATAACAGTTATATTTCCACTGATCTACGAACACAACAGTTTAAAGACATGGAATCACAGTTGCTTAGTTTATGACCCACAGATGGCAAGTCAATAACACTGATTTGGATGACACAGAACTATGTCCTCATCCAAAATGTGTAATCCCCCCATCCAGATGCACACACAGGCACACACGCACACACAGGCACGCACACACGCACACACAGGCACACACAGACAAAGGCACCGACACAGACAACACAGACGCACGCACGCACACACACGCACGCACGCACGCACGCACGCACGCACGCACGCACGCACACACACACACACACACACACACACACACACACACACACACACACACACACACACACACACAGCAGAGATATAGTCATCTCTCTCATGAAACCTGACAGGATATTTTCCACTACTCTATTGGACGGAGGTGGATCAGCATAGGCAATCAATTGACTCAGCCTCCAGGCTAATGAAAATCCAACTGAAGACCAACAAGCCTGTGTGTGTGTGTTTGTGTGTGAGTGAGTGTGTGTGCGTGCGTGCGTGCATGCGTGTGTGTGGCTGAGTAAGTGAGAGAGAGTTTATGTGTGTGTGTGAGAGAGAGCGAGAGAGAGAGCGAGAGAGAGAAGAAGAGAGAGACAGCGAGTGTATGTTTGCATGCATGTGTGTGTGACAGAGTGTGACATGTCACACTGACGGACAGATTGTCACCAATCAATAATAAAAGCAGCGTCACGTTGCCAACAGTCCACAATGCCCTCCAGTGCTGCTATACTTGACTGTGGCTACATCCCAAATAGGTCAAATGTAGTGCACTATCTAGTGAATAGGCTGCCTAGTGAATAGGCTGCCATTTGGGAAGCACCCTGTGTTAAGAATCCGTGGCAGGAACACAGTCTTTGATGGATGTGCTACTGTACATAATCAAATCCTTATTCCTCACTAGATATTTGACTTCTATTATCAGGAGGCTCCAGATCCTATCCAAGGGAGTCATATGAGGTGATGACATTTGGACCGCTGACAGGCAGTCAGGGTGGTAGTACAGTAAATCATGGAAGATCTAAGTTGATTTTGGTTTAGCAGACTGACACGCACACGTGTACAGAATACCCTGTTCACATTGAGTGAGATGTTTTTTAGAGAGGGAAGTGTTCAGAGACCTTTGTTAGGGGTGACCTGAGGATATATTGTTATCTCCAGGAACAGGGTTGGAGTTAAAATCTACAGGACAGTAACTCTCCAGGAACAGGGTTGGAGTTAAAACCTACAGGACAGTACTCTCCAGGAACAGGGTCGGAGTTAAAACCTACAGGATGGTAACTCTCCAGGAACAGGGTCGGAGTTAAAACCTACAGGATGGTAACTCTCCAGGAACAGGGTTGGAGTTAAAACCTACAGGATGGTAACTCTCCAGGAACAGGGTCGGAGTTAAAACCTACAGGACAGTAACTCTCCAGGAACAGGGTTGGAGTTAAAACATACAGGATGGTAACTCTCCAGGAACAGGGTTGGAGTTAAAACATACAGGATGGTAACTCTCCAGGAACAGGGTTGGAGTTAAAACATACAGGATGGTAACTCTCCAGGAACAGGGTCGGAGTTAAAACCTACAGGACAGTACTCTCCAGGAACAGGGTTGGAGTTAAAACATACAGGATGGTAACTCTCCAGGAACAGGGTTGGAGTTAAAACATACAGGATGGTAACTCTCCAGGAACAGGGTTGGAGTTAAAACCTACAATATGGTAACTCTCCAGGAACAGGGTCGGAGTTAAAACCTACAGGACAGTAACTCTCCAGGAACAGGGTTGGAGTTAAAACATACAGGATGGTAACTCTCCAGGAACAGGGTTGGAGTTAAAACATACAGGATGGTAACTCTCCAGGAACAGGGTTGGAGTTAAAACATACAGGATGGTAACTCTCCAGGAACAGGGTTGGAGTTAAAACATACAGGACAGTAACTCTCCAGGAACAGGGTTGGAGTTAAAATATACAGGACAGTAACTCTACAGGAACAGGGTTGGTGACCCCTGCCCTGGGGCCTAGAGACACTTGTGTAGATCTGAAAGGATCTGATACGTGTAAATACTTCATGTGGTTAGTAACAATTCCTGACAATACGTATGAACATCATGGCGCCTAGCTAAGCGTACCGGCTAGGCGTACTGAACGAGTGTGCTCCCATACTCCTGTAAAACACCTTCACTTGAAAAACAATACTAGCAATAGTATGGTTTGTCCACTTCAAAATAGTCAGAATTATTCAAGAAATCTGTCATAAATTTTGCCAAAGAAATCTTAGTTGCGCAATTTTACATCTAACTAAGATGTTAGCATGAAAACGATTTGTCTCACGTTGAAGAATCCCTACTATTGACCAATCACCGTCGAAGGGGTGTAGACTTCGGCTACCAACTTCGACTTGCTTCGAGAAAAAATGTAGTGCACACGAACAGCCCGAAGACCAAAACAGACAAAGACGTCACAAAATGTTGTCATAATATACGCACTAACTGTTCCGAACTGTTTCAGGTGTAATGCATGCGGACGCCTTTAAGAGAGGGGGGAGTAGGGGTCGATTTGGGATAGGGCAGTGGTGGATATTATTGTCCTCTTTAATATTCCATCTTATTCCCCATCTTAATTCAAACCCAGCTGACCTCTAACCTCTTAGAGCTGATTGAGGACTGTTTTTATTGGCTAAGAGCCACATTATGAGATTGGTTCTCTCATTGAGATTGGTTCTCTCATATTCATTGCGAAAGATGCACAATGCCAGAAAGAAAGAAGCCTATTTCCCAGAAAGAGGTAGAAAAAGCATCTCAAGTATTGCATTTCAATTTAAGAATAACTTTCTGTGAAAGCTTCTATTGAAATGTGAAGATAATATATTAAAGCCTTTCAAAAATGATTTTCTAAACAAGAAGATTGCCTTGAACATTCTTGAGAAAAAGTAAGCTCTGAACCTATTCAATGTGTCTCCGTTGCAAAGTGGTGAATGTTTAAAAAAAATGGTTTCCTCGAATCAAAGCAATGTTTTCTCTTTCCTTCCTGTTTTTCTGTGAAGGACTGAGTCAGAAGCAGTATCACTGTTATGCAAGCCTGGGGCCACTCACAAATCAAAGACAACCAGACATGTGAAACATACTGCTACCATAAAAGCCACCCTTTTCTGAAACGACTGTAATAGACAAATGTAGACCGTATTATAGACTGCATGGGGTGTTAGAGGATAGTTGTGTTACTAAGGGAAGTACCCGGGCAGTGACAGAATGAATAGAAAGCAGCCAATATGAAATTGAATTACCGTCACATATCATTGGCTAACTGACTTCCTACACTCGTAGAAAAAAAGTGCTACCTGGAACCTAAAAGGGTTCTTCGGCTGTCCCCATAGGAGAACCCTTTGAAGAACCATTTTTGGTTCCGGGTAGAACACTTTTGGGTTCCAGGTAGAACCCTTTCCACAGAGGGTTCTACATGAATCCCAAAAGGGTTCTACCAGAAACCAAAAAGGGTTCTCATATGGGAACAGCCAAAGCACCATTTTGGAACCTTTTTTTCTAAGAGTGTAGGACAGACCATAAAAGCACATCACACTGGGCACAGAGGTCAATTCAACGTCTATTCCACATTGGTTCAACGTAATTCCATTGAAATGATGCGGAAAAAACGTTGATTCAACCAGTGTGTGACCAGCGAGAAAGCACTAATAATTTATTTACATTCCAGTGAAGAGGGACTCCGGGATGCTGGCTTTCTAGGCAGAGTTGCAAAGAAAAAGCCATATCTCAGACTGGCCAATAAAAATAAAAGATTAAAATGGGCAAAAGAACACAGAGGAACTCTGCCTAGAAGGCCAGCATCCCGTAGTCACCTCTTCACTGTTGACGTTGAGACTGGACAGAGGAACTCTGCCTAGAAGGCCAGCATCCTGGAGTCACCTCTTCACTGTTGACGTTGAGACTGGACAGAGGAACTCTGCCTAGAAGGCCAGCATCCCGGAGTCGCCTCTTCACTGTTGACGTTGAGACTGGACAGAGGAACTCTGCCTAGAAGGCCAGCATCCTGGAGTCACCTCTTCACTGTTGACATTGAGACTGGACAGAGGAACTCTGCCTAGAAGGCCAGCATCCCGGAGTCACCTCTTCACTGTTGACGTTGAGACTGGACAGAGGAACTCTGCCTAGAAGGCCAGCATCCCGGAGTCACCTCTTCACTGTTGACGTTGAGACTGGACAGAGGAACTCTGCCTAGAAGGCCAGCATCCTGGAGTCACCTCTTCACTGTTGACGTTGAGACTGGACAGAGGAACTCTGCCTAGAAGGCCAGCATCCTGGAGTCACCTCTTCACTGTTGACGTTGAGACTGGACAGAGGAACTCTGCCTAGAAGGCCAGCATCCCGGAGTCCCTCTTCACTGTTGACGTTGAGACTGGACAGAGGAACTCTGCCTAGAAGGCCAGCATCCCGGAGTCACCTCTTCACTGTTGACGTTGAGACTGGACAGAGGAACTCTGCCTAGAAGGCCAGCATCCCGGAGTCCCTCTTCACTGTTGACGTTGAGACTGGACAGAGGAACTCTGCCTAGAAGGCCAGCATCCCGGAGTCACCTCTTCACTGTTGACGTTGAAATTGGACAGAGGAACTCTGCCTAGAAGGCCAGCATCCCGGAGTCACCTCTTCACTGTTGACGTTGAGACTGGACAGAGGAACTCTGCCTAGAAGGCCAGCATCCTGGAGTCACCTCTTCACTGTTGACGTTGAGACTGGACAGAGGAACTCTGCCTAGAAGGCCAGCATCCTGGAGTCACCTCTTCACTGTTGACGTTGAGACTGGACAGAGGAACTCTGCCTAGAAGGCCAGCATCCCGGAGTCCCTCTTCACTGTTGACGTTGAGACTGGACAGAGGAACTCTGCCTAGAAGGCCAGCATCCCGGAGTCACCTCTTCACTGTTGACGTTGAGACTGGACAGAGGAACTCTGCCTAGAAGGCCAGCATCCCGGAGTCACCTCTTCACTGTTGACGTTGAGACTGGACAGAGGAACTCTGCCTAGAAGGCCAGCATCCCGGAGTCACCTCTTCACTGTTGACGTTGAGACTGGACAGAGGAACTCTGCCTAGAAGGCCAGCATCCCGGAGTCACCTCTTCACTGTTGACGTTGAGACTGGACAGAGGAACTCTGCCTAGAAGGCCAGCATCCCGGAGTCACCTCTTCACTGTTGACGTTGAGACTGGACAGAGGAACTCTGCCTAGAAGGCCAGCATCCCGGAGTCACCTCTTCACTGTTGACGTTGAGACTGGACAGAGGAACTCTGCCTAGAAGGCCAGCATCCCGGAGTCGCCTCTTCACTGTTGACGTTGAGACTGGACAGAGGAACTCTGCCTAGAAGGCCAGCATCCCGGAGTCGCCTCTTCACTGTTGACGTTGAGATTGGACAGAGGAACTCTGCCTAGAAGGCCGGCATCCCGGAGTCGCCTCTTCACTGTTGACGTTGAGACTGGACAGAGGAACTCTGCCTAGAAGGCCGGCATCCTGGAGTCGCCTCTTCACTGTTGACGTTGAGACTGGACAGAGGAACTCTGCCTAGAAGGCCAGCATCCCGGAGTCACCTCTTCACTGTTGACGTTGAGACTGGACAGAGGAACTCTGCCTAGAAGGCCAGCATCCCGGAGTCCCTCTTCACTGTTGACGTTGAGACTGGACAGAGGAACTCTGCCTAGAAGGCCAGCATCCCGGAGTCACCTCTTCACTGTTGACGTTGAGACTGGACAGAGGAACTCTGCCTAGAAGGCCAGCATCCCGGAGTCCCTCTTCACTGTTGACGTTGAGACTGGACAGAGGAACTCTGCCTAGAAGGCCAGCATCCCGGAGTCACCTCTTCACTGTTGACGTTGAGACTGGACAGAGGAACTCTGCCTAGAAGGCCAGCATCCCGGAGTCGCCTCTTCACTGTTGACGTTGAGACTGGACAGAGGAACTCTGCCTAGAAGGCCAGCATCCCGGAGTCACCTCTTCACTGTTGACGTTGAGACTGGACAGAGGAACTCTGCCTAGAAGGCCAGCATCCCGGAGTCACCTCTTCACTGTTGACGTTGAGACTGGACAGAGGAACTCTGCCTAGAAGGCCAGCATCCTGGAGTCACCTCTTCACTGTTGACGTTGAGACTGGACAGAGGAACTCTGCCTAGAAGGCCAGCATCCCGGAGTCCCTCTTCACTGTTGACGTTGAGACTGGACAGAGGAACTCTGCCTAGAAGGCCAGCATCCCGGAGTCACCTCTTCACTGTTGACGTTGAGACTGGACAGAGGAACTCTGCCTAGAAGGCCAGCATCCCGGAGTCACCTCTTCACTGTTGACGTTGAGACTGGACAGAGGAACTCTGCCTAGAAGGCCAGCATCCCGGAGTCACCTCTTCACTGTTGACGTTGAGACTGGACAGAGGAACTCTGCCTAGAAGGCCAGCATCCCGGAGTCACCTCTTCACTGTTGACGTTGAGACTGGACAGAGGAACTCTGCCTAGAAGGCCAGCATCCCGGAGTCCCTCTTCACTGTTGACGTTGAGACTGGACAGAGGAACTCTGCCTAGAAGGCCAGCATCCCGGAGTCACCACTTCACTGTTGACGTTGAGACTGGACAGAGGAACTCTGCCTAGAAGGCCAGCATCCCGGAGTCACCTCTTCACTGTTGACGTTGAGACTGGACAGAGGAACTCTGCCTAGAAGGCCAGCATCCCGGAGTCACCTCTTCACTGTTGACGTTGAGACTGGACAGAGGAACTCTGCCTAGAAGGCCAGCATCCCGGAGTCACCTCTTCACTGTTGACGTTGAGACTGGACAGAGGAACTCTGCCTAGAAGGCCAGCATCCCGGAGTCACCTCTTCACTGTTGACGTTGAGACTGGACAGAGGAACTCTGCCTAGAAGGCCAGCATCCCGGAGTCCCTCTTCACTGTTGACGTTGAGACTGGACAGAGGAACTCTGCCTAGAAGGCCAGCATCCCGGAGTCACCTCTTCACTGTTGACGTTGAGACTGGACAGAGGAACTCTGCCTAGAAGGCCAGCATCCCGGAGTCACCTCTTCACTGTTGACGTTGAGCCTGGACAGAGGAACTCTGCCTAGAAGGCCAGCATCCCGGAGTCACCTCTTCACTGTTGACGTTGAGACTGGACAGAGGAACTCTGCCTAGAAGGCCAGCATCCCGGAGTCACCTCTTCACTGTTGACGTTGAGACTGGACAGAGGAACTCTGCCTAGAAGGCCAGCATCCCGGAGTCACCTCTTCACTGTTGACGTTGAGACTGGACAGAGGAACTCTGCCTAGAAGGCCAGCATCCCGGAGTCACCTCTTCACTGTTGACGTTGAGACTGGACAGAGGAACTCTGCCTAGAAGGCCAGCATCCCGGAGTCGCCTCTTCACTGTTGACGTTGAGACTGGACAGAGGAACTCTGCCTAGAAGGCCAGCATCCCGGAGTCGCCTCTTCACTGTTGACGTTGAGACTGGACAGAGGAACTCTGCCTAGAAGACCAGCATCCCGGAGTCCCTCTTCACTGTTGACGTTGAGACTGGACAGAGGAACTCTGCCTAGAAGGCCAGCATCCCGGAGTCGCCTCTTCACTGTTGACGTTGAGACTGGACAGAGGAACTCTGCCTAGAAGGCCAGCATCCCGGAGTCGCCTCTTCACTGTTGACGTTGAGACTGGTGTTTTGCGGGTACTCTTTAATGAAGCTGCCAGTTGAGGACTTGTGAGGCGTTTGTTTCTCAAACTAGACACTCTAATGTACTTGTCCTCTTGCTCAGTTGTGCACCGGAGCCTCCCACTCCTCTTTCTATTTTGGTTAGGGCCAGTTTGAGCTGTTCTGTGAAGGGAGTAGTACACAGTGTTGTACGAGATCTTCAGTTTCTTGACAATTTCTTGCATGGAATAGCCTTAATTTCTCAGAACAAGAATAGACTGACGAGTTTCAGAAGAAAGTTATTTGTTTCTGGACATTTTGAGCCCGTAATCGAACCCACAAATGCTGATGCTCCAGATACTCAACTAGTCTAAAGAAGGCCAGTTTTATTGCTGTGCTAACATAATTGCAAAAGGGTTTTCTAATGATCAATTAGCCTTTTAAAATGATAAACTTGGATTAGCTAACACAACGTGTCATTGGAACACAGGAGTGATGGTTGCTGATAATGGACCTCTGTATGCCTATGTAGATATTCCATTTAAAAAATCAGCTGTTTCCAGCTACAAACGTCATTAACAACATTAACAATGTCTACACTGTATTACTGATCAATTTGAGGTTATTTTAATGGACAAAAAAATGGACAAAAAGGACACTTCTAAGTGACCCCAAACTTCTGAATTGTAGTGTACATTTAGTTCCATTAAACTGGTTAAAATAACACGTCTGCATATTTTTGCTCTGCAAATACACAGGATCACCATTTTGTGTAGCTAATTGTAGTTCTTGCTTTACACATTTGCTGTTCTCACCCACACGCAACCAACCAGGGATCTGTATGGGTTTTGTGTGGCAGGAATAAGTTGAGAGGTTCTGGCCCATGGACAAACACACACAGGCACACACACACACACAGGCACACACACACACACACACACACACACACACACACACACACACACACACACACACACACACACACACACACACACACAAGCCATCCTCCCCTCTGATCCCTGTGCATCTCAGGAGCAACGTCTAGGAATGATGAGAAACTATTCTCTGTTCAAATGGAACACTAGTGCCACAGCTGCAGTACCAGAACATAGTGACACACATAGTCCAGCAGCTCCCCTGTGCACCCGTAAAAAGTGTCCCCCAGTTTGTGCCAGGCACAACAGCACCATGGTGATGATAGCTAACACGACTCAGCTCGGTCCATTGTCAAACTTGGCAGAGTAGGAGTCAATCCTATGATAAGGGAATGGAAAGAAGCACACAGCGTTTGATATTTCCCCTCTTTTGAGCGTTTTTGGCAGTGTAAAAACCAGTGGTCTTTGAAATGAACCATTAAAGGGGCAATCAGCAGTAGAAACTAACAATTTTTCTGAATTAAAAATCATAAACAGTGCTATGGATGCAAGGACTGACCATCCATGATATCCACATTATAGTTTTAACCATGTTTTAAGGCTATATAGTGTTTGTTTACATTTACATTGTTGACAAACATTGGAGTAAAACAAGCTTATATTTTGGGTTCTGAAGGGGTACAACAGTTGATCTAAGCTCATGAGGCATATGTTATATTTTTCAAGAATCAATGGGTACATATCAGTCCAAAAATGGATGTAGCAACTGCTGATTGCCCCTTTATATGCAAAGTGGCTCCCTATGTGTCCACGACTAACTTCTGAGTGGGTTTTTGGCCGGACGGTGAGCCAGTTTTCACTTCTTATTCTCTGGCTGTTTTGGAATGGAATGACATCTTCACATCGTTACATAAACAAACAACCGCCATTTTGTTTCTCTCAAGTCAAGTGGATGGCAGCCAGGCAGTCACTGACCCTAGATGGATCCAGTTTTATCTCCTATAGGGAATAGGGCTCAAAAGTAGTGCACTATATAGAGAATAAGGATTAAATGAAATGTACTTTGTAGGGATGAAACGTAATGCACTATATAGGGAATAGGGCTCAAAAGTAGTGCACTCACACAAACAAACACAAACACACACACACACACACACACACACACACACACACACACACACACACTTAAACACCTGCACACACACCTCACATACCCCTGGATCCACTCTGATGATTTCCACCCCAAAGAAAATATAAAGAGTGTTTTGCAACTAGCTGAAGGTTAGGGTGTAGACATGTTCATCTGGCGTTAAACGACTCTGTTTTTATTATCTTATAATATATAATAATAATAGTCAGTGCCTCTATGTGCTTCATAAACACCTCAACGCTATGCATCTTCAACAGCCTGCTATGAGCTCATCATGCGTAGACATTCTCCAATTACTGACAATATCCTCCTGATGAAAATAAACTGATTTAATTACAAAGCATTACAATCATCAGATCCCTGTTTTCACATACAGTTTATAACAGCTAGAATATAACACTAGTCGTATGTGAGGGAGGAGGACGTGTGTGTGTATGTGTGTATGTGTGTGTGTGTATGTTTGTATGTGCGTGTGTATGTGTGTGTGTGTGTTTCTCAATGTGTGTCTGAATGTGTGTGTGTGTGTGTGTGTGTGTGTGTGTGTGTGTGTGTGTGTGTGTGTGTGTGTGTGTGTGTGTGTGTGTGTGTGCTTGTGTGTCTGAATGTGTGTCTGAATGTGTGTGTGTGTGTGTGTGTGTGTCCAGTAGAACAAGGAATTGTTTGAGCTCTATTCATTAAGAGTTCTATCTGAAACATTCTGAATGCTTCACCAAATATACCACAGCCCTCCTGAATGGGTATTTGAACGTTTTTTAAAATGTTTTCCGAACGTTACAGGTTGTCTTGGCACAAAGGGAACCACATAACCAGTAGGGCGCTGCTTCCTTACCTGGTACGTCGTTCAGACATCCTAGTACAGGCGTGCTGGGTAGGAACACTCCTCCACTTCTTAGCCTCCACCACCATACCCTCCGCATCCACCAGCCCAAAGCCATACAGGTGACTCACTGAGAGAGAGGGAGGGGTGGAGCGAGATAGAGAGAGAGGGAGAGAAAGAGGAGAAGGAGTTAGACCTGTGTCTAAATGGATGAGTGAAGCTTCTAAAGAGAAAGCTGCCCTAAATGATTACATTCCATCTTTCTGTTTTCCTTCCTTTAATTGCGGGGGAGGGCAGGGAGGAAGCATATCCTGAACTGGTGTAACTACTACAAAGCTGATGATGGATTTATACCAAACAGTTCAAATGTTACACCTTCCTCTCCAGGTGAAGTGATAAGAGAGGTTACCAGCCCTAATCAAACACACACACTCACACGTACATACACACACCCACTCAGCTCTACAGTGTGCCTTGTGAGTCAAAGGCCAGCAATTAAGTAGAAATCATAAACCAACACGAGTGCTGGAACAGAACAAATATGTACAATGGCTGAGGGATCTCTGAATACTGAGGGATCTCTGAATACTGGGGGATCTCTGAATACTGGGGGATCTCTGAATGCTGGGGGATCTCTGAATACTGGGGGATCTCTGAATGCTGGGGGATCTCTGAATACTGGGGATCTCTGAATACTGGGGGATCTCTGAATACTGGGGGATCTCTGAATGCTGGGGGATCTCTGAATACTGGGGGATCTCTGAATTCTGGGGGGATCTCTGAATGCTGGGGGATCTCTGAATACTGGGGGATCTCTGAATGCTGGGGGATCTCTGAATACTGGGGGATCTCTGAATGCTGGGGGATCTCTGAATACTGGGGGATCTCTGAATACTGGGGGATCTCTGAATTCTGGGGGGATCTCTGAATGCTGGCGGGTCTCTGAATGCTGGGGGATCTCTGAATGCTGGTGGGTCTCTGAATGCTGGGGATCTCTGAATGCTGGGGGATCTCTGCTGGGGATCTCTGAAGGACCAAGTTAACGAACACTGCCATACAGTATAAGACAGCGGAGGCTGGTGGAGGAAAAATGCCTGTCCTCCCCATCCCTCCCTCCACCAGCCTCCACTGGTACAGGAGGAGTCCATTGTACTGTAGCTACCTCTGTGTCCGGCTGCGTTGGTCTTCCAGTCGTTGGCCTTCAGGTGGACAGGCCTGGACGTCTTGACCAGCAGGTGCTGAATATCTCTCCAGCTGACCAATGGGCTGGAACAACATAAATAAATGTGTTGCAGCGTGCCCTGATGAACACGACCCAATACATCCAGTTTTCATGACTTAGCTTGTGGTTTGTGCCCAGGTCTTAAGAAAATCACAAAGAAGGCAGTAAGAAATGACAGCTGTTTACCCATATTGTTTTCCTTATACAGTATGGCCAAAAGTAGAAAACTATAGAAATAAGTCAAATGTATTTGCACAAGTCACTCACAAATAGTTTGACGTTTTACTTCATTTAAATCATTTAGAAGATCAATTCGCTCTTTAAAATCTGATGTAGAGCGATCAAATGAAATGTACCCCATTCTGCAGTCGTATCATTGTGTATCATTGTCTAATTGTGTATTAGCACGTAATTAGAGCAGTAAAAATGCATGTTTTGTCAAACCCGTGATCTCCCACGGCTGTCAGCCTGGCAGCATTCAGGCTCCAACCACCCAGTTTATAATTGAGTATTACGCACATAGTCTATATCCAGGGCTCCTCCCACTGTCTAGGAGACAACTATGAGCTACATGACCCAGTAACAGCAACACCATTAACACATCTAGTTAGTATTCCATCTATTATTATCTTCAATTATTCTCTGTTATCTACAGACGTGGGAATAGTCTAATAGTCCCTGATCCACAGGTGCAGAGCTACTGAAGGTGTGAACACAAATCACCCCTGCTACTACCTGAGTTCCTCAGCTCAAATGTATGTGTGTGATGCGTGCGTTTGGCGTGCGTGCCAAAACATCCCATGAACCGTTCTCCTAAAAGAATGTGGACCCTGAAAAGGGATGTCCTTCCACAGTAATGAACCAGTTATGAGAAAAACGCCACGATGTTGAGACTCCAGAGTCTGTGCAACGTCAAGATAAGACCTCCTTGACAGGACAGATGTCACTGAAAGGTCTAATCAGACAGACGGACGGACGGACAGACGGACAGACGGTAGACAGAAACAAGAAAAGAGGGATGGAGGGATAGGGTAGAGAGAGAGATGGATGGATAGGGTAGAGAGAAAGAGGGATGGAGGGATAGGGCAGAGAGAGAAAGAGGGATGGAGGGATAGGGTAGAGAGAGAGATGGAGGGATAGGGTAGAGAGAGAGAGGGATGGAGGGATAGGGTAGAGAGAAAGAGGGATGGAGGGATAGGGTAGAGAGAAAGAGGGATGGAGGGATAGGGTAGAGAGAGAGATGGAGGGATAGGGTAGAGAGAGAGAGGGATGGAGGGATAGTATAGAGAGAGAGAGGGATGGAGGGATAGGGTAGAGAGAGAGAGGGATGGAGGGATAGTGTAGAGAGAGGGATGGAGGGATAGGGTAGAGAGAGAGGGGGGTACTGACTTGGCCTCCAGAGTGAGAGCGATGACCCCAGCCACCATGGGAGCCGACACAGAGGTACCAGTGTGGCCATCAGTACATCGCTGCCGCAGGTCTGTGGTCACCTGACAGAAGGGAAAACGACAGAGATTACATCTTATTCACTCATCATCTTTCTTTACATTCCTTTCTGTTTGAGTTAGAATGGCTGCCGCAAAGACTGACACTCAGAAATGTGTTCCTTAAACCACACAATGCACTGTACAATCAGTTGCCTGTCGAGACACACAAACTATATCAATACAACATGCATTCTATTTACAGTAATATTTACAGTTATTTACAGTAGTGATGACATAATAATGACTAAGTACAGGAACTTGTTTTTTGGCATCTTGGGTTATGTCCTAATACTCTTATGCAGCTTCCTTTTCTTGTTCCCTTTGCCACTACACTCTCACTCACATATGACATTCTCACAAATCAATAGTAATGACGGCAAGGAGACAGCAATGAGTGGAGGCTATTTGGGACTCTTGGCAAGGAAAGACCAATTGACTGTTAACTGGATGGCGGAGCAGGGAGCACATAGCCAAGGCTTGTTAAAGTACATGACAGCTGGGTGAGGGGAGAAGGGCAGAACCTCGCCGTAAACCCTGCCACCCACCACCAGGAAGAGTAGCTGCTTCTGCAGCGGCTAATGGGGATCCTAATAAATACCAAATACCACCACTGCCCCACCATGTGTACTGGGCTGGGGCCACAGGTTCAGCTTCTGCTCAACTCAGTAAATATTATTCTCAATTTGGTCCCTGTAAAACTAACCAGGACACCCACAGTGTTGGTCTAGACCATAGGCAGGGGAGGGGGCAGCGAGAGGTACAGGATCCACAGCCCCAGAGGGCTGTATCAAGCATCTTGACAAATATGGCCCCTGAGCCCAGGAGGTCAGAGCCCCACCCAGAGTTATCACACCAGGGCCTTAAAGGGATAGTTCACCCAAATTACAAAATTGCATATTACATTTAGTTTCTTTACCTTGGAAGCAGTCAATGAGAAACAGCAAGACACACTTGTTTTGTTCACCTATGCCCCTGCTACCAACCTGCTACCAACCTCTAATATTTACAGTTTGAGATGATTTGGACCAGATTTTTTTTACCACGTAATGCCAAGCTTTTTGAAGGATACTTCTACTTTGGGATACATTGACTGTTGTAGGTTTGTTAGAAAATGCTTATGTTAGCAGTTAGTGGTAATGGCTATGTATACCAAACCTAAGTGTGGATTTACGTCTCCTTGTCCCTGGACTGCTTTCAAGTTAAGTAAACACATTTATAAGTTTGTAATTTTAAAGAATTGTAAGCGAGGGATCTCTGAATACTGGGGGATCTGCTAACTTGTACTGGTCTCTCCCGAGCCCATACGGGAGTTGTACTGGTCTCTCCCGAGCCCATACGGGAGTTGTACTGGTCTCTCCCGAGCCCTTACGGGAGTTGTACTGGTCTCTCCCGAGCCCATACGGGAGTTGTACTGGTCTCTCCCGAGCCCATACGGGAGTTGTACTGGTCTCTCCCGAGCCCATACGGGAGTTGTACTGGTCTCTCCCGAGCCCATACGGGAGTTGTACTGGTCTCTCCCGAGCCCATACTGGAGTTGTACTGGTCTCTCCCGAGCCCATACGGGAGTTGTACTGGTCTCTCCCGAGCCCATACTGGAGTTGTACTGGTCTCTCCCGAGCCCATACGGGAGTTGTACTGGTCTCTCCCGAGCCCATACGGGAATTGTACTGGTCTCTCCCGAGCCCATACGGGAGTTGTACTGGTCTCTCCCGAGCCCATACGGGAGTTGTACTGGTCTCTCCCGAGCCCATACGGGAGTTGTACTGGTCTCTCCCGAGCCCATACTGGAGTTGTACTGGTCTCTCCCGAGCCCATACGGGAGTTGTACTGGTCTCTCCCGAGCCCATACGGGAGTTGTACTGGTCTCTTCCGAGCCCATACGGGAGTTGTACTGGTCTCTTCCGAGCCCATACGGGAGTTGTACTGGTCTCTCCCGAGCCCATACGGGAGTTGTACTGGTCTCTCCCGAGCCCATACTGGAGTTGTACTGGTCTCTCCCGAGCCCATACGGGAGTTTTACTGGTCTCTCCCGAGCCCATACGGGAGTTGTACTGGTCTCTCCCGAGCCCATACGGGAGTTGTACTGGTCTCTCCCGAGCCCATACGGGAGTTGTACTGGTCTCTTCCGAGCCCATACGGGAGTTGTACTGTAGCGATGAGCCAAGGTCGTAATTTGGGGAGAATTATTATTTTTTAAATACACTTGAGGCCATACCACCCTGAACACGCCTGATATTTTCTGATCTCAGTAGCTCCGCAGAGTCGGGCCTGGTTAGTACTTGGATGGGAGACAGCCTGGAATACCTGGTGCTGTAATCTAAAATAAATACAAATAAAAACTCTAGCCTATGCCTCCACCAATCCACTACTTTCAGATTTGTGGAATGTAGTGAACGCAACCCTGACATTTAATTTAACTAGCATCCATCAATATAGCATCTCTAAACACAGACCTATCTATCTTTTGTCCAAGTTTCCACCCACAAAATACTCACTATCTGTTTTATCTCTACCTGTAAGCCAGTCTACATTTGAATTTTATGAAAATTCAATGAACTACTTACAGGGCCTTCAGAAAGTATTCATACCCCTTGACCAATTCCACATTGTTTTGTTTTACAGCCTGCATTCAAAATGTATTTAATCATTATTTTCCCTTACCCATCTACAAACAATACCCCATAATGACAAAGTGAAAACACGTTTTTAGACATGTTGGGCCTGGTTAGTACTTGGATGGGAGACGGCATGGCAATACCAGGTTGCATCAGCAAAACATATATATTTATATCTAATAATTGTTTTGCAAATGAAAATGAAATAGAGAAATATTTAATTTACATACAGTACCAGTCAAAAGTTTGGTCATAACTACTCATTCAAAGGTTTTTCGTGATTTTTACAATTTTATCAAAATATATTTTATATATGAGATTCTTTAAAGTAGCCAGCCTTTGCCTTGATGACAGCTTTGCACATTCTTGGTATTCTCTCAACCAGCTTCATGAGGTAGTCACCTGGAATGAATTTCAATTAATAAGTGTGCCTTGTTAAAAGTGAATTTGTGGAATTGCTTTCCTTCTTAATCTTGGTAAGCACCTCCTGTGTATATTTGGCCTTGTGTTTTAGGTTATTGTCCTTAATTTGTCTCCAGTGTCTGTTGGAAAGCAGACTGAACAAGGTTTTCCTCTAGGATTTTGCCTGTGCCTAGCTCTATTCCATTTATTTGTATCCTATAAAATCCATAGTCCTTGGTGATGACAAGCACACCCATAACATGATGCAGCCACCACCATGCTGTAAAATATGAAGAGTGGTACTCAGTGACGTGTGCTGGATTTGCCCAAAACATAACACTTAGTATTCAGGACATAAAGTTAATTTCTTAGCCAATTTTTGGGCAGTTTTACTTTAGTACCTTATTCCAAACAGGATGCATGTTTTGGAATATTTTTATTCTGTACAGGCTTCCTTCTATTCACTCTGTCATTTAGGTTAGTATTGTGGAGTAACTACAACGTTGTTAATCGATCCTCAGTTTTCTCTTATCACAGCCATTTAAACTCTGTGACTGTTTTAAAGTCACCAATGGCCTCATGGTGAAATCCCTGAGCGGTTTCCTTCCTCTCAGGCAACTGAGTTAGGAAGGACGCCTGTATCTTTGTAGTGACTGGGTGTATTGATACACCATCCAATGTGTTATTAATAAATACACAATGCTCAAAGGGCTATTGAATGTCTGCTTTTTTAAACCCATCTACCAATAAGTACCCTTCTTTGTGAAGTATTGGAAAACCTCCCTGGTCTTTATGGTTGAATATGTTTGAAATTCACTTCTCAGCTGAGGGACCTTACAGATAATTGTATGTGTGTGATACTGAGATGAAGTAGTCATTAAAACTCTTCTTAAACACTGTTATTGCACAGAGAGTCCATGCAACTTATGTGACTTGGTCAGCATGCCTCTCCTCTGTCAAGCACAAGCCTGGCTAAATATTAGCCTTGTCCAGTAGCAACCTTTCCTCATTAAAATGGATGCTGGATATTTGTTAAAAAGAGCAACACAAACAGCACATTTGAGCTGTGTCCAAGTTGTTGACGCTGTCATAATTCCAGTAAGGGGAGGCCATCTCTGTGTAGTTGGGGGAAAACAGTGTGTAGTTGATGGATGTGGCATGTCTGTGCTTTGGCAACGCTACACCATTCCCTTATCCCAGAGGACATCAAAAACATGATATGGGGATGGTGTTGTGAGTGTGTGTGAGTGTGAGTGTGAGTGTGTGTGTGTGTGTGTGTGTGTGTGAGTGTGTGTGTGTGTGTGTGTGTGTGTGTGTGTGTGTGTGTGTGTGTGTGTGTGTGTGTGTGTGTGTGTGTGTGTGTGTGTGTGTGTGTGTGTGTGTGTGTGTGTGTGTGTGTGTGTGTGTGTTTATGAATGCCAGAATGAATGATAGCATGTTTCTGAAAGAGAGTGAGAGTGTGTGTGCATGTGTTTGAGTCTGGCCACTGAACTGTATCATAGCAGTCTGAATGTTAATCTGCTTAGATGGAAATGCACATTTGACAGAATGAAGGATGCCATAATAATGTGTACTAGCGTTCCTGGGCTTTTATGGTTTGTAACCCTGCAACTAAACATCTTTCCTTCCATGGCAAAGCAGACAAAGGCACACTTGATTTAAACATCAACACTCCCTCAAAACTCAACTATTTTCCTTTCGTAAAACTTGCCACGAAGAGCAGACCTCCAAGTACTAGGGCTTGCACTCACACACACGCACGCACGCACACACACACACACACACACACACACACACACACGCACGCACGCACGCACGCACGCACACACACACACACACACACACACACACACACACGCACACACACACACACACGCACACGCGCGCACACACGCACACGCGCGCACACACACACACACACACACTTACTATCTTCCTGTCATAGAACTCCCCGCTGCTGTAGGTGGTGGCCAGTGTGGAGGAGCAGACCTCCAGGTACCAGGGCTTGTTGCCGTTCTCTGTGGTGCTGGAGATGGAGATGGTGTAGATGCTGTTGGTGTAGCCATCACATGAACAGTGGTCGCCCTGGCGACCGCCGTTCCCCGACGCCCAAACAAAGATGGATCCCAGACCCTTCCGGCCCTGTTTGAGAGGGAGAGAGGGACAGATGTGAACTAAGATGGAGCCCAGACCCTTTAGGGCCCTGTTTGAGAGGGAGAGAGGGACAGATGTGAACTAAGATGGGGCCCAGACCCTTTAGGGCACTGTTTGAGAGGGAGAGAGGGACAGATGTGAACAAAGTTGGAGCCCAGACCCTTTAGGGCCCTGTTTTGAGAGGGAGAGAGGGACAGATGTGAACAAAGTTGGAGCCCAGACCCTTTAGGGCCCTGTTTTGAGAGGGAGAGAGGGACAGATGTGAACTAAGATGGAGCCCAGACACTTTAGGTTCCTGTTTGAGAGGGAGAGAGGGACAGATGTGAACTAAGATGGGGCCCAGACCCTTTAGGGCCCTGTTTGAGAGGGAGAGAGGGACAAATGTGAACTAAGATGGAGCCCAGACCCTTTAGGGCCCTGTTTGAGAGGGAGAGAGGGACAGATGTGAACTAAGTTGGAGCCCAGACCCTTTAGGGCCCTGTTTTGAGAGGGAGAGAGGGACAGATGTGAACTAAGATGGAGTCCAGACACTTTAGGTTCCTGTTTGAGAGGGAGAGAGGGACAAATGTGAACTAAGATGGGGCCCAGACCCTTTAGGGCCCTGTTTGAGAGGGAGAGAGGGACAGATGTGAACTAAGATGGAGTCCAGACCCTTTAGGTTCCTGTTTGAGAGGGAGAGAGGGACAGATGTGAACTAAGATGGGGCCCAGACCCTTTTAGGGCCCTGTTTGAGAGGGAGAGAGGGACAGATGTGAACTAAGATGGAGTCCAGACCCTTTAGGGCCCTGTTTGAGAGGGAGAGAAGGACAGACGTGAACTAAGATGGAGCCCAGACCCTTTAGGGCCCTGTTTGAGAGGGAGAGAGGGACAGATGTGAACTAAGATGGAACCCAGACCCTTTAGAGCCCTGTTTGAGAGGGAGAGAGGGACAGATGTGAACTAAAATGGAGCCCAGACCCTTTAGGGCCCTGTTTGAGAGGGAGAGAGGGACAGATGTGAACAACTGAGCCAAACAGAGAAGATCAAGCTGGGTTACTCATCCATCATAGTTGTTGAGAAATACAACTTGAAAAGAAGATACCCGAGCCTGCACAGTTTGGTTCAGCACGATAGTGTGAAAAGGATATCAGTAGACATTGAAAGTTGATTTGAAAAATACGTCTTTCTCGTTAAAACTATCTCCATTGTAGATGGGCTTCGTACATCCCCCCCAAAAACACTTTTCTCTTTGTTATGTAATGTGCTCTTAGCGCTCCACTGAATCAATGCAATCTGTTTTTCAACAGAGTTGAGGCCAAGTTCAATACCACACAGCAATAAGGTCCTTTTCACTTTGTACTTCTGGGGGCGCTAAACAAGTGGAATTGCATTTCCTTATTCGTTTCATTTGAGTGACTCGGTTAAGTAGATTGATTTGCTCCAAAATACCTTTTGAAATCAAGTGCCTCATATTGAGATCCTGTTACTGTCTAATCTAATTTGAGTGATGCAGTTCTGTACACTGATTTCAAGAGGTATTTTGGGCAAATCATGTTCCTCAAAGGCTTAAATTCATGACGTTTTCTGATCAAAAGTTCCTCTGGTCAGGAGTAGTGCACTACATGGGAAATAGGGTGTAATTTGAGTTGCTCAAGTCAAAGTAGTACACTAGGAAGGGATTGGAGGGTGTCATTGAAACACTCATGTAAGAAAGTAGTGCAGTACAATTGGGTTTCATTTGATCAAATGTTTGGTCTAAAGTAGTGCACTATATGGCCCAAAGGGGGTTATCAGTAGTGCACTATATGGCGCAAAGGGGATCATCAGTAGTGCACTATATGGCCCAAAGGGGGTTATCAGTAGTGCACTATATGGCCCAAAGGGGGTTATCAGTAGTGCACTATATGGCCCAAAGGGGGTTATCAGTAGTGCACTATATGGCCCAAAGGGGGTCATCAGTAGTGCACTATATGGCCCAAAGGGGATTATCAGTAGTGCACTATATGGCCCAAAGGGGGTTATCAGTAGTGCACTATATGGCCCAAAGGGGGTTATCAGTAGTGCACTATATGGCCCAAAGGGGGTCATCAGTAGTGCACTATATGGCCCAAAGGGGGTCATCAGTAGTGCACTATATGGCCCAAAGGGGGTTATCAGTAGTGCACTATATGGCCCAAAGGGGGTCATCAGTAGTGCACTATATGGCCCAAAGGGGGTCATCAGTAGTGCACTGTATGGCCCAAAGGGGGTCATCAGTAGTGCACTATATGGCCCAAAGGGGGTTATCAGTAGTGCACTATATGGCCCAAAGGGGGTCATCAGTAGTGCACTATATGGCCCAAAGGGGGTCATCAGTAGTGCACTATATGGCCCAAAGGGGGTTATCAGTAGTGCACTATATGGCCCAAAGGGGATCATCAGTAGTGCACTATATGGCCCAAAGGGGGTTATCAGTAGTGCACTATATGGCCCAAAGGGGGTTATCAGTAGTGCACTATATGGCCCAAAGGGGGTTATCAGTAGTGCACTATATGGCCCAAAGGGGGTCATCAGTAGTGCACTATATGGCCCAAAGGGGATTATCAGTAGTGCACTATATGGCCCAAAGGGGGTTATCAGTAGTGCACTATATGGCCCAAAGGGGGTTATCAGTAGTGCACTATATGGCCCAAAGGGGGTCATCAGTAGTGCACTATATGGCCCAAAGGGGGTCATCAGTAGTGCACTATATGGCCCAAAGGGGGTTATCAGTAGTGCACTATATGGCCCAAAGGGGGTCATCAGTAGTGCACTATATGGCCCAAAGGGGGTCATCAGTAGTGCACTATATGGCCCAAAGGGGGTCATCAGTAGTGCACTATATGGCCCAAAGGGGGTCATCAGTAGTGCACTATATGGCAAAGGGGGTTATCAGTAGTGCACTATATGGCCCAAAGGGGGTTATCAGTAGTGCACTATACGGCCCAAAGGGGGTTATCAGTAGTGCACTATACGGCCCAAAGGGGGTTATCAGTAGTGCACTATACGGCCCAAAGGGGGTTATCAGTAGTGCACTATATGGCCCAGGGAATGGGGTATCATCGACAGCAGTGTAGTGCGCTACATTGGGCAATACATAGGGTGGGATTAGCTATAAACTAGGTTTCCATCCAATTGTCAACAGATTTTCATGTGAATATTCTAAAATCAATAAATAAAATATGCACATTATCCCACCAGTGGTTTGTTTCCGCAAAACAATCGGTGAGTTATGAGTTCGTGTGCACAACATTTACTTTTTGCTTAAGTTTTCAGGTATCCGATAAACATCTAAAGTTCAATGTGTTTTCATCACATTTTCAACTCTACAGATAGTTTAAAAATAAAAACTGTTGCGTTAAATAGCAATGTGCCTCCTCTGGTCTTGGTGCTCTAGCCAAGCGCTCACAGATACAGTGCAGGTAGGGTCGTCTCCATGATGAGATTATTATGGATAAGAATATTTACATTTGTCAAACGGCAGTCAAGCACCTATCATCATGTCACCCTCGATATTTAACGGAAAGAAGCATCAAGCTCATCATCGTGCACTTTCACCACCCTGTGAAGTTCATCGTTACTTATTTCATCTGTAGCCTCATCAACTACATGGTTTCCTGAGTCGTAGTGGGAGGACCACACAACATATCATCATGTGACTCCAAGTTTACTTCAATGTGATGGTTATTATATCAATATTTGCGCATAAAGGCATTTCCACCAGCATTTCTCGCAAAATGAATTTTACCTGCACAAAAAGATCCCACCATGTCAAACGAACAGATGATCTGTCGCCATTCAGAAAACTGTACCGAAACATCCGGTTTTCAGCACAGCAGTCTTTTTTAATTCTATATGACTTTACTCACATAAAACTGTGGATGGAAACGTGGTTATTGACCATACTTCACCTTTTTGATGCCCATCTCGAAGGCCTGTTTGGCCAGAGGCCCTGGTCCGTCCACAGTCTTTCCATCGTCGTCAGGTCCCCAGCTGGCGCTGTAGATGTCTATGTAGTCAGGTCTGACACCGAGGGACTTCGCCTCTACTACATCTGTCACATCACCATCCAGCATACGAATACCTACTCACAGTTACACAACCAATATCAATCAACCAATCAATAAATCAATAAATAAAACAATGAATCGCTCAACCAATCAAATGCATTTATAAGTCACTTTTTTAAAATCGTTGTCATAAAGTGTTTTACAATAACAAATAGATGGTCATTTAGCAGATATTTGTGTCCAAAGGTGACTTGCCGTTTAAAAGAATGAGTCAGCGTATTTGTTTTGTTTGTGTGTGTTCAGCTTCAGTAACAGCTAGTCTACCTTGGGTCCCCTCAAAATACACATGTTGGATAGTTGAGAGCCAGGATATATTCACATAGCTTTGATAACGATTAGTCAGATCAGTGATTACACCGAGGAAGGAAGTAAGGAAGGAAGGAAGGAAGGAAGGAAGGAAGGAAGGAAGGAAGGAACCAGCCAACTAACCAAAAAACAACAAATTAACGAACTAACAAACTAACGAACCAACAAACGATGTCGCTTTATAGAATTGAAACAGGGCCAAAGGGTTTGAGGGCAGAATTAAGATCCCACTCATGGTCAACATGGCATGATTATAATCAGAAGCCTTTGCTGCCAGCTAGGCGACCGCTGAGAACTCAGAGAAAAGTGGGACCAATGTGAAACTATGCCGACACATGCATTCCCTTTACTGAAGCACAAAGACACAGTTTCACTCTGTTGTTTGGTTCAGCCCTCCTCTTCTGCTTTATCTTCCACTCTAAACACATATTTATTGTCAAACAACACAGCCGGCAAGAGGGTGTGTGAAAAAGACTGTGTGTGTGTGTGGTGTGTGTGTGTGTGTGAGTGTGTGCGTGTGCGCGTGTGTGTGTGTGTGTGTGTGTGTGTGTGTGTGTGTGTGTGCGTGTGTGTGTATGCGTGTGTGTGTGTGTGTGTGCTTGTGTGTGTGTGGGTTACATGGATAGATCTCTACTCGCTGTACCCCGGCAAGACTCTCTCTCCCCCTTTCCCCTCCATCCATCCCTCTAACTCTACTCCAACCCTCCATTGAGTTCACTCCTCCATCCACCCATCTCCTCATTTAAAAATGAACAGTATGTTCCCAAAGGGGGGGAGCAAGAGAGAGAGAGAGAGAGAGAGAGAGAGAGAGAGAGAGAGAGAGAGAGAGAGAGAGAGAGAGAGGGAGAGAGTGAGTGAGTGAGTGAAAAGTTCTGGAGGAAGTTCTGAGCGTAAAACAAATTATAAAGCAGGGGCTCACTCATAAAGGCTGTTTGTTTGCATTAGCAAAACAATTTCCCTCAATTACAAGCTGGCAAATCTGTTCCAATACATTTTATTGTAGTTATTTAGAGGCTCGCAGGTGCCCAAGACATTCCCTTCTATTCCTGGCGACAGCTGTTAAGAACACCAATGTGCTAACAAGCAATTCAACTGGAATACAGAGTGACATAAATGTATCTAATATAAAGTACATGCGACAACACCCTTATGGAAAAACCACATGAAATTCTCATGTGACCAGATGTGAAGTGTTCCAAAAACACGTTTTCATGTGATCACGTGATCTTATGTGAAGTTTATGTGATAACATGTGACAACATGTAAAGCAACATGTGATAACATGAAACTACACATGTGAAAACATATGATCACATGTGAAGTGTTCCAAAAACACACAAGACTTCCTATGTGAAATTTCACGTGAAATATATAGTTTTTTTCTGTAAGGGCAACTCTGTCCAAAAAAGACATGGCAGTATTGAACCAGCAGTTCTTTGTGATATTTTGTTTGTGTGTGTGTGTGTGTGTGTGTGTGTGTGTGTGTGTGTGTGTGTGTGTGTGTGTGTGTGTGTGTTGGTGGGTTGGTTCTTAAAGTGCCTTGCAAAAGTATTCATCCCCCTTGGTGTTATTCCTATTTTGTTGCATTACAACCTGTATTTTAAATTGATTTATATTTGGATTTCATGTAGTCCAACTAATGAAGTAAAATGGAAAAAAAGACTTGTTTGTGCGTGCATATATATTCACGCACTTTGCTATGAAGCCCCTAAATATGATCTGGTGCAACCAATTACCTTCAGAAGTCACATAATTAGTTAAATAAAGTCCACCTGTGTGCAATCTAAGTGTCACATGATCTGTCTCAGTATATATACACCTGCTCTGAAAGGCCCCAGAGTCTGCAACACCACTAAGCAAGGGGCACCACCAAGCAAGCGGTACCATGAAGACCAAGGAGCTCTCCAAACAGATCAGGGACAAAGTTGTGGAGAAAGAGATCAGGGTTGGGTTCTAAAAAAACATCTGAAACTTCCCACGGAGCACCGTTAAATCCATTATTAAAAAATGGAAAGAATATGGCACCACAACAAACCTGCCAAGAGAGGGTCGCCCACCAAAACTCATGGACCAGACAAGGAGGGCATTAATCAGAGGCAACAAAGAGAACAAAGATAGACCTGAAGGAGCTGCAAAGCTCCACAGCAGAGACTGGAGTATCTGACCATAGGACCACTTTAAGCCGTACACTCCACAGAGCTGGGCCTTACGGAAGAGTGGCCAGAAAAAAAGCTATTGCTTATAAAGAAAAAAATAAGCACACACGTTTGGTGTTTGCCAAAAGGCATGTGGGAGACTCCCCAAACATATGGAAGAAGGTACTCTGGTCAGATGAGACTAAAATTGAACTTTTTGGCCATCAAGGAAAATGCTATGTCTGGCGCAAACCCAACACATCTCATCACCCCGAGAACACTATCCCCACAGTGAAGCATGTTGGTGGCAGCATCATGCTGTGGAGATGTTTTTCATCAACAGGGACTGGGAAACTGGTCAGAATTAAAGGAATGATGGATGGCGCTAAATACAGGGAAATTCTTGAGGGAAACCTGTTTCAGTCTTCCAGAGATTGAGACTGGGACGGAGGTTCAACTTCCAGCAGGACAATGACCCTAAGTATACTGCTAAAGCAACACTTGAGTAGTTTAAGAGGAAACATTTAAATGTCTTGGCCTAGTCAAAGCACAGACCTCAATCCAATTGAGAATTTCATTTTTTTGTCTTATTTCTTGTTTGTTTCACAATATAAATATTTTGCATCTTCAAAGTGGTAGGCATGTTGTGTAAATCCAATTATACAAACCCCCCAAAAATCTATTTTAATTCCAGGTTGTGAGGCAACAAAATAAGAAAAATGCCTTGTGGGGACCAAAAATCCACAAAAGTCCCCACAAGGATAGTAAAACAAGGAAAATTCTCCCCGTGGGGACATTACCCAAGTCCCCATGAGAACAAAGGCTATTTTAAGCTTAGGTTTTAGGTTTACAATTATGGTTAGGGTCAGAATTAGGGTAAAGGTTTAGGGTTAGGGGTTAGGGAAAAAAGGATATTGAATGGAAATACATTTTAGGTCCCCACAAAGATAGAAGAACATAACGTGTGTGTGTGTGTGTGTGTGTGTGTGTGTGTGTGTGTGTGTGTGTGTTTGTGTGTGTGTGTGTGTGTGTGTGTGTGTGTGTGCATGTTCGTGTGTGTGTGGTAAATTCAAACAGAGAGCCTGTTCAGACAGCTAGGTTAAAAAGCAATAGAAATAAGCTATGAAGTCAACGGGTGGAATCCGCTATGACAACATTTACTCTGGCCCTCCGCCAGCATTGCCTCCAGTTACATACACACACACACACACACACACACACACACACACACACACACACACACACACACACACACACACACACACACACACACACACACACACTAACAAACAGTGTTTCTGTGGTCAATCTATAATTACTTTATTGAATCCATTACTCCATTAGACACAGGCCTCCATCAAGGATTCCAACAGTGTGTGTGTGTGTGTGTGTGTGTGTGTGTGTGTGTGTGTGTGTGTGTGTGTGTGTGAGTGTGTGAGTGAGTGAGTGAGTGAGTGAGTGAGTGAGTGAGTGAGTGAGTGAGTGTCATGGTTCTGTTTCCATGGTGCATGAAGAAAACTAAGAGGCTCCTGATGTGTCTCACAAGGTTACAACCAGGAAGTCCAGAAGTTTTTTAATGCGAGGGATACGCATGCATTCCTCTGACGATGGTTGCCATGCCAGAGTTCTAGTTCTGTATTTGGCAGGAGAGGAAGATAAAGGAAATGTGTGCTGGATCTAGAAATGACTATTTGACAAGAGCATCTTTCTGTACGGTTGTGGAGGATGATTATTTCTTGAATAGTCTCTTGTCGCCCATATCTCACAATCCATCAGACACACACACCTGTGTGTCAAGTGTCTTTCCCATTATAGAAATTGACTTTTCTGTGTTAGCAGAGGAACAATAGGAGAGGGCGTAACAAACCAATACGAACACCATAACAAACCCACGGCCCTCTTCACCCACCCCAAACCCCCCACAGACACACTAACAACCAACACACCTGATTCTACTAAATCAAAACAGAAAAATTTGTTCCAGCAATAGCATAGCTCTCACAGCCACGGTAGGTAATCTAGTATGGTATCTTGTTTAAGTCACTTTTTATTTTGGAGCGACAGAGAGAAATATCATTGAAGTTGTGCCTTGGGGAGGGTTGGTGATGAAAGGGGAACAAGGGGGTAGGGGGAGTGTTATGGTGTTTGTATTGGTTTGTTATGCCCTCTCCTGTTGTTCCTTTGGGGGTTGGGGGGATACAGACCTGATGAGAGCTGCGTTCACAAGAGAAACCTCACTGTAAAGAAGAAAGGAGAGAGAGGATAGAGAGCGAGAGAGAGAGAGAGTGAGACCGAGCAAGGGAGAGTGAGAGAGAGAGGATAGAGAGAGAGAGAGAGAGAGAGAGAGAGACCGAGCAAGGGAGAGTGAGAGAGAGAGGATAGAGAGAGAGAGAGAGAGAGAGAGAGAGAGACCGAGCAAGGGAGAGTGAGAGAGAGAGGATAGAGAGAGAGAGAGAGAGAAGAGAGAGAGAGAGAGAGAGACAGATAGCATGAGAGAGAGAAAAGAGAGGGCGAACAAGAGAGAAGAGAGAGAGAGAAAGAAAAGAGAGGGAGAGAGAGAGAGGAGAGAGAAGATAGAAGAGAGAGCGAGAGACAGAGAGAGAGAGTACAAATACACTGACTTGAAGCAGATGAGGAAAATCAGAGAGGAGGGATTAATGAAAAGGGACAGGGTCCACAGAGGGCAAACCAACAGTTCTACTGAGTAAGATGAGTGTTGGAGAAATATAATGTAGTTTAGCCTAACTATAAAACCTAAAAGGGTTTTAGCCATCACAATATTGCATGGCAGGCAAGCCCATGCATCAATAACTGGTTTGTGTAAATTATATAATCTAGAGCCCATCTAGAACCTAGAACCCTAGAAGTTAGAACCCAGTAACGTCTACTCATTCTTCCCATTATCCAAGCATACCATTCACTACACTATAGTACTGTAAAGACTACTGGTACCATCCACTACACTATAGTAATGTAAAGGCTACTGGTACCATTCACTACACTATAGTACTGTAAAGACTACTTGTACCATTCACTACACTATAGTACTGTAAAGACTACTTGTACCATTCACTACACTACAGTACTGTAAAGACTACTGATTCCATTCACTACACTATAGTACTGTAGTACTGGTACCATTCACTACACTATAGTACTGTACTACTGGTACCATTCACTACACTATAGTACTGTAAAGGCTACTGGTACCATTCACTACACTATAGTACTGTAAAGGCTACTGGTACCATTCACTACACTATAGTACTGTAAAGGCTACTGGTACCATTCATTACACTATAGTACTGTAAAGGCTACTGGTACCATTCACTACACTACAGTACTGTAAAGACTACTGGTACCATTCACTACACTATAGTACTGTACAGGCTACTGGTACCATTCACTACACTATAGTACTGTAAAGGCTACTTGCACCATTCACTACACTATAGTACTGTAAAGGCTACTTGTACCATTCACTACACTATAGTACTGTAAAGGCTACTGGTACCATTCACTACAATATAGTACTGTAAAGGCTACTGGTACCATTCACTACACTATAGTACTGTAAAGGCTACTGGTACCATTCACTACACTATAGTACTGTAAAGACTATGTGTACCATTCACTACACTATAGTACTGTAAAGACTACTGGTACCATTCACTACACTATAGTACTGTAAAGGCTACTTGTATCATTCACTATACTATAGTACTGTAAAGGATACTTGTACCATTCACTACACTATAGTAATGTAAAGACTACTGGTACCATTCACTACACTATAGTACTGTAAAGGCTACTGGTACCATTCACTACACTATAGTACTGTAAAGGCTACTGGTACCATTCACTACAATATAGTACTGTAAAGGCTACTGGTACCATTCACTACACTATAGTACTTTAAAGGCTACTGGTACCATTCACTACACTACAGTACTGTAAAGACTACTGGTACCATTCACTACACTATAGTACTGTAAAGGCTACTGGTACCATTCACTACACTATAGTACTGTAAAGGCTACTTGTACCATTCACTACACTATAGCACTGTAAAGGCTACTTGTACCATTCACTACACTATAGTACTGTAAAGACTACTTGTACCATTCACTACACTATAGTACTGCAAAGACTATGTGTACCATTCACTACACTATAGTACTGTAAAGACTACTGGTACCATTCACTACACTATAGTACTGTAAAGGATACTTGTACCATTCACTATACTATAGTACTGTAAAGGCTACTTGTACCATTCACTATACTATAGTACTGTAAAGGCTACTTGTACCATTCACTACACTATAGTACTGTAAAGACTACTTGTACCCTTCACTACACTATAGTACTGTAAAGGCTACTTGTACCATTCACTACACTATAGTACTGTAAAGGCTACTTGTACCATTCACTATACTATAGTACTGTAAAGGCTACTTGTACCATTCACTATACTATAGTACTGTAAATGCTACTTGTACCATTCACTACACTATAGTACTGTAAAGACTACTTGTACCCTTCACTACACTATAGTACTGTAAAGGCTACTTGTACCATTCACTACACTATAGTACTGTAAATACTACTTGTACCATTCACTACACTATAGTACTGTAAAGGCTATGTGTACCATTCACTACACTATAGTACTGTAAAGGCTACTGGTACCATTCACTACACTATAGTACTGTAAAGGCTACTGGTACCATTCACTACACTATAGTACTGTAAAGGCTACTGGTACCATTCACTACACTATAGTACTGCAAAGGCTACTTGCACCATTCACTAACTATAGTACTGTAAAGGCTACTTGCACCATTCACTAACTATAGTACTCTAAAGGCTACTTGCACCATTCACTAACTATAGTACTGTAAAGGCTACTTGCACCATTCACTACACTATAGTACTGCAAAGACTACTTGCACCATTCACTACACTATAGTACTGTACAGGCTACTGGTACCATTCACTACACTATAGTACTGTAAAGGCTACTTGTACCATTCCAGACATCTGCAGATGAGAGAGAGGGTTATAAAGAGATGAAATAGAGAAAGAGAGAGAAATATGTTTAAAACGAGAGAGGGATCAATGGGGTGAGAGAAGAAAGAGAGAGGGAGATAGAGAGATGGATGAATGGAAAAAGAGAGAGAGAGAAAGACAAAGAGAGAGGGAGATAGAGAGATGGATTAATGGAAAAAGAGAGAGGGAGAAAGACAAAGAGAGAGAGAGATAGAGAGATGGATGAATGGAAAAAGAGAGAGGGAGAAAGACAAAAATGCCTGCGCTTTCAGCACAGCTGCAGAGAAGACAAGACAGTGGGAGGGGATGTGAGATTCTGTCCTTTGATTAAAAACACTCGACATTTGACATCACAGAAACCGCGCCGGGATTAATGCCTTGTGAACGCATGAATGTCCACAACTTAGCGCTGCAAGCTAGAGAAACATTCTTATTACACCTCTCACACACACTTTTTACACAGAGCAGGACAAGTCAAGGTTAATCTGGTGCACACGTGCAGAATAATTCTGTCTGAGAGGAGAGGAGAGGAGAGGAGAGGAGAGGAGAGGAGAGGAGAGGAGAGGAGAGGAGAGGATACTATACCTCCAATGCGTGCATTGTATGCAATTCCCACAATGCAGTGGGAGTTATTGGCCACAGCTGCAACCTCACCGGCACACCGCGTCCCATGTCTGGAGAGAAAAAGAACAGAGGGGGAGAGGAGAGATGGAGAGGAGAGATGGAGCAAGAAGAGGAACGTTTTTCATCAGTATGGCTAGTATTAGCCCAGGAGAACTACATGATGGAATGCTGTCATACAGAAACTCATTCCAATGTAAATGAATGTTATCTTATGGTAGTGCTGGCACATACATGTACCTTATCTAAAATGGCTCCAACCAAATAAATCCTATTTATAAAGCAGTTGTCACAAAGTGATTTTGCAGTAACCGTGCCTCGACCAAACAACAATCACAAGCAGAAGCACAGGGAACAATTCCCTACAAGGAAGAAACTTTACTACACTCTTAGAAAAAAAGGTGCTATATAAAAACCTAGAATGGTTCTTTGGCTGTTCCCATAAGAGAACCCTTTAAAGAACCCTTTTTGGTTCCAGGTAGAACCCTTTTGGGTTTCATGTAAAACCCTTCCCATAGAGGGTTCTACATGGAACCTAAAAGGGTTCTCCAATGGGAACATCCAAAGAACCCTTTTGGAACCCTTTTTTCTAATAGTGTAACAGGACCCAGGCTCAGAAGGGTCCGTCCTCTTCGAGGCTGTCCAGGGTAATACCGTCACTAAACATAAGGACTAGTAAAGGACTGAAAAGAGTTGAAGGTCTATACTAAGCATTTCATCTCCCACTCTTCATTTACATATCACACAAACAGAAGGGATCAGTCCACCTCTGGAATGAAGTAAAGGTTATCCTCTCTTCACAGGCTCAGCAGGTGGTGGAGGAGTGAATATTCAACACCTGACACTCTTCCTCATTCCCTTCTTCTCTCTCTCTCTCTCTCTCCTTCCCTACGCTCTTTATCACAGCATGTTAACACACCTGATAGGAGTCTACAGCACCAAGGGACCGACGGCTACTGGATAATGACTGTTTCACCAGCGAGAGACATGAAAAACCTCTTACTTCACCTCTTCACAAAAACAAACCAGACTCACCAAATAGATGTTTTAAAGAGAAATTAGATGAGAAAATATTGAGATGAAAAAATGATTGAGAAGAGAAAAGATGAGATGAGAAAATGTTGTGAAGTTTTAAGTAAGGAAGTGACAAAGACGTTATCGTACTGAATACAGAGATCTACTGAAACTGTAAAAGGTGAATTTCAGCCTTCAACTGAGATGTGGAATTAGTGAGAGCGTGATGGAGAGAAACAGATAAAGAGAGGAGAACTACAAGAAGTGTTGTTCCAGTCCTTTCTCCCGAGAAAGCGAGAACTGAGGTGAGTACGTGGACCAGTATGCTGTTCACTCCCCTGCAGTGCAGCTGGTCGCCTTGTTTGAAAATGTATGTGTGGCCAAACATGGTGGATTACAAAACATGGTGTCACATCGCCTCCTGTTAGGCCACGCAGTAATGAGTTTAAGAGGAGAGAGATCAGGCCTGTATACCAATGCACACACACACACACACACAAACACACACACACACACACACACACACACACACACACACACACACACACACACACACACACACACACACACACACACACACACACACACACACACACACACACACACACACACACACACACACACACACACACACACACACACACACACACACACACACACACTAATCTCACCCCAGTCCAGGTGCATCCAGGGAACTCATCTCACCAAGGCTGGGTGACAGAGAAACGACATGAATGGCTTTCTCTTTAATAGTTTTTTTCCCTCTCCCCCTGATCCCAATTACGTTTCCCTCTACAGCCAGGGGTGAATTACACTATACAGAGAGAGAGATGTGAAGGGGAGAGAGATGGAGGAGAACATCAATAAAGACCTTTTGGGTTTGTTTGCTTGTCAACAAGACTCCAGATTAATTTGATTGCTTGGTGAAGTTTGTGTTGTGACAGAAATGCCTTCAGTGCAGCAATAAGAAACATGATGATAGCAACTGAATACACAACAGGATATGATGTGTGACTAGTCTGTCTGGTCTGGAGTCAGTTTATAACCATAGATGAGACATTTGTCTAACTGAATACACAACAGGATATGATGAGTGACTAGTCTATCTGGTCTGGAGTCAGTTTATAACCATAGATGAGACATTTGTCTAACTGAATACACAACAGGATATGATGAGTGACTAGTCTATCTGGTCTGGAGTCTGTTTCTAACCATAGATGAGACGTTTGTCTAACTGAATACACAACAGGATATGATGAGTGACTAGTCTATCTGGTCTGGAGTCAGTTTATAACCATAGATGAGACATTTGTGTAACTGAATAAGTAACTCTCAAACTGAATACACAACAGGATATGATGAGTGACTAGTCTATCTAGTCTGGAGTCAGTTTATAACCATAGATGAGACATGTGTGTAACTGAATACACAACAGGATATGATGAGTGACTAGTCTATCTGGTCTGGAGTCAGTTTATAACCATAGATGAGACATGTGTGTAACTGAATACACAACAGGATATGATGAGTGACTAGTCTGTCTGGTCTGGAGTCTGTTTATAACAATAGATGAGACATGTGTGTAACTGAATACACAACAGGATATGATGAGTGACTAGTCTATCTGGTCTGGAGTCAGTTTATAACCATAGATGAGACATGTGTGTAACTGAATACACAACAGGATATGATGAGTGACTAGTCTGTCTGGTCTGGAGTCTGTTTATAACAATAGATGAGACATGTGTGTAACTGAATACACAACAGGATATGATGAGTGACTAGTCTATCTGGTCTGGAGTCTGTTTATAACCATAGATGAGACGTTTGTCTAACTGAATACACAACAGGATATGATGAGTGACTAGTCTATCTGGTCTGGAGTCAGTTTATAACCATAGATGAGACATTTGTGTAACTGAATAAGTAACTCTCAAACTGAATACACAACAGGATATGATGAGTGGCTAGTCTATCTGGTCTGGAGTCAGTTTATAACCATAGATGAGACATGTGTGTAACTGAATACGTATAATAGAATAAAGTAGGTCACAAATCAGGTCAAACTATTTCATAGCAAGTTGCTCAAATCGTCACCAATGGAATGTTGGATGTTCCAGTGGGACAAGTCTGATAAAAACAACACAAGGTTCAATGACAAATAAAACAGTGGTGCACTGCAGCTGGGGGACACATTTCAAGGCCATCACATTTTCCTGTCACATTTCAAGGCCATCACATTTTCCTGTCACATTTCAAGGCCATCACATTTTCCTGTCACATTTCAAGGCCATCACATTTTCCTGTCACATTTCAAGGCCATCACATTTTCCTGTCACATTTCAAGGTCATCACATTTTCCTGTCATATTTCAAGGCCATCACATTTTCCTGTCACATTTCAAGGCCATCACATTTTCCTGTCACATTTCAAGGCCATCACATTTTCCTGTCACATTTCAAGGCCATCACATTTTCCTGTCACATTTCAAGGCCATCACATTTTCCTGTCATATTTCAAGGCCATCACATTTTCCTGTCACATTTCAAGGCCATCACAATTTCCTGTCACATTTCAAGGCCATCACATTTTCCTGTCACATTTCAAAGTTGTCTTTGTGTGCTGTTTATATTCATTAGCCAGCCTGTAGACCTCAGACAGAGAGAGAGAGAGACCCTACAAGGCAGCATATGTACACCCAGCCACATCCACCAGAGATGAAAGTCAAAGTGTTTCATTAAAGTACCATATTAATAATGATGTACATTAAAACAGTGCATGAGTCATTTAGGTCACATCAGAAGCGTGGTGTAGGGAAGTGTGACATCAATAGCCCAAGGGATGGGTTGATGGAGAGATGGAGGGATGGAGGAAAAGAGTGATAAAGGTACATAGTAAAGGTACATTGGGATAGATGGAAGGAAATATGGAGGAATAGAAGGATGGAGGACTGGAGGTACGTGGGGATGGGGAACGGGGAATAGAAAGGGGTGCAAGTAATGGAGGGGTGAGTGGAAAGAGTGAATGGAAGGATGGATAAGGAGAGGGGAAGAAGGAATGGAAGGATGGATAAGGAGAGGGGAAGAGGGAATGGAAGGATGGATAAGGAGAGGGGAAGAGGGAATGGAAGGATGGATAAGGAGAGGGGAAGAGGGAATGGAAGGATGGATAAGGAGAGGGGAAGAGGGAATGGAAGGGTGGATAAGGAGAGGGGAAGAGGGAATGGAAGGATGGATAAGGATAAGGAGAGGGGAAGAGGGAATGGAAGGATGGATAAGGATAAGGAGAGGGGAAGAGGGAATGGAAGGATGGATAAGGATAAGGAGAGGGGAAGAGCGAATGGAAGGATGGATAAGGATAAGGAGAGGGGAAGAGGTAATGGAAGGATGGATAAGGATAAGGAGTGGGGAAGAGGGAATGGAAGGATGGATAAGGATAAGGAGAGGGGAAGAGGGAATATAAGGATGGATGGATAGGTGAAGAGGGAATAGAGTGATGGATGATGGATAGAGGGACAGGGGAATAAATACATGAGGAATATAAGGATGGATGGATAGGTGAAGGAATGAAGTGATGACGTAGAAGGACGGAGAGGGAGGGAATAAATGAAGGATAGAGGGATAGGATGGGGACTGAAGGATGTTTGCTCTCACTTGTTCTCGTTGCTAGAATCATAACGAGGAGTTGGATCATGGTCGTTCCCGTTGATATCATAACTCGCCAGCTGGTCCTGGAGAGAGAGAGACAGAGACAGAGGGACAGAGACAGAGGGACAGAGAGACAGATAAAGAGAGACAGAGAGACAGAGAGACAGAGACAGAGGGACAGAGAGACAGAGACAGAGACAGAGGGACAGAGAGACAGAGAGACGGAGAGACAGAGACAGAGGGACAGAGAGAGAGAGACAGAGAGACAGAGAGACAGACAGAGGGACAGAGAGACAGAGAGACAGACAGAGAAAGAGACAGTGACAGACACAGAGAGACAGAGACAGAGGGACAGGGAGACAGAGAGGCAGAGACAGATGGACAGAGAGAGAGAGACAGAGAGACAGAGAGACAGACAGAGGGACAGAGAGACAGAGAGACAGACAGAGAGAGAGACAGAGACAGAGACAGAGGGACAGAGAGACAGAGACAGAGAGACAGAGAGACAGACAGAGGGACAGAGAGACAGAGAGACAGACAGAGAGAGAGACAGAGACAGAGGGACAGAGAGACAGAGGGACAGAGAGACAGAGACAGAGGGACAGAGACAGAGAGACAGAGAGACAGAGACAGAGGGACAGAGAGACAGATAGAAGGAGAAAACAAAGCATGTCTTGCTCACTGAAGGATATAAAACAGAAAAGGAAATATATTGCCATGGTTTTTCCGCATTTCAGTCATATCTCATCTCGTGCGCTATTAAAGAACCAGAGACAGATTGGAACCAACACCGGCCATAATTTAGAGACGTAATCCAATGTGTCAGGCACAGAAATGAAATGTGTCCGACAAAGGTGGTGTGTTGTTATGGCCTCAACAAATACTAGCAGTGTGGGTGTCTTGTTTCTGTGGACGTACCCTTTCTGTTCAAACTGTTCTGGCCGGGTATTTTCTTTTCACATTGTCCTTTCCAGCAACTACGGTGGTGGTGGTGGACGTTCTGTTATTTTCTGTGTTATATTCTGTACACATCTTTATTCATATCCATTAGGGATGGGCACTGATAGCAGTTGTCATTTTTCATTTGACTGCGACATCATTTTGGAATATATAAACACTTTACTTTACTGTAGCCCTTTCAAAACATAAAAATAACTCCCCATTCAGTTCCCACTGGGCAAAACACAACCCAAAACACAACCCAAAACACAACCCAAAACACAACCCAAAACACAACCCAAAACACAACCCAAACAAAATGCAAATGTATCCAATGAGTTCAGAGTCACAAGCTTGATGTAGTCATTGTGTGCTAGGAATATGTGAACAAAACTTTTGACTATGTGAAGAGACCCCAATAGTATACTTACATAGTTCTGTGCCAGGTCAGGGTGGTTCCTCTCGATGCCGTCGTCCAGGATGGTGACCACCACGTTCTTGCCCGTGTAGCCTCTCTGCCACGCTGCCAGAATGTTCATCTCTGACCG
The DNA here is from genome assembly GCF_045791955.1 of Oncorhynchus clarkii lewisi. Lineage (NCBI taxonomy): Eukaryota > Metazoa > Chordata > Actinopteri > Salmoniformes > Salmonidae > Oncorhynchus > Oncorhynchus clarkii. The sequence continues at coordinate 78,378,718 of NC_092152.1, read as the reverse complement.
ACAGCGATTGTTCTTGTCTGTACAGTGCTGAGGAAGAGGACCACAGAGGACACACACAATGTTAATAGGAAACAGAGGAGTGGTCAGACTGGGGTCCTAGGTTAATCAGTACGTATATCTGTCATGTCAACCGATGTGTCACTGACAACCTTAAAAATGGAAAATAAGTTACCTTTATTCAACAGCGATGGCTTGGTTGTCCTTGAGTTTGTCATTTTTTTATCTTTGCATCCCACTTCCTAATTTGAATGTGGGGACATTGAAGAGCAAATTTTGTTCCCCTCAGATGAGTGAAACTGTCTGGCAGGATACTAGGGTCGTGTTAAATAGGTACAAAAGGTTTCAAAACAGAATTCATCTGGGAGGTACTACCAGATATTGTCCAATAGGAACACAGATTTTCATTTTCTGTTGCAAAACATTTTGATAAGGTGTGCCCTTCTGAACTCACCCAGCATTAGGATGATGTGAGACAAACATGACCCTGAGTATAAATTCTCCATCCATTATCGTCTCTCTATATGTTATATCACCCAATCCCCTCCAAAAGATCTGGGTTCACATAATGTGTTTTCTTTCAAATACTTTAACAGTGCTTGATTTAGCTTGTCTGGCACAATGGAACAGAATAGTCCAACAAGTGTCAACTCTTCCCATCTGGCATTCCAGGCAGGCTTAATCTATCAAATGCTCAAAGTATTTAAGAGAACCAGGTCTGGATCCAAACCCAGTATCACAACCCAGCACTTCCCCTACATTTACCCAGCCCACGTTTCTTAAAGAGCATTAGGATTCTGCCCCTTGACTCCTATTTTTAGTATGCATGTTAAACACTCGCCCCAACAGACTCTGGCATGAGATATAGGATAAAGAGATATACAACGTAAGCTCTGTGGGAGAGAAACCATTATAGGCCATCTGTCTGTTTAAAAATGTCTTCTCCCACGGAATGCCAAAGCGGAGGCCCATCCCCAGCATAGGCAACAGTTCCATTCTTGCCATGTAGTGCACATTCAGGTAGTGAATCATTTTGCCCACATCCATCGCCTCTATAGCATCTAATCCATCCTAACCCCAGATTTACCCTGAGCCCTGAGAAGTTCGGACACTTCTCCCGAGTAGACAACAGAACTGCAGGCTCTGGACAATTTCACACTTGAGTTCCGACCCAAAGCTCTTATCGTCAACCTGGTTTAATTACTAAAAGACGACCGGACCATAGCCGCAGAGATGCATTAGCTCAAGGCAGTTTGTATTAGACTCGTGTGGTGACAAAAACATGTTCAGGGAATAGTGGTGCACCTTAAACAGGGGGATCCATGGTGTCAAGGAGATGTGAGGGCACTCGTTTGGGTTCGTCCAAAATGGCACTCTATTCCCTAGATAATGCACTACTTTTGACCAGGGCCGAGTAAAGTTTTCCACTGCGTGCCCTAATGAATATGACCCTGATTTTTATTTATTCCTTGATTCAATTATTTCAAGTACTACTACATATATGACTCCAGTGAGGATAGATGGTAGATATGTAGTGTACTTACAATATACCACATGTTGGACCATTTGGGGTCGTTGAAGTGGACGAAGTTGGGGTCAGGGCTTCTGGTGTCGCTTTTGATGTATCTCTTTACTCTCTGCTTCACTAGCTGCTGTTGGACCCAGTCAACCTAAAAAGACATCACACACACACACACACACACACACACACACACACACACACACACACACACACACACACACACATACACAGTAGAGAGACCATAGGGACACTGTGGCTTGCATGGATGGATATGGGTTTTACACACATTAACAAACAAACACGTTTGTCGATTTGCAAATTGGAATGAATGACTACTTATCTGTCCCAAATGGAACCCTGTTTGCTATGTAGAGCACTACTTTTAACCAAGGCGCATAGGGCTCCTGTCAAAGGTATTGCACTACATAGGGAACAGGGGGCATTTGGGAGCCATCCTATCTATTCTTAATCCATGTGATAAACATATTGAAATACAAATTCACAAAGCACCCTGCATACGTACACACTCTGTTTACGTGCAGTGCGGTCCCAATTCAAAGACGTGTTTTAATTGCATGTGGTGTCTGCATGCTCCGATTCAGTGCATGCCTTCATAGCAGTCTCAAACCATTGCATATTAGGAGTTAATTGTACACAATGGGCCCGTTTCCCAGACACAGATTAAGCCTGGCCATAGACTTAAAAGCATGCTCAATGGAGAATATCAATTGAAATAGCTTTAAAGTCCAGGACTAGGTTTAATCTGTATCCGGGAAACCTGTCCTATCTTATTAACTACTGTATATAGCCTACTGTAGTAGGCCAGTGGTTGTGGTGAGAGGCCCAGAAACCATATAGATGACGTGTTTAGATTTCTCTTCTTGATAAGTTATGTTGTGACAGTGGTTGGTGGTGAAATCACACAGGCTGGGGGGGGGGACAGCAAATCAGAGGCCTGACAGAGGTAAAATTGGTTTCTAGGCATCAGCCCCAACCTTTCATTTAAACACACAGGGCTTAGAGCGTGATATGATCAGGATGAGCTCTGTCGAGGAGCTCCAGACTTTGGGCTTTGGCTTTTATTACTCTTGAGATCCTGCCTGTCTGAGTGAGATAATCTCAGGGAGAAGGCCAGAGGAGAGGCTCCCCAAACAGCTGCAACTTTTATTCTTAAAGCTGCCTGTAGGCTATAAGTGGAGGGTGGTAGGAGGCCTCCAGTAATACCTGATGGGCCTGATGTGATACAGGTGATGGGTACATGTATCTATGTATCTATCCAAGTGTATCTGTCTCGAGGTTCTGATAGGATTTTGATTGGATTGCCTTCTCTTGGTCCCTGTGTGTGTGTGTGTGTGTGTGTGTGTGTGTGTGTGTGTGTGTGTGTGTGTGTGTGTGTGTGTGTGTGTGTGTGTGTGTGTGTGTGTGTGTGTGTGTGTGTGTGTGTGTGTGTGTGTGTGTGTGTGTGTGTGTGTGTGTGTGTGTGTGTGTGTGTGTGTGTGTGTGTGTGTGTGTGTGTGTGCGTGTGTGCATGTGTGTGTGCGCGTGCGCATGCGTGTGCGTGTGCGTGTGTGTGTGTGTGTGTGTGTGTGTGCGTGTCAGTCTCTCTGCTTATGTTTCATCCAGACAGAGTAAATGATGAGATCTGGGCATGCAGGGAGAGAGACACTTGAGTGGAAAAATGGTCTGTCAACTATCACTATGTTAGGTATGTTAAAGACCCAACTCTGTGTGCGGGCTGCGTCTGTAAAACAGCTGGGCTGAAGTGGTCGGAAGAACAGAGGTACAAGACTTTCTGGCGACAAATGGGATTTTAACTCCTAACCATTACCGTATCCATAACACTAGTTCAACCCTTGCGCCAGTCTTAGAAGACGGACTCAATATTTCCCACTTCTTGTTTGGATTTCTTCTCAGGTCTTTGCCTGCCATATGAGTTCTGTTATAGTCACAGACATCTTTCAAACAGTTATAGAAACTTCAGAGTGTTTTCTATCCAATGCTAATAATAATATGCATATATTAGCAACTGGGACTGAGGAGCAGGCAGTTTACTCTGTGCACCTCTGGGCACCTTTCATCCAAGCTACTCAATACTGCCCCTGCAGCCATAAGAAGTTAAGGATTCCAACTTTAAAGGGAAATTCCACTTCAAATATGAAGTTTTGCTCTTTACCATTAAATATTTCATCTGTCTGCCACATTTCTAACCCAGAGACATGAGTCAAAATCTGTAGCAGAGCACAAGAGCTGATGATGTCACAGGCTTCCATGCCCCAGTAGGCTCCTGCTACAGAAGCAAATATCAACAGCTGTCTTAGAGAATCAACAACAGCCAAGCTAAGTGGAAAATCATGTACATTTGAATTTCGAGGGAACTATCCCTAAGCTCATGTGTTTGCTCATCTTTTGTGACTAACGTTATACTGTTGTGACTATGTATTTGCCAGTGGATGCTGGTGGGAGTAGCTATAGGAGGACGACCTCATTGTAATGGCAAGAACAGAATAATTGGAACGGAGTCAAACATGTGGTTTCCATATGTTTGATGTGTGTGATACCGTTGCATTGATTCCTCCTATAGCTCATCCCACCAGCCTCCTCTGGTACTTGCTCATCTGTTGCTCCCGGGTTGCTGAAAGTGATAACAGACCCTGGCCGTGACCCCACTCTCCGAAGGTGTCTCAGGGGGAGTTAGGATATGCAAAAAACACATTTACAATTCACACATACATATTAATAGACTTGTACACGTTTTTCACTACTACAATTATCTGGGGACTTGCTGGCTTTGGCTGGAAAGGGCTGGGTTTTGATGAATTACCAAGTTGTGGGTGTGTCAAGGCTTGGCCCCTCACTGGCCAATCAGAATGTGCTCCATGGCTAAACTTGTGGTTGCTTCAAGTTGTGTATTTATGATCTTTTATGTCTTGCCTTGGAATCAAGTCCAATGCCAATATTTGTCCGTTATAGTTAGTTAAATGGCTTACAGATACGAAATAACAACATGTACACCTATCTATTCCATCTTTGCTAAATAGATGAACTTGAACCCATTTGCAGTCAGCATTGTTCTAAGTAATGGCATGGCTTCAATAGAATTCACACTGATATAGGGACTAGGTCTACAGCAAATTGCATTATAGCTGAGCATGGACATGCAAAACATTGTCAATAAGCAAGATGAAATGTATTATTGATAAGGCCTAAAAAGAGAATGAAACAACAAAAGACACAACTTTTTTAAAATAGGCTATGTCACACTTACAGGCACCAACATTTCTTCCCTTGGGCATATAATATTAAAACAACGCAGACTATGGAGGGGCTTACACAAAAGCTAAACGGGACCTGCATGGCTAAAATAATGTGGGCCTGCCTACAATGCAGACATAAAAAGAGAATGTCAGCTCACCGTTTTACTCTTCTCAAACTTTACATTTTAATAAAGCTTTGGTGATTAAGATTTATCTCCAAGTGGTCTCGGGAGCCAAACCCTTTATCGACAGTCTTGACTACTTTGCGATTGATTTGGGCAGAAAAAAAGCCTTCATTGAGAGGAGGCTATGCTTGGTTTTAAAGCAAATGAAAGAAAATGGGGAAAAGCACGTTTTTTGTGTTTCTAAATAGGAAGTATTCAGACTCCAAAAGCACATCAGGCTCCTCTTGTTCCATGTTCATATGGACAGTGTGCGTCACGGCTGGATAGGCTGTGTTTCTAAATAGGAAGTATTCAGACTCCAAAAGCACATCAGGCTCCTCTTGTTCCATGTTCATATGGACAGTGTGCGTCACGGCTGGATAGACTGTGTTTCTAAATAGGAAGTATTCAGACTCCAAAAGCACATCAGGCTCCTCTTGTTCCATGTTCATATGGACAGTGTGCGTCACGGCTGGATAGGCTGTGTTTCTGCTGTCAATATTAATGTCATAACCATCTACGTTACTGCTGAAACCAGCTTTAGGTCGGTCTTAAATATCCCTACCAGCACTGCCTGAAATTAGCACTTTGGATCATGTTTTTAAGGACACACCTCAAATATTTCCAACCCCTCCATCTGAGCACAAGTGTGCTGATGTTTGACAGGTAAATTGCCGAACCTGGTGTTAGGGCTGGAAAATGCAAATGCACCAGTTTTCACATGACGAAAATAGACCACTATGTGAAAATTCTAGGTTAGGATTCACCCCAAGTAACTACCAAGTAGATGTCTCACCCTTGGGTCCATCTGGATGAAGGAGTGAGCGCCCCTAGTGGAGAAAGCTGCTCTGCGCACCACTCTGCTGTGGTGGAAATGGTAATGGTCCTCCAGACTCCCGATCTGGACAGCAACAACATGAAAACAAACAGTAGGGTTGCAGCGAGAAGAAGAAGAAGAAGAAAAATAAAATACACTACAATCTTTACAGTATACATACAAATGATCATGGTGGGCAGCAGACAGGGTAACGCCAGCTTAAATCTGCATTCTACAGTAAAGTGAGATATAGAGTATGCAGTGAAGTGATCAAATATAATTGTATTGTATGTTACTGTCTGTACATCAATGCAAATCGATATACAGTACATGATATTGGTTATCTAAGGATTACCTAAGACCAAACAGCCTACATTGTTCTGAGAAAAAACATGTTTGCACCGGTATCCAACAATGCGAAGTTTGTGAACACATACAGATGTAGGATCTTAATGTGAGCCAGTTTACTACAGCAGGAAAATAATCCTGCAGCAACGGGACAAGTTCATTATTATGTGGATTAGAATTCATGGACATTTTTGTAGGGGGTTGATACAATTTTTGTAAGGGAAAGTCGAGTCTGAATTTTCAAAGTGGAAATTACAAACTTCAGAAGCCTTTTTAAACCTCAAATAAACAAGGTTTTGTCTCCTGCAACATGGTGATCAACTTAAGATCCTACATTTGTACAGAAGGACTTTTTCTGCTAATGTTGCTTACTCTGAGGAAAATAACCATTTCAGATCCAAAGCACGTGAAGTAATAAATAGGATTTTTTTTTCTCTTGTGACTTTGCACCAAAAATGCGGGCAGGATTCCCAGAGCACATGTGCACTTCTGGCACTGAGGCGCGTTATTATCTGAACCAGGACTTCTTTAACACTCTCTCTCGCTCAACCTTTCGCTACCTCCCTTCATCTCTTTCCCTCTGTCTTGTTCTCACTCATTTGTCATTTCAGCCTCTTTCTCTCTCTGTCTCTTGCTCGATATGTCTCCCCCACTCATTTCAACTCTCTCTTTCCCTCTTTCTCTCACTCTGCTGTTCTCACTCCATTTCTCCCCTCTTTCTCACCCTCTGCCTTTCTCTCTCCCTCTCCATTCAAGTCTGTCAGTTCTTAGGAATTTGGAATGATTGCCTAGATAGCAAGCTGAGTGTACACAGACGCTGCAGATATAAAATGTCACAACATAAAAGGTCAAAGGTCCATTGAATAAACGTAAATTTCAGATGTCACACTTCTCTGAATCATGCAAACACTGTGTCAATCCTTATACCCTGAATAAATGTGTCATCTGTTAGGCTACAGTAGTTATGTGGGCCACGTCCGTACTCCTAAATGACTTGTTATCCTCAGATTCATGTCAATAATCTATAGATTATCTACTGCTTTCTCCCCCATCCACAAGCTTGTCATCTTCACAGTCTGCATGAATTCTGCAAGGGTATCTATCCCCTGTCAGTAAATTCAAATTAAGATCCGTTAGGAAGTTCCATAGGGGGTGAATCCCAATGGGAGACAATACTAAAATGTCAAGACCACATGATCATTTATTGCTGTTTATAGCATGTGGTCAACTTCAATAAGAAGGCTGCAACAGAAGCCATGCTGTGGGACACTCTTCTTAAAAATAATCTGGATAATCACTGCTTTACCCCCTGGGAAGGATTGTAAAGGCCTATTATGGCTAAAACAAGAGCAGAACAAATCCACTATTATAATTAAGTAAACCCATTCCAGTCATATATAACATCCTTAAAGTGAAAACATCAATAGTGTACCAAGTTGGAATGTAGTCCTTTTTGGGAAATGAAAATGACCCAATATTACAAATTTGAGCACTTCCTTTTTTTGGCACAGCGCCATTTCCAATGTTGATCATCGTGCACAAGCCTATTGTAGTCTACAACACGTTGTATAGTTACAGCGTCATGTTTAGTCTCGTTGGGTATGGACAGTGCAACGTGACCATTGCCCATAAGTGAACGGCCTGAAAAGAATGTACTTCAGTGGCGCTGGTGCGTTTGTGTTGCCAACTGAAAATCGCTCTGTAACTCCGAAAGCTGTACATTTGGCGCTGGGGTTCAGGTGCTTGCCAGACACGGATAATAATCGCACACGTCACTTTTCTTTGATTCCTCTATGAATGTCTCTGCATTATGATCGACAAATAGCCAGCCTACTGTATCGAAGTTCAGCAGCTGAACTCGACAAAACATTAGACTATTGATCCGCAAAGCAGAAAGAGGGAATCATAACAGGTCGCGCTGCACAAAATAAAAACACGGTAATGGTCTTACCTGTCCATAATTATTATAACCATATTTAGCAGCAAGTTTATCCGCTTCTTCTTGTCCCCCTGCAATACGCACTGCCCAGTGATTTGTATAAACGTTCCGAGGGGCCAGCGACTGACATATTTCTAAAGTTGATAATATGAAAATAAAAAATATACACATTTTGGTGTCCGAAACTTGTCCTACAACATCAGCTCTAGAATAAGGGATAAAACACATCTCTACAAATATAACACGCATGGACGCTCAAATGAGTCAGTCGTCAATCCAACTCCATCAGAAAAGGCATGCAGTTTGTCATAAATCCATCATGTCCGAGCGAAATTTACAGCCGGGTTGGGTTGACTGATATTTAATTCCTTAAAAAGTGTAAAATATGAACCTCAGGCGCCAACCCTTATCCCGCGCTAGCGCTCCTCTACGTGTACGCACAGCCACCAACAGAGAATGCCATTCATGCCAAGCCTATAGCAGCGGGACGCACTGGTAAAGAGCCCGTCTGTGCGAACATCAAAGCCTCACTCATAGGGGATCGGTAGTAGCCCACGCCTCTCCAACCTGCGCTATAATAGCAGCACGTTGCTCTGAAGAGTCAATGCGCTACTGAACAATGGCATAATTCCTCTGCCTTTGGCTGCTGCAACAATATGATAATGAATTATTCAATAAACTACCCCAAAGTCCAATTATCTTAGAGGAATAAAGAAAATATTTATACACTTGTCATCTGACTGTCAAGTAGGCCCTGTCTCTTGAAAACAGTTATGTTGATAGAAGCCATTGGAGAGTGAAGAATGAATAACGGTTGAATAATACAACATCCTGTCTATTTGTCAAGACTGCTGCTCTGCCATAGGCATACTGTATGGAAACATAAGATAGTAATTGCAATCAATCATTGCAATCACTCTGATTGTGTGTCTCTATACAGCATGACAAACACAAACACACAAACACACACTTTTTACCACACATGTACACACATGTACACACACACACACACACACACACACACACACACACACACACACACACACACACACACACACACACACACACACACACACACACACACACACACACACACACACACACACACACACACACACACACACACACACACACACACACACACACACACACACACACACACACACACACACACACATACACACAGTGTTCTATGTAGAGATTAGTAATGCTCCATGTAGGGAATAAAGGACCTTTTGAGACACATCCTATATAGATTACAGTGGTGGCATTGTCCCCTTTTCTAATTTAAAACAACGTTTGGGATTAGAGCACATCAAACACCCACAGTTTTTAAATTGGGCTTTTTTTCTCTCGCTTTCAACGAAAAATAGCTCATAAAAAAATAATTGCAGCCAGATTTTGGGGGGGATATTTACAATGCTGATATGAGAATAGTCATTATTAACATCTTTACCAAGGCCATCTGTTCTCACTCTGGAGTTAGCATAGAAGACCAGAACATTTCCATTCCCAAACCTCTGAGGGTGAATCATACCTGCGTCCCAAATGGCACCCTATTCTCTACATAGGGCTCTACTTTGACCAAATATACATGCACTATATAGGGAATAGGGTGCCATTTGGGATTTAGGATGCAGTCATCCTAAATTAATCACAATATTTGTTGCTGATTGCCACTAACTGTTCTGGCTTTGACTGAATCTGAATGCTGTTAAGGTTCTGATGTGACCAAACTTGGACCTCCCCTTATGGTACCGAGGTAAACGTCATGTTCTAAGAATGCCTGTGGGATAACGTTTCGCTGAAACCCTAAAAGGGACCTGATGGGAACATCGTCTAATGTCCTTAGGACGTTCCCTGTTTGCGTGTGGGGGGGGGGGGGGGGGACTTTACAAACTATGTGGCAATAGAAAATGTCACTATGTACGCTAATTGTATCGTGAGACCCCATTGCACAGGTACTGTAGACCTATAAGAGAGAAACCCAAACAAACAAAAAAAACACTCAGCGAAGGTGGTGTAACAGTATAACTTTAGACCGTCCCCTCGCCCATACCTGGGCGCGAACCAGGGACCCTCTGCACACATCAACAGTCACCCACGAAGAATCGTTACCCATCGCTCCACAAAAGCCGCGGCCCTTGCAGAGCAAGGGGAACTACTACTTCAAGGTCTCAGAGCAAGTGACGTCACCGATTGAAATGCTATTTAGCGAGCATCGCTAACTAAGCTAGCCGTTTCACATCCGTTACATTGGCAACCTTACCCTCACCCACGCTCACAACCTTGGCGTTATCCTGGACTCCTCCCTCTCCTTCGACCACCCCATCAGACAGACTGTCAAATCCTTATCCTTCCGCCTCTGTAACATTACTAAGGACTCCCGTCCTGAAACCCTCATCCATGCATTCATCTCCTCTCGACTCGACAATTTCAACTCATTCCTCTCCGCCATCAACTCAAGTTCCCTCCATAAACTCCAAATGGTTCAGAACTCTGCAGCCAGACTCCTCATACATACTAAGTTCTGGCAGCACGTCACCCCCGTCTTCCGTGAACTCCACTGGCTCCCGGTCTCCGCATGCAACGAATACAAGATCCTCTTCCTGACCTACGAAGCTCTCCACTACCTTGCCCCCGCTGACCTCTCTGACCTTCTTCCCTACCAACCCACACGATCACCCCGTTCTACCACAGCAGGCCACCTTGTTGTCCCCAGGTCCAAGGTCCAGAGCTTCAGCAACAGGGACTTCTCCGGGGCTAAACCCAACCTCTGGAACTCCCTCCAGCCATCTGTGAGTCTATCGCCATTTTTCCGTCCCCACTTCACCACGTCTCCGCCCTAACCCCCCTAAGATGATGCTGTTGATTATTGTTTAAAACTTTAACAGGGATGGACCAGGTGTGCTTGTAATAACAGGCCTGTCAACATCACATGTTCACTTTTTTATGTGACATTCGGACTCTTTAAGTGGTTTTGATTGTTCCTCACTGTGCCTGTAGACCACAAACATCGCATATGGAAGCATAGAAGATCCCTCCCACTTATGAAGAGGAAGTTGAGGTATTGTCACATGATTCACCATTACTCTTTTACAGTGTGTACAGAATATTAGACATACAGTGAAGAACTGTTGCTGTGGTTTCGAGTCTTGATTCACAACAGGACAATTCAGCATTGGGTTCTGTTTTATTGGGTGTTATAAACAGATTCCGTTTATAAGCTGCTGATGATTGTTCTGGTGGGTGAGACTGGAGCAGGGAAGAGTGCAACTGGAAACACCATCCTGGGGAGAGAGGCATTTCAAGTGTATTTCTCTACAGAGTCTGTGACCACAGTATCAGAAACATAGTGGCGAGGCGGATGAGAGGGAGGTTCATGTGACTGACACAGTGGGACTCTGATACACCTCAGTCATTAAAGGAAATGAAAAGTGACATAGGAAATTGGATCAAATTGTCAGTCCCAGAACCCCATGCGTTTCTTCTGGTGATTGGCGTTGGGAAACACACAGCGGAGATGCCGGATGCAGTGAAGTGGATCCAGAAGAACTTTGGAAAAGAGGCCTCACACCACACTGTAATAATATTCACTAGAGTGGATCAGCTGGAAGGAAAAGCAGTGGAGGTGTTTCTTTAAGAGGGCAAGGAGCCTCTGACACTCCTTTAGGTGATGATGATAGATCTCATGTCTTCAATAATAAAGCCAGAGATGGCCAGACACAGGTGACAGAGCTGCTAAGGAAGATAGAGGAGAATAATGGACAGCACTACCCCAATAAGTTGGGTCCATTTTGTGTGATTTGTATTTTTTTTGTACATAATGTTTCCACCATCATTTCCTATGACTCATTGTTTATTTGTTATTATTACTACATGCTATTACTTTGCTATTATTTATATCTCTCTGTTTTGTTGGGAAGAGCACATAAGGAAGCATTTCACTGTTAGTCTACAACTGTTGTTCACAAGGCACGTGCATTTTACCAATCTCTTATCCAGAGCAACTAAGTTTAAGTGACTTGCTCAAGAGCACATTGATAGATTTTTCACCTAGTTAGTTCAGGATTTGAACCAGCAACCTTTCAGTTGCTGGCCCAACGCACTTTACCACTAGGCTACCTGATGAATACAATCTGATTTGATGTACCAGGAGGCTCAAAGAAAGTCCTGAGAGGATGAGATTAAAGAAAGTGGTTGAAAAAATGTCTGTAGTCGCTGCAGTAGGAGCAGGAACGAGTGGCTTGTGCCTTGGCACCTGCAGAAATACTAGCAGGAGGACTTGTCACAGCAGGAGTGGTGGGAGGAGCTGGCATCCTAATGGCTAGTTATATCCATACGTAAGAGCTTTTTCAAAAGAACTGGGTTTGGAATGCAGAAAGCTGAAACTCCAGTAAAAGTTGACATCCGCAATGAGATTTTATTTCTCCAACAGCAGGAGCCCAAAAAGGCAACTTCTTGAAATCCACTTAGAGGGGTGGACCAATAGCCAGAAAGATGCTGTGAGAAAAGTGGAGGTGTCCTAGCATCCGGGGGGCTGCTGGTTTAAGATACTATCCACTGCTATTGTGCCCTTGAGCAAGACACTTCACACCCAAAACAGCTCTAGGGGTTCTACACTCAGCTGTTTCTCTTAACGTGTGTCCTCAGCAGAAGACAAAGGAAACATGTCAAACAAATGGACAATATTCTATTCTATTCTATTGACTTTGTGCTTTTTAAGTTAACATGTTATTTTCTACATTGTAATAACAAATCTAAATTGTTTTACGAAACAAGTGAAAAAAGTGAATTCACAGCAAACATTACCGAATCTATTTTGCCACATATGAAGTGCGTATTATTCCCATGGCATGCAATCACCTTGTTCTATGAGTATGTTCCCTGATTACAGACAAATACAGAGACGGATGGCGCCAGTCACTTTCCTCTCTCACACCTGATGTCACAGACTTTGTACAAATACAAAGAGAATAAATAGTGTTTCCCTGTTTTTGTCAGAGTGAAAGCTGTAGCAACAGATTCACCTTCTGTGAATGTTTACAAACCCTCCAGGAACTAGGGACAATATACAATAGTGTTTCCCTGTTTTTGTCAGAGTGAAAGCTGTAGCAACAGATTCACCTTCTGTGAATGTTTACAAACCCTCCAGGAACTACGGACAATATACAATAGTGTTTCCCTGTTTTTGTCAGAGTGAAAGCTGTAGCAACAGATTCACCTTCTGTGAATGTTTACAAACCCTCCAGGAAC
>NC_092152.1:78190759-78365321 GCF_045791955.1 Oncorhynchus clarkii lewisi | reverse complement strand
ACCTGTACACACATGACCTGTACACACACTACCTGTACACACATTACCTGTACCCACACTACCTGTACCCACACTACCTGTACACACACTTCCTTGTACTCACATTGCCTGTACCCACACTACCTGTACACACATTACCTGTACCCAAATTACCTGTACCCACACTACCTGTACACACATTACCTGTACACACATTACCTGTACCCACACTACCTGTACACACATTACCTGTACCCAAATTACCTGTACACACACTACCTGTACACACATGACCTGTACCCACACTACCTGTACACACACTACCTGTACACACATTACCTGTACCCACACTACCTGTACACACACTACCTGTACACACATTACCTGTACAAACACTACCTGTACCCACACTACCTGTACACACACAACCTATACCCACACTACTTGTACCCACACATCCTGTACCCACACTACTTGTATACACACTACCTGTACACACACAACCTGTACCCACAATACCTGTACCCACACTTCCTTGTACCCACACTACCTGTACACACACTTCCTTGTACCCACACTACCTGTACCCACATTACCTATACCCACACCACTTGTACCCACACTACCTGTACCCACACTACTTGTATACACACTACCTGTACCCACACTTCCTTGTACCCACACTACCTGTACCCACACTACCTGTACCCACACTACCTATACACACACTACCTGTACACACACTACCTGTACCCACACTACCTGTACACACACTACCTGTACCCACACTACCTATACACACACTACCTGTACACACATTACCTGTACCCACACTACCTGTACCCACACTACCTGTACCCACACTACCTGTACTTGTATACACACCACCTGTACACACACTACATGTACCCACACTACCTGTACCCACACTACCTGTACACACACTACCTGTACCCACACTACCTGTACCCACACTTCCTTGTACTCACACTACCTGTACCCACACTTCCTTGTACTCACACTACATGTACCCACACTACCTGTACTCACACTACCTGTAAATAGCCTAATAGATGCACTAATATCAAGAACCAGCACCTCTCTGAAGTAGCCTAATAATGAAATGTTGCTGTTTTTCATCTATATACAGTGGGGCAAAAAAGTATTTAGTCAGCCACCAATTGTGCAAGTTCTCCCACTTAAAAAGATGAGAGAGACCTGTAATTTTCATCATAGGTACACGTCAACTATGACAGACAAAATTAGGAAAAAAATCCAGAAAATCACATTGTAAGATTTTTAATGAATTTATTTGCAAATAAGTATTTGGTCACCTACAAACAAGCAAGATTTCTGGCTCTCACAGAACTGTAACTTCTTCTTTAAGAGGCTCCTCTGTCCTCCACTCGTTACCTGTATTAATGGCACCTGTTTGAACTTGTTATCAGTATAAAAGACACCTGTCCACAACCTCAAACAGTCACACTCCAAACTCCACTATGGCCAAGACCAAAGAGTTGTCAAAGGACACCAGAAACAAAATTGTAGACATGCACCAGGCTGGGAAGACTGAATCTGCAATAGGTAAGCAGCTTGGTTTGAAGAAATCAACTGTGGGAGCAATTATTAGGAAATGGAAGACATACAAGACCACTGATAATCTCCCTCGATCTGGGGCTCCACGCAAGATCTCACCCCGTAGGGTCAAAATGATCACAAGAACGGTGAGCAAAAATCCCAGAACCACAAGGGGGGACCTAGTGAATGACCTGCAGAGAGCTGGGACCAAAGTAACAAAGCCCACCATCAGTAACACACTACGCCGCCAGGGACTCAAATCCTGCAGTGCCAGACGTGTCCCCCTGCTTAAGCCAGTACATGTCCAGGCCCGTCTGAAGTTTGCTAGAGAGCATTTGGATGATCCAAAAGAAGATTGGGAGAATGTCATAGGGTCAGATGAAACCAAAATATAACTTTTTGGTAAAAACTCAACTCGTCGTGTTTGGAGGACAAAGAATGCTGAGTTGCATCCAAAGAACACCATACCTACTGTGAAGCATGGGGGTGGAAACATCATGCTTTGGGGCTGTTTTTCTGCAAAGGGACTAGGACGACTGATCCGTGTAAAGGAAAGAATGAATGGGGCCATGTATCGTGAGATTTTGAGTGAAAACCTCCTTCCATCAGCAAGGGCATTGAAGATGAAACGTGGCTGGGTCTTTCAGCATGACAATGATCCCAAACACACCGCACGGGCAACGAAGGAGTGGCTTCGTAAGAAGCATTTCAAGGTCCCGGAGTGGCCTAGCCAGTCTCCAGATCTCAACCCCATAGAAAATCTTTGGAGGGAGTTGAAAGTCCGTGTTGCCCAGCAACAGCCCCAAAACATCACTGCTCTAGAGGAGATCTGCATGGAGGAATGGGCCAAAATACCAGCAACAGTGTGTGAAAACCTTGTGAAGACTTACAGAAAATGTTTGACCTCTGTCATTGCCAACAAAGGGTATATAACAAAGTATTGAGATAAACTTTTGTTATTGACCAAATACTTATTTTCCACCATAATTTGCAAATAAATTCATAGAAAATCCTACAATGTGATTTTCTGGATTTTTTTTCTCATTTTGTCTGTCATAGTTGAAGTGTACCTATGATGAAAATTACAGGCCTCTCTCATCTTTTTAAGTGGGAGAACTTGCACATTGGTGGCTGACTAAATACTTTTTTGCCCCACTGTATGTCAATATACGGTCCCACAGTTGAGAGTGCATGTCAGAGCAAAAACCAAGCCATGAGGTTGAAGGAATTTTCCGAAGAGCTCCGAGACAGGATTGTGTCGAGGCAAAGATCTGGGCAAGGGTACCAAAACATTTCTGCAACATTGAAGTCCCCCCCAAGAACACAGTGATTTCCATCATTCTTAAATGGAAGAAGTTTGGAACCACCAAGCCTCTTCCTACAGCTGGCCGCCCAAACTGAGCAATTAGGGGAGAAGGGCCTTGGTCAGGGAGATAGTCACCCTGACAGAGCTCTAGAGTTCCTCTGTGGAGATGGGAGAACCTTCCAGAATGACAACCATCTCTGCAGCACTCCACCAATCAGGCCTTTATCGTAGAGTGGCCAGACAGAAGCCACTCCTCAGGCACATGACAGTCTGCTTGGAGTTTGCCAAAAGGACTCTCAGACCATGAGAAACAAGATTCTCTGGTCTGATGAAAACAAGATTGAACTCTTTGGCCTGAATGCCAAACATCACATCTGGAAGAAACCTGGACCATCCCTACGGTGAAGCATGGTGGTGGCAGCATCATGCTGTGGGGATGTTTTTCAGCGGCAGGGACTGGGAGACTAGTCAGGATCAAGGGAAAGATGAACAGTGAAAAGTACAAAGAAATCCTTGATGAAAACCTGCTCCAGAGCGCTCAGGACCTCAGACTGGGGCAATGATATATGGTGCTGTGTGTTTACAGTAGCCTACATAATTATTGGCTTTAAAGCTGTCAAGGCATCTTGTGATGTGCTTTGTTAACATGTGGATAACTTTTTATTGCAAAAAATAACAACACTGTTTCAATGCCACATAAATATTAAAAACCTTGACCATAAAAGATAACTAGAGCAGAAAACATTGAAATATCACAACCACACACACACACACACACACACACACACACACACACACACACACACACACACACACACACACACACACACACACACACACACACACACACACACACACACACACACACACACACACACACACACACACACACACACACACACACACACACACACACACACACACACACACGCTGACACCTAATCAATGAGATGTTTATGACCACCAGTTGAGTTCAGCAGATGAGAGGGAGGCAGAAACTCCTCAGCATTCTCCCTCTCGCCACGAGAGCCCTCATCATGAGGGACCATATAAACTCTCTGAAGTGTCCAGTCCTAGGAGAGGCCAGGTATGTGAGGCGATAAATTCTGGGCTTAAATAACAAACATGGAAAGTGAAAGAGTGCTTTACCCCGGAGGGAGATGAGTACCTGAGAGAGGTAATGCCTTCTGGTTTAGGTCTGGGGGTGGATGAATCCCTTATTCTCTAATGATGGCTCAAAGCTACTAAAGACACCCAGTGATCGAATGCGACGTGTACAATAACAGGGGAAAGGTTGGTCTTTGGATGTTTTTTATTTTGTGTAATAATCTCATCCCGCTCTTTAATTCAAGGTACGGTTTTCTAACTAACTTTAAAGTGACACAGGAGTTGACATTTGAAACAATGCTAAAGCGTTTAAGTGAGGGGGCATTTGGTGGGAAAGGGGGAGAGAGATGCTGCGCTGGTCGTTGAAAGAGCATGCTAATGTACGAATGACTTTCCAGGAGCAGACCAGGAGAAAATCAGCTATTTCTTCATGTTTATAGCTCCCTCTCAGGATGACTGGCCGACTGACAGACAAAAACAGAGAGATACAGAGAGATACAGAGAGAGATACAGAGAGAGAGAGAGAGAGAGAGAGAGCGAGAGAGAGAGTGTCCTTTAACCATTTGTACATTGTTAAAACACTGTATATGTATAATATTACATTTGTAATGTCTTTATTGTTTTGAAACTTCTGTATGTGTAATGTTTACTGTTAATTTTGATTGTTTTTCACTTTATATATTCACTTTATATATTATCTACCTCACTTGCTTTGGCAATGTTAACACATGTTTCCCATGCCAATAAAGCCCTTGAATTGAATTGAATTGAGAGAGAGAGAGAGAGAGAGAGAGAGAGATAGAGAGAGAGAGAAACAGGGGGGAACAGAAGGGGGAGTTTTGGGGCGAGGGTTGGTGATGAACGGGGTACTCTCTCCCTCTCGCTCTCTCCCTCTCTGTCTCCCTCTCTCTCTCTCCCTCTCTGTCTCCCTCTCTTTCCACCAGTGACAGCTGAGTGGCTGGGAGCTAATTGCTGTTGCGTGAGGTCAGAGAGACATTTATCTGACTGAGCTAGCCTTCCCTGCTAGCCCACAACAGACAGACAGACGGACAGGGAGGATGTTGCACAGCTCACACTACAGAGAGGAGAGACTGGCTGCTAAAGCACTGACTAACTGAGAAGTCCCAGGGACATGCACACACATACATACACTCTTTCTATCTCTCTCTCTCTCTCTCTCTCTCTCTCTCTCTCTCTCTCTCTCTCTCTCTCTCTCTCTCTCTCTCTCTCTCTCTCTCTCACACACACATACATCCACATACCCACAGACTCCTCTGACACTCACACCTACACACACACAGCTTGTGTGTAAGTAATCAGGAGCAGTGGGATCACAGTAACTCTAAAGCTTCTAAGGAAGAGGAACGCCACTAACTGTTTCATCTCTGGACGCTCAATACTAATGTAAGTTTTTATTACAACTTTATTCAACTCATCTCTATTCGTTCTCTTTATATTTTATTTACATTTTATTGAACCAGTCAATTCCTCTGCAGTAAGAAAACATTTAGGAAATATATTAGGAAATGAATTAAGAGTTGTTGGATTATTTGTGATTTAGTGAATTGATGAGTGAATGTGTGTATAGGAGCTCAGAGTTTGGTGAGGTTTCTGTTTATCTGCTGAGACTGACTGAAAGTCTACAGACGTGTTGCAGACAGATACAGATATTACAGATAGAGGTTAGAGATATATACAGAAATATAGAGATAGCAGCTCTAGGATATTTCCATCTATCCACACACAGCTAAAGGAGAGTTCATTTCAGTTTCCTTTTTTTACTTTATTCAGGAACTGAACTCGCATCTTGAGCTGGCAACTTTTGAGAATCACATCTTGAGCTGGCAACTTTTGAGAATCACATCTTGAGCTGGCATCTTTTGTGAATCAAATCTTGAGGATGCACAGCTTCCATTTGCATTTCCAGACAACTCTGTCTGAGACAAATGACAACAACAAGGTAGCAGAGACCGATAGAGCCATTGACAACACAATCTATGAAATCGGACATATCACAATCAGTGTTGTTGCTAACTGAATAGGGTTTGAAAGCACAGATCAGTAAGGTACAGTACAGTAGGCAGTAGACTGGGCTGGGGACAGTTTGGTAAACCACTACACACTGGGATTAAGAGGGACCGGCTACAAGAGCAAGGTTACAAACCTAAAGCAGATGTCCAGTGTTACATTCAGCACTGCAGCTCAACTCCTCACTTTAACACTGTCTGGGAATCATAGACTATCCAAGTGGGAGTGAGTTGTAGTATGCTGTAGATCCACATCCACTGGACTGCTGTCTAAATTACAGGCTGTAGAAATTGCAGACATCTAACACACACTAACATCCTTCTCTTCCACAGCTCTGGCCTCCACAGAACCCCTGAAACATCCGGAAACAGACGGAAGCAGACAAGACCATGTCTGCTGTTGGACGACGGTCTCCTCTGCCAGGATCACACAGCCGACACACACAGTGAGGATTACACTGAGACAGACTGACAGACATCAACATAAAGACTGGCCTCATTCATACAGAGAGACAGTGAGACAGACGGACATCAACCTACAGCCTTGTGTCCTTACAACAGAGAGACAGACAACTCCAAACAGAGAGAGACATCACACAAGTGCCTAGTCACTCTCCAACCCTCCTACCCTTCACCCACTCCACCTCCTACCAGCTGGCCTCAGCACCCCAGCCAGGGGTTACAGGTCACAGGTCAGGGCACAGGTCATCCAGGCTCCTAGTGAACAGCACTAGGAGGGCACTGTCTGGCACTCTGTTCTGTTCTGTCTGCCGGAGCAGACAGCAGTATTTCAGCATGTTGTCCGTGGCACCCCACAGCAGTGCATTATAATGCCCAGATGGATGCCACTGCCATGCAACCTGCCTAACTTGCTGTCGGGACTGTACCTTCACATCATCTTCCTGCTGGGCAGCGTGTGTGTGGCCTGCAGCAACTGCACACCCGAGCAGCTAGCCGCCATCATGAACTGCTCCAAGCACGAGCGCCATGCACGGAACTACGACTACATGGAAGGGGGAGATGTACGCATACGGCAGCTGTTCAGCCGGACACAGTGGTTCCTTACCGTTGACGACTACGGCAACATCAACGGGACACAAGACCCCACCAACTGTTACAGTAAGACCACTGTTTCCCCTATATACGGCGGCACACCGCCTCAAATCATGCCCGCCGCTGCTAAATCGTGCCCGCTGTTGGTAAATCGTGGCCTCTGCTGCTAAATTGTGCCCGCCGCTGCTAAATCAGGGCCTCCGCTGCTAAATCAGGACCTCCGCTGCTAAATAAGGACCTCCGCTGCTAAATAAGGACCTCCGCTGCTAAATCGTGGCCTCCGCTGCTAAATCAGGGCCGCCGCTGCTAAATCGTGGCCGCCGCTGCAAAATCGTGGCCTCCGCTGCTAAATCGTGGCCGCCGCTGCTAAATCGTGGCCTCCGCTGCTAAATCATGGCCTCCGCTGCTAAATCGTGGCCTCTGCTGCTAAATCGTGGCCGCCGCTGCTAAATCGTGGCCTCCGCTGCTAAATCGTGGCCTCCGCTGCTAAATCGTGGCCGCCGCTGCTAAATCGTGGCCGCCGCTGTTAAATCGTGGCCCCCTCTGCTAAATCAGGGCCTCCGCTGCTAAATTGTGGCCGCCGCTATTAAATCGTGGCCTCCACTGCTAAATCAGGGCCTCCGCTGCTAAATCAGGACCTCAGCTGCTAAATCGTGGCCTCCGCTGCTAAATCGTGGCCTCCACTGTTAAATCGTGGCCTCCGCTGCTAAATCGTGGCCGCCGCTGCTAAATCGTGGCCTCCGCTGTTAAATCAGGGCCTCCGCTGCTAAATCAGGGCCTCCGCTGCTAAATCAGGGCCTCCGCTGTTAAATCAGGGCCTCCGCTGTTAAATCAGGGCCTCCGCTGCTAAATCAGGGCCTCCGCTGTTAAATCAGGGCCTCCGCTGCTAAATCGTGGCCGCCGCTGCTAAATCGTGGCCTCCGCTGTTAAATCAGGGCCTCCGCTGTTAAATCAGGGCCTCCGCTGCTAAATCAGGGCCTCCGCTGTTAAATCGTGGCCTCCACTGCTAAATCAGGGCCTCCGCTGCTAAATCGTGGGCGCCGCTGCTAAATCGTGGATATACTATATTTATGTATATAAGGCCCCACCAACTATTACAGTAAGACTGATCTATATACTGTATATCTATCTATAAAACCCCACCAACTGTTACAGTGAGACTGATCTATACACTGTATAGGGCGGCAGGCAATTTTTGGTGTGGGCCCCTGGGCCCCGACCAAATAGGGGCTCCTGGAACAAAATTAGTTTGACACCGCTGGGTTAGAGCATTGAGCGAGTAACCGACAGGTCCCTAGTTCGAATCCCCTAACCGACAAGGTGAAAATCTGTTGATGTACCCTTGAGCAAGGCACTTAGCCCTAATTAACCCTTAACTCGCCAACTGTTACAGCAAGAATGATCTATCTAGTGTATATCTATATCTATAAGACCCGCCAAATGTTACAGTAATGTTACAGATCCAAATGTTATATTATATGTTTTATACCCACTTAATTGCTACAGTAAGGCTGGTTTTATTATCCACATCTTAACATCTACAGTATGTGTTGTCTTAGGACTCATCACTTCAATGGAATTCAATCAAACAAACTCATATTGCGCAGATTGTAGTTTGTAAACAAAGATAGATACTGCGTAAACTGGTGGGGCAGGTTTGATTGAATTCCAGTCTGTGTTGTAGGATTCATCTCTTACTAACAGGTGGCTCTGAGTGGACTCTCAGCAACAGTAGATGTAGAGAGGGTGACTTATACATTCTACTCACTGTATGTTTATGGGCTGCTTTAGACTCTCAGACATGTCTAAACATTTTTACGGCTGATGTGTTACTGCTAATAACAATATGGTTGAGCAATGTCCACGTTGCTGAGATCTTAGTCACTCATGTCTAGTCAGAGATGAAGAGAGAGAGAGAGAGAGAGAGAGAGAGAGAGAGAGAGAGAGAGAGAGAGAGAGAGAGAGAGAGAGAGAAAGAGAGCAATAGAGAGAAAGAGAGCAATAGAGGGAGAGAGATCAATAGAGAGAGATAGAGAGAGAGAGAGAGAGAGAGAGAGAGAGAGAAATAGAGAGGGGGAAAGAAAGTGAAGAAAGAAACAGAGAGAGCAGAAAAACAGAGAGAGAGAAACCAAAAAACAAATAGAGGGAGAGAAACCAAGAAACGGAGAGACAGAGAGCTCAGCTGGCAGATTCCTCAGTGTCTATGTGAGTTATCTCCCAGTCTGTTGAGTGAGTAATAAGGCTGTTGGAACACGGTCATATAGCAGCTAGCTCTCTCCCCTCTGGGACTCCCTGGAGCAGCCTGATGTTATTGTCCAATGTTCCCTCTGCAGTGTAATCACACTAGTAATGGGTCATGTGTCTCTGTTAGGGCAGCCAAAGTGACAGAGGTAAAGTGAAGCAGGTGTGGGCTCTGGCAGAGCCAACCATAACACCATGTAAACACAGCCACTAATGAAGTAAACCAAGGGGCTGGGAGTTGGGGCTGGAGATGCAGACGGCCAGGACAAATGAACTGGCATGAAACACGCACGCACCCACGCACATATTAAACACCTCAGTGAAGTAGCCCAAGCTGACCTAGTCTATCCACAGAGATACGGGTTTAGTATGTGGGAGTGTGACATCAAAACAATGACTCTATTGGTTTCAATAATGTCTGCCCGTCTGTCTGTCTGTCTGTCTGCCTGTCTGCTCACCTGCCCGTCTGCCTGCCTCCCTCCCTGCCTGTCTGTCTATCTGTCTGTGTGTCAGTGTAATGCTGGCATGACCAGGGTAGCCAGTCTACCTGTCTGTCTGCTCACACGCCCGCCTGTCTATCTGTCTGTCTGCCTGCTCACCTGTCCATATGCCTGTCTATCTGGCTGTGGAATGTTGGCGTGACCAAGGTAGCCTGTCTGTCTGGCTGTGGAATGTTGGCGTGACCAGGGTAGCCTGTCTACCTGGCTGTGGAATGTTGGCGTGACCAGGGTAGCCTGTCTGTCTGGCTGTGGAATGTTGGCGTGACCAGAGAAGCCTGTCTATCTGGCTGTGGAATGTTGGTGTGACCAGGGTAGCCTGTCTATCTGGCTGTGGAATGTTTGGTGTGACCAGGGTAGCCTGTCTATCTGGCTGTGGAATGTTGGCGTGACCAGGGTAGCCTGTCTACCTGGCTGTGGAATGTTGGCGTGACCAGGGTAGCCTGTCTGTCTGGCTGTGGAATGTTGGCGTGACCAGAGAAGCCTGTCTACCTGGCTGTGGAATGTTGGTGTGACCAGGGTAGCCTGTCTATCTGGCTGTGGAATGTTTGGTGTGACCAGGGTAGCCTGTCTATCTGGCTGTGGAATGTTGGCGTGACCAGGGTAGCCTGTCTACCTGGCTGTGGAATGTTGGTGTGACCAGGGTAGCCTGTCTATCTGGCTGTGGAATGTTGGCGTGACCAGGGTAGCCTGTCTACCTGTCTATCTGGCTGTGGAATGTTGGCGTGACCAGGGTAGCCTGTCTATCTGTGGAATGTTGGCGTGACCAGGGAAGCCTGTCTGGCTGTGGAATGTTGGTGTGACCAGGGTAGCCTGTCTGTCTGGCTGTGGAATGTTGGCGTGACCAGGGAAGCCTGTCTATCTGGCTGTGGAATGTTGGTGTGACCAGGGAAGCCTGTCTACCTGGCTGTGGAATGTTGGTGTGACCAGGGTAGCCTGTCTATCTGGCTGTGGAATGTTGGCGTGACCAGGGAAGCCTGTCTATCTGGCTGTGGAATGTTGGTGTGACCAGGGAAGCCTGTCTATCTGGCTGTGGAATGTTGGTGTGACCAGGGTAGCCTGTCTATCTGGCTGTGGAATGTTGGCGTGACCAGGGAAGCCTGTCTATCTGGCTGTGGAATGTTGGTGTGACCAGGGTAGCCTCTGTCTCTGGTGAGGAGGGGGAAGATGAGTCTTGCGAAACAAAAACTGGCCTTGAAAAGCAGAGAAATGGATCCACCCAGATGTGTCTGACAATGGCACGCAGGGAGACATGCAGGCACGCACACACACACACACACACACACACACACACACACACACACACACACACGCACACACACACACACACAGGCCTTTGAAGAGCCCAGCATGGGCATGAATACAGCTAATAAATATTTGATTCATATTGCTCTGTTCCTGTCTGGCCTAGCCTGGTCTGGGCTGGGGTAAGGTGGGGTGAGCTGGGCTGGGCTGAGCAGGGCCGAGGTGAAGTGAGGTGGGGTGGGCTGGGCTGGGCAAGGCCGAGGTGAAGTAAGGTGAGGTGGGCTGGGCAGGGCAGGGCCGAGGTGAAGTGAGGTAGGGTGAGGTGGGCTGGGCTGAGCAGGGCCGAGGTGAAGTGAGGTGAGGTGGGCTGGGCAGGGCCGAGGTGAAGTGAGGTGAGGTGGGCTGGGCTGGGCAGGGCCGAGGTGAGGTGGGCTGGGCTGGGCAGGGCAGGGCCGAGGTGAAGTGAGGTGAGCTAGGCTGGGCAGGGCAGGGCCGAGGTGAAGTGAGGTGGGGTGGGCTGGGCAGGGCAGGGCCGAGGTGAAGTGAGGTGAGGTGGGCTGGGCAGGGCAGGGCCGAGGTGAAGTGAGGTGGGGTGAGGTGGGCTGGGCTGAGCAGGGCCGAGGTGAAGTGAGGTGAGGTGGACTGGACAGGGCAGGGCCGAGGTGAAGTGAGGTGGGGTGAGGTGGGTAGGTCAGGGCCGAGGTGAAGTGAGGTGGGCTGGGCAGGGCAGGGCCGAGGTGAAGTGAGGTGGGGTGGGGTGAGGTGGGCAGGGCAGGGCCGAGGTGAAGTGAGGTGGGCTGGGCAGGGCAGGGCCGAGATGAAGTGAGGTGAGGTGGGCTGAGCAGGGCCGAGGTGAAGTGAGGTGGGGTGAGGTGAGGTTAGGTGGGCTGGGCAGGGCAGGGCAGGGCCGAGGTGAGGTGAGGTGGGCCGAGGTGAAGTGAGGTGGGGTGAGGTGGGCAGGGCAGGGTATGGCCGAGGTGAAGTGAGGTGAGGTGGGCTGGGCAGGGCAGGGCCGAGGTGAAGTGAGGTGGGGTGAGGTGGGCTGGGCAGGGCCGAGGTGAAGTGAGGTGGGGTGGGCTGGGCAGGGCAGGGCCGAGGTGAAGTGAGGTGGGGTGGGCAGGGCAGGGCCGAGATGAAGTGAGGTGGGGTGAGGTGGGCAGGGCAGGGCCGAGGTGAAGTGAGGTGAGGTGGGCTGAGCAGGGCAGGGCCGAGGTGAAGTGAGGTTGGGTGGACTGGACAGGGCAGGGCCGAGGTGAAGTGAGGTGGGGTGAGGTGGGCAGGACAGGGCCGAGGTGAAGTGAGGTGAGGTGGGCTGAGCAGGGCCGAGGTGAAGTGAGGTGAGGTGGGCTGGGCAGGGCAGGGCCGAGGTGAAGTGAGGTGAGGTGGGCTGGGCAGGGCTGAGGTGAAGTGAGGTGAGGTGGGCTGGGCAGGGCCGAGGTGAAGTGAGGTGGGGTGAAGTGGGCAGGGCAGGGCAGGGCAGGGCCGAGGTGAAGTGAGGTGGGGTGAGGTGGGCAGGGCAGGGCAGGGCCGAGGTGAAGTGAGGTGGGGTGAGATGGGCTGGGCAGTGCAGGGCCGAGGTGAAGTGAGGTGGGGTGAGGTGGGCAGGGCAGGGCAGGGCAGGGCAGGGCCGAGGTGAAGTGAGGTGGGGTGAGGTGGGCAGGGCAGGGCAGGGCAGGGCAGGGCAGGGCCGAGGTGAAGTGAGGTGGGGTGAGGTGGGCAGGGCAGGGCAGGGCAGGGCAGGGCAGGGCCGAGGTGAAGTGAGGTTGGGTGGACTGGACAGGGCAGGACCGAGGTGAAGTGAGGTGGGGTGAGGTGGGCAGGACAGGGCAGGGCCGAGATGAAGTGAGGTGGGGTGAGGTGGGCAGGACAGGGCAGGGCCGAGGTGAAGTGAGGTGAAGTGAGTAGGGCTTGGGGGACTAATCAGCCTTGAACACAACCGCTGCACAGACAGACAGACAGACAGACAGACAGACAGACAGACAGACAGACACAGGCAGCCAGACAGACAGACAGACACAGGCAGACAGGCGGACACAAACATGACAAAATGGGGAAAGAGTGACCGTTGGTCACAACAGTTTGTTCTCTCAGAGCTGGACTATATTTTTCCCCTTAAGCACATGTCTGAGCACAGATGACAATCTAAGACTTTACTCAGACAGACAGTGAACGGGTTCAGCGATGGATTATGAAGTGAACTCTGACAGTTTTTCAAACTAGTGTCTGAGACTTGAGGTACTCCAATGGCTGACAGGAAGTAATTTAGATACATACATATTTATATTTATGTATATTTATATATTTTATATGTTTCTCAGGGTAGACAGTGTTAAGATATAGGGGGCGCTCTTTTAATTTTTGGATGAAAAACGTTCCCGTTTTAAACAAGATATTTTGTCACGAAAAGATGCTCGACTATGCATATAATTGACAGCTTTGGAAAGAAAACACTCTGACGTTTCCAAAACTGCAAAGATATTGTCTGTGAGTGCCACAGAACTGATGTTACAGGTGAAACACAGATAAAAATCCAACCAGGAAGTGCCCCATTTTTGGAAACCTGGAAAAAAAAATTGAAAGCCCTGCATGCCAATGACTCCTTATATGGCTGTGGAGGAGCTAGGAGTCAGCTTACGTTTTCCACGTTTTCCCCAAGGTGTCTGCAGCATTGTGACGTATTTGTAGGCATATCAATGGAAGATTGACCATAAGAGACTACATCTACCAGGTGGTCGCTTGGTGTCCTCCGTCGCAATTATTGCGTAATCTCCAGCTGCAGTATTTTTCCGTTTGCCTTTGATGAGAAACCGACTGCCAGGAATGATTTTTCATCTAATAGAATTGTGAAAAACACCTTGAGGATTGATTCTAAACAACGTTTGCCATGTTTCTGTCGATATTATGGAGCTAATTTGGAAAAAAGTTTGGCGTTGTGTTGACTGCATTTTCGTTTTTTTTTCTTAGCCAAACGTGATGAACAAAACGGAGCTATTTCTCTTACACAAATAATATTTTTGGAAAAAATGAACATTTGCTATCTAACTGAGTCTCGTCATTGAAAACATCCGAAGTTCTTCAAAGGTAAATGATTTTATATGAATGCTTTTCTTGTTTTTGTGAAAATGTTGCCTGCTGAATGCTAGGCTTAATGCTATGCTAGGCTATCAATACTCTTACACAAATGCTTGTGTAGCTTTGGTTAAAGCACATTTTGAAAATCTGAGATGACAGTGTTGTTAACAAAAGGCTAAGCTTGTGTTTCAATATATTTATTTCATTTCATTTGCGATTTTCATGAATAGGAAACGTTGCGTTATGGTAATGAGCTTGAGGCTATGATTACGCTCCCGGATACGGGATTGCTCGTCGCTAGAGGTTTTAAGAGGCTGTTACAGGAACATGATCTGTTTCTCAGGGTGGACAGTGTTAAGATGCTGTTACAGGAACAGGCATAGGATCTGTTTCTCAGGGTATTCTGCTCAATGTCATGTCCACTGTGTTAGTCCAACCTGACAACCAAAACAAACAGAGGTGTTGTACTGTACTGTATGAGCTGACAGGCCTATAGTACAGTATATTACAGCGGACGAGATACAAGTCGGTGCCTGAATACCCATACTTGCGTTCTAAATAGTAGGCATTTTGGGTATGTTTTATAATACGTGACATGTCGTAAGATAATAAGAATATGCTTTAAATGCCAGGATGTCTTACTCATTTCTGCTTTTCATCAAGTAGAATTCTCTGCACGCTATTGAAGAAGAGAATGGTCTTTCCAGACTCATGGCTTTCACAACAGCTGATAACAGCTGAGAGAACGCGCTGTACCAAAAGCAACATTTCCTTTCGTAGGATAGCTGGAGGCAAAGTCATTAAGGCTGTTAATATTCATGAGTTACGTCGGGCGCTTGGTTGAGCCTTTTTGGGTGTGTGACATCACACAGATGCACTGCAAAGGCCTGCTCGCTGGGGTGATCAGTGAGCACCGACTTCCAGCTACATACCAATTATTCATAAAACAAATCCACAAATTATTATTAAAACAATGTATACAAACTGTCTGTTGCTTGATATGAGCAAGTCAACCCAAATGTTCCAAAGAATAGGAAATCGACAATTAGCTGGCGAGTAGTGGCTACTGCCTGGCCAGTGAGCTAGCTACATTTCAGTCAGTAGCTATCCTTCTAAATGCGATGGTCAATGGATCAACTATACAGCTATGCGTTGGACATATTTTGTTGAAAACAAACTAGCATCCAGTTGTTGTTGCCCATGGTAGAATCATATCTAACCAGCTGGCCCCTGAATCCTGTGTCTATGTGGCCATGCATGAACTTCCGAGTCTAGATGTAGTCCAGCTAACGTTAGCTAGCTAGCTACCTAGTATTGCTAACTGAACTGTTTTATAAAAAACGTAAGATGACTCATTAAAGTTGGTGGTTACTACTGGTTTTAGATCCGAGGTGAGAGAAATTGCCCGCCAGTGTTTTGCGTTTTGGTAAGGACTAGGAATGGTGTCACGCAACCAAGAAGGATCAACCACTCACCAGACAGATAATAATGACATTTTTGCCTTTTGCTATCCTACATTTTAAGTACCAAAATGAAAGAATGGCAGGAATCAACACAATTGTGCATGAGATGACGCATTCTCAGTAGGATGAGCCTAGTATGCTGATATTTGTTGCTTACTGCATTAGGTTTTTATTTAACAGTATGTTCTAAATAGTAAACTCAGCAAAAAAAGAAATGCCCCTTTTTCAGGACCCTGTCTTTCAAAGATAATTTGTAAAAATCCAAATAACTTCACTGATCTTCATTGTAAAGGGTTTAAACACTTTTTCCCATGCTTGTTCAATGAACCATAAACAATTAATGAACATACACCTGTGGAACGGTCGTTAAGACACTAACAGCTTACAGACGGTAGGCAATTAAGGTCACAGTTATAAAAACTTAGGACACTAAAGAGGCCTTTCTACTGACTCTGAAAAACACCAAAAGAAAGATGCCCAGGGTCCCTGCTCATCTGCGTGAACGTGCCTTAAGCAAGCTGCAAGGAGGCATGAGGGCTGCAGATGTGGCCAGGGCAATAAATGTCAATGTCTGTACTGTGAGACACCTAAGACAGCGCTACAGGATGGACAGCTGATCATCCTCGCAGTGGCAGACCACGTGTAACAACACCTGCACAGGATCGGTACAGCTGAACATCACACCTACGGGACAGGTACAGGATGGCAACAACAACTGCCCGAGTTACACCAGAAACGCACAATCCCACCATCAGTGCTCAGACTGTCCGCAATAAGCTGAGAGAGGCTGGACTGAGAGCTTGTATGCCTGTTGTAAGGCAGGTCTCACCAGACATCACCTGCAACAACGTCGCCTATGGGCACAAACGCTGGACCAGACAGGACTGGCAAAAAGTGCTCTTCGCTGACGAGTCGTGGTTTTGTCTCACCAGCGGTGATGGTCGGATTCGCGTTTATCGTCGAAGGAATGAGCGTTACACCGAGGCCTGTACTCTGGAGCAGGATCGATTTGGAGGTGGAGGGTCCGTCATGGTCTGGGGCGGTGTGTGACAGTATCGTCTGACTGAGCTTGTCATTGCTGCACGCTCATCCTGACATGACCCGCCAGCATGACAATGCCACCAGTCATACTGCTCATTCTGTGCGGGATTTCCTGCAATACAGGAATGTCAGTGTTCTGCCATGGCCAGCGAAGAGCCCGGATTTCAATCCCATTGAGCAAGTCTGGGACCTGCTGGATCGGAAGGTGAGGGCTAGGGCCATTCCCCCCAGAAATGTCCGGGAACTTGCAGGTGCCTTGGTGGAAGAGTGGGGTAACATCTCACAGCAAGAACTGGCAAATCTGGTGCAGTCCAATACTTAATGCAGCTGGTGGCCACACCAGATACTGACTGTTACTTTTGATTTTGACCCCCCCTTTGTTCAGGGAAACATTATTCCATTTCTGTTAGTCACATGTCTGTGGAACTTGTTCAGTTTATGTCTCAGTTGTTGAATCTTGTTATGTTCATACAAATATTTACACATGTTAAGTTTGCTGAAAATAAACGCAGTTGACAGTGAGAGGACGTTTCTTTTTTTGCTGAGTTTATATGATTATTACACAGTATGCAGTTTAAGTAAGTAGTAGGCAAACCAGATTTCAGACACAGCCATTGGCAGAGCATATTAATCTGAATCACTAACATATGACGCTAGTAGAGGACTGTTGGCTTGTAGTGAAAACACTGAATAGGGGTCTTCATAGACAGCAGAGCATGTTTTACTGTATCTGGTTTTAGGGAAATAATTTGTAACTGTATGCCAGGAGTCTGTAAGAGCCAGTTTAAACCAGTGATTGATTTATTTTGGCCCCCCCCAAAGTTTTTAGTACATTTTAAGATTTTTGTTTTTGGTAAAAAGAAAATACTGTAAAATCACCTGGAATTCAGCTAGAAATTTGTTTAATTTCGGAAATCTGTTTGCAAGTATTCCCACAAATTTAAAAAAGAGACGTATGTGATCTTGTCTCAATATATTCAAGGTATGAAAATATTGTTATTTTCAAATACAATCTCTTTTTGGACTTAGTTGTGGTCAATTTGTAGTGTACAAATTATTAAAGTTAAGTTCTGGCCCCCTGACCATCCGCTCCGACAAAAAACGGCCTGCGGCTGAATGTAGTTGCCTAACCCTGCTGTAGGCTATTCAAAAACATATAGGAACACTCTTAAACCCTACAGACAGTTTGCTGGTGAGTGTGTTGTGTCTGTTGCCCCAGTACAACAGATATACTATATAATAGTATTGTTACCCCGTTATAATCCAGTACAACAGACTATATAATAGTATCGTTACCCTGTTATAATCCAGTACAACAGACTATATAATAGTATTGTTATCCTGTTATAATCCAGTACAACAGATAGACTATATAATAGTATTGTTACCCTGTTATAATCAAGTACAACAGACTATATAATAGTATTGTTATCCTGTTATAATCCAGTACAACAGACTATATAATAGTATTGTTATCCTGTTATAATCCAGTACAACAGATAGACTATATAATAGTATTGTTACCCTGTTATAATCAAGTACAACAGACTATATAATAGTATTGTTATCCTGTTATAATCCAGTACAACAGACTATATAATAGTATTGTTATCCTGTTATAATCCAGTACAACAGATAGACTATATAATAGTATTGTTACCCTGTTATAATCCAGTACAACAGACTATATTATAGTATTGTTATCCTGTTATAATCCAGTACAACAGACTATATAAAAGTATCGTTGCCCTGTTATAATCCAGTACAACAGACTATATAATAGTATTGTTACCCTGTTATAATCCAGTACAACAGACTATATAATAGTATCGTTACCCTGTTATAATCCAGTACAACAGACTATATAATAGTATTGTTACCCTGTTATAAACCAGTATAAAATATAGGCTATATAATAGTATAGTTACCCTGTTATAATCCAGTACAACAGATAGACTATATAATAGTATTGTTACCCTGTTATAAACCAGTAGAAAATATAGGCTATATAATAGTATCGTTACCCTGTTATAACACAGTATAACAGATATACAACGGCATCGTTGATTTGTTACCATGTTATAACACAGTATAACCAATATACAACAGTATCATTGATTTGTTACACTGTTATACCAGATAATACTATTGTTACCCTGTTATTACAATAGAATACACTGTACGGTATATAGTATTGTGACGCTGTTAGTATTACAAATATATTGTGTGCCTATTATAACAGTATAACAGTATAATAAATACGGCCCTGTTCTATCAGTCAGCGTCAGCCTCCGTGTGTCTCCCTGAATAACCTCAGCAGTCAGATCTGACCTGAGACGCATCCTCAGTGTTACGCACCATAAACCATCAGACGCCTGTGACTCAGCTGTAACAAGACACACGTGGGCTTAGAAAGCCTTAGAAAAGGTTAGAAACACCAGAGTAGAGAAGAGATATCGAAGAGATCCAGGTTCCTAATAAACATCCACACACTCAGCTGTGATGCAGGTTCCTAATGAACATCCACACACTCAGCTGTGATGCAGGTTCCTAATGAACATCCACACACTCAGCTGTGATGCAGGTTCCTAATGAACATCCACACACTCAGGAGTGGTACAGGTTCCTAATGAACATCCACACACTCAGGAGTGGTACAGGTTCCTAATGAACATCCACACATTCAGGAGTGGTACAGGTTCCTAATGAACATCCACACACTCAGGAGTGGTACAGGTTCCTAATGAACATCCACACACTCAGGAGTGGTACAGGTTCCTAATGAACATCCACACATTCAGGAGTGGTACAGGTTCCTAATGAACATCCACACATTCAGGAGTGGTACAGGTTCCTAATGAACATCCACACACTCAGGAGTGGTACAGGTTCCTAATGAACATCCACACACAGGTTCCTAATGCACGAATGAACATCCACACACTCAGGGATGGTGCAGGTTCCTAATGAACATCCACACACTCAGGGATGGTGCAGGTTCCTACAGGTTCCTAATGAACATCCACACACAGGTTCCTAGAACATCAGGAGTGGTACAGGTTCCTAATGAACATCCACACACTCAGGAGTGGTACAGGTTCCTAATGAACATCCACACACTCAGCATCCACACATTCAGAGGTGGTACAGGTTCCTAATGAACATCCACACACTCAGATGCAGGTTCCTAACATCCACACATTCAGGAACATCCACACCACACACTCAGGAGTGGTACAGGTTCCTAATGAACATCCACACACGCACGAGTCAGGTTCTGAACATCCACACACTCAGGATGGTACAGGTTCCTAATGAACATCCACACACTCAGTGGTACAGGTTCCTAATGAACATCCACACACTCAGGAGTGGTACAGGTTCCTAATGAACATCCACACACTCAGGAGTGGTACAGGTTCCTAATGAACATCCACACACTCAGCCGTGATGCAGGTTCCTAATGAACATCCACACACTCAGGAGTGGTACAGGTTCCTAATGAACATCCACACACTCAGCTGTGATGCAGGTTCCTAATGAACATCCACACACTCAGCTGTGATGCAGGTTCCTAATGAACATCCACACACTCAGGGATGGTGCAGGTTCCTAATGAACATCCACACACTCAGGGATGGTGCAGGTTCCTAATGAACATCCACACACTCAGGAGTGGTACAGGTTCCTAATGAACATCCACACACTCAGCTGAGATGCAGGTTCCTTATGAACATCCACACACTCAGGGGTGGTACAGGTTCCTAATGAACATCCACACACTCAGGGGTGGTACACAATGAACATCCACACATTCAGGAGTGGTACAGGTTCCTAATGGGAGTGGTACAGGTTCCTAATGAACATCCACACACTCAGGAGTGGTACAGGTTCCTAATGAACATCCACACATTCAGGAGTGGTACAGGTTCCTAATGAACATCCACACACTCAGGGAGTGGTACAGGTTCCCTAATGAACATCCACACACTCAGGGATGGTACAGGTTCCTAATGAACATCCACATATTCAGGAGTGGTACAGGTTCCTAATGAACATCCACACACTCAGGAGTGGTACAGGTTCCTAATGAACATCCACACACTCAGGGATGGTACAGGTTCCTAATGAACATCCACACATTCAGAGGTGGTACAGGTTCCTAATGAACATCCACACACTCAGGGATGGTACAGGTTCCTAATGAACATCCACACATTCAGGAGTGGTACAGGTTCCTAATGAACATCCACACATTCAGGAGTGGTACAGGTTCCTAATGAACATCCACACACTCAGGAGTGGTACAGGTTCCTAATGAACATCCACACACGCACGAGTGGTACAGGTTCCTAATGAACATCCACACACTCAGGAGTGGTACAGGTTCCTAATGAACATCCACACACTCAGGAGTGGTACAGGTTCCTAATGAACATCCACACACTCAGCCGTGATGCAGGTTCCTAATGAACATCCACACACTCAGGAGTGGTACAGGTTCCTAATGAACATCCACACACTCAGCTGTGATGCAGGTTCCTAATGAACATCCACACACTCAGCTGTGATGCAGGTTCCTAATGAACATCCACACACTCAGGGATGGTGCAGGTTCCTAATGAACATCCACACACTCAGGGATGGTGCAGGTTCCTAATGAACATCCACACACTCAGGAGTGGTACAGGTTCCTAATGAACATCCACACACTCAGCTGAGATGCACAGGTTCCTAATGAACATCCACACATTCAGGAGTGGTACAGGTTCCTAATGAACATCCACACATTCAGGAGTGGTACAGGTTCCTAATGAACATCCACACACTCAGGAGTGGTACAGGTTCCTAATGAACATCCACACATTCAGGAGTGGTACAGGTTCCTAATGAACATCCACACATTCAGGAGGTGGTACAGGTTCCTAATGAACATCCACACACTCAGGAGTGGTACAGGTTCCTAATGAACATCCACACATTCAGAGGTGGTACAGGTTCCTAATGAACATCCACACACTCAGGAGTGGTAACATCCACACACTCAGGGGTGGTACAGGTTCCTAATGAACATCCACACACTCAGGAGTGGTACAGGTTCCTAATGAACATCCACACACTCAGGGATGGTACAGGTTCCTAATGAACATCCACACATTCAGAGGTGGTACAGGTTCCTAATGAACATCCACACACTCAGGAGTGGTACAGGTTCCTAATGAACATCCACACATTCAGGGATGGTGGTTCCTACATCCACACACTCAGGTTCAGGTTCTAATGAACATCCACACATTCAGGAGTGGTACAGAACATCCACACACTTCAGGAGTGGTACAGGTTCCTAATGAACATCCACACACTCAGGGATGGTCAGGAGTGGTACAGGTTCCTAATGAGGAGTGGTTCCTACAGGTTCCTAATGAACATCCACACACTCAGGGATGGTACAGGTTCCTAATGAACATCCACACACTCAGGAGTGGTACAGGTCAGAGGTGGTACAGGTTCCTAATGAACATCCACACACTCAGGAGTGGTACAGGTTCCTAATGAACATCCACACATTCAGGGATGGTACAGGTTCCTAATGAACATCCACACACTCAGGGATGGTACAGGTTCCTAATGAACATCCACACATTCAGAGGTGGTACAGGTTCCTAATGAACATCCACACACTCAGGAGTGGTACAGGTTCCTAATGAACATCCACACATTAAGGGATGGTACAGGTTCCTAATGAACATCCACACACTCAGGAGTGGTACAGGTTCCTAATGAACATCCACACATTCAGGAGTGGTACAGGTTCCTAATGAACATCCACACACTCAGGAGTGGTACAGGTTCCTAATGAACATCCACACACTCAGGAGTGGTACAGGTTCAGGTTCTAATGAACATCCACACACTCAGGAGTGGTACAGGTTCACATTCAGGAGTGGTACAGGTTCCTAATGAACATCCACACATTCAGTGGTACAGGTTCCTAATGAACATCCACACACTCAGGAGTGGTACAGGTTCCTAATGAACATCCACACACTCAGGGATGGTACAGGTTCCTAATGAACATCCACATATTCAGGAGTGGTACAGGTTCCTAATGAACATCCACACACTCAGGAGTGGTACAGGTTCCTAATGAACATCCACACATTCAGGAGTGGTACAGGTTCCTAATGAACATCCACACACTCAGGAGTGGTACAGGTTCCTAATGAACATCCACACATTCAGGAGTGGTACAGGTTCCTAATGAACATCCACACACTCAGGAGTGGTACAGGTTCCTAATGAACATCCACACATTCAGGAGTGGTACAGGTTCCTAATGAACATCCACACACTCAGCTGAGATGCAGGTTCCTTATGAACATCCACACACTCAGCTGTGATGCAGGTTCCTAATGAACATCCACACACTTAGGGGTGGTACAGCCTTTATCCTACAGGCTTCTTATTCAGTGAGATGAGCTTTCAGATTTACAACCCTTAAACAGAGAAATAGGATGAAAGTTGTTTGACCAACATCTGAGCTAAATACTGTACAACCCAAGTATGTAGAAGAAATTCCTTCTTTATTTCAGGACGATACAAGTTCACAACTTTGTTGACAAATGACTAAAAAGATTTGTCTCTTCCTTAAATAGCTGTGTGGTGTGTTTTTATTTGATTCATGTCAAATCGCGGTGGAGCTGACAATGCAACAAAAGTCTGTCTCTGCTGGTTTGTCATGATGTGTATTCCTGTTGGATCAGACTCTGTTGTTCCTCAGTCAGAGCTTCATTACATCCTTAATAAGCAAAACAGTGTGGATCCAACCTGGATCCAGGGAAGACAGAATTAGAATAGGGATCACACACAACAAGTTGACTTAGCTGGGGGCTGGCTGGGTTGGGCCAGGGAGGGAGCAGGGAAATCTGTTCAAATGTATGTGTGAGAGTGTGTGCACCACTCCGGTCTCCCTGCCTCCACTAAACACTGTCTGAGACAGAGCACTAAACACTGTCTGAGACAGAGCAGTAATAGAGTGGTGTATCAACTCTGTTCTGTCTCTTTGTGACCAGAGCTCTGAGCTGCTTTATAGCTCTGAGCTGCTTTGTAGCTTTGAGCTGCTTTATAGCTCTTAACCCAGCTGCTTTATAGCTCTGAGCTGCTTTATAGCTTTGAGCTGCTTTATAGCTCTTAACTCAGCTGCTTTATAGCTCTGAGCTGCTTTATAGCTCTGAGCTGCTTTATAGCTCTTAACTCGGCTACTTTATAGCTCTGAGCTGCTTTATAGCTTTGAGCTGCTTTATAGCTCTTAACTCAGCTGCTTTATAGCTCTTAGCTCAGCTGCTTTATAGCTCTGACCTGCTTTATAGTTCTCAGCTGCTTTATAGCTCTTAACTCAGCTGCTTTATAGCTCTCAGCTGCTTTGTAGCTCTTAACTCAGCTGCTTTATAGCTCTCAGCTGCTTTGTAGCTCTTAACTCAGCTGCTTTATAGCTCTCAGCTGCTTTATAGCTCTCAGCTACTTTATAGCTCTCAGCTACTTTATAGCTCTCAGCTACTTTGTAGCTCTTAACTCAGCTGCTTTATAGCTCTCAGCTGCTTTGTAGCTCTTAACTCAGCTGCTTTATAGCTCTCAGCTGCTTTATAGCTCTCAGCTACTTTGTAGCTCTTAACTCAGCTGCTTTATAGCTCTCAGCTACTTTGTAGCTCTTAACTCAGCTGCTTTATAGCTCTCAGCTGCTTTGTAGCTCTTAACTCAGCTGCTTTATAGCTCTCAGCTGCTTTATAGCTCTCAGCTACTTTATAGCTCTCAGCTGCTTTGTAGCTCTTAACTCAGCTGCTTTATAGCTCTCCTCAGCTACTTTATAGCTCTCAGCTGCTTTATAGCTCTCAGCTGCTTTATAGCTTTCAGCTGCTTTATAGCTCTCAGCTCTGTGTTTCTGTGACAAAGTACTCTGTCTGCTAGCCCAAAGTCAGCCCCAGCACGCTACCTCTCATCATATAACTTCAGCATAGCCACAGTACAATACCTTTCATCATATAACTACAGCCTAGCCCCAGCCTAGCCCCAGTCTTCCCTTTAGAGATATTAACCAGTGAGGACTGGATCATATCCTGCTTCCCATGGGAGATATTAACCAGTGAGGACTGGATCATCTCCTGCTTCCCATGGGCGATATTAACCAGTGAGGACTGGATCATCTCCTGCTTGCCATGGGAGATATTAACCAGTGAGGACTGGATCATCTCCTGCTTGCCATGGGAGATATTAACCAGTGAGGACTGGATCATCTCCTGCTTCCCATGGGAGATATTAACCAGTGAGGACTGGATCATCTCCTGCTTCCCATGGGAGATATTAACCAGTGAGGACTGGATCATCTCCTGCTTCCCATGGGAGATATTAACCAGTGAGGACTGGATCATCTCCTGCTTCCCATGGGAGATATTAACCAGTGAGGATTGGATCATCTCCTGCTTCCCATGGGAGATATTAACCAGTGAGGACTGGATTGAGAAGAAGGGATTGAAAAACATTCGTGCAACTACAACCTTCCCACAACTGTACCATTGGCTTCAATACATGATTCAAGATTTACCCAAAATGTTTAGTAAAGTTTCTCACATTAGGGTTTGGCCGTGGTCTAGCTCTCTGAGTCTGACTGTTACCGCGGTTCTCTCTCTTCCACTCCCTCCCCCTCTCCCTCTAAGCTCCACTGCAGTTCTATCTCCCTGACATTGAGATATTGGCATCAATTTTGATCTGACAAATAGCTGTGGCTCAAAGAGCTCAGCACTTAATCTGAGTGTCTATGTCCATGAAGCTGCTACACACACATCAAAGCATGACAACTGCCTGTCTGTTACTCTGTGTCTGTCTGTCTGCCTGTCTGTTGCTCTGTGTCTCTCCGTGTGCCTGTCTGTTACTCGGTGTCTGTCTGCCTGTCTGTCTGTTGCTCTGTGTCTGTCTGCCTGTCGGTTGCTCTGTGTCTGCCTGTCTGTCTGTTGCTCTGTGTCTGTCTGCCTGTCGGTTGCTCTGTCTGCCTGTCTGTCTGTCTGTCTGCTGCTCTGTGCCTGCCTGCCTGCCTGTCTGCCTGACTGCCTGTCTGTCTGTGTCTGTCTGTCTGTCTGTTGCTCTGTGTCTGTCTGTCTGTCTGGCCGTCTGTTGCTCTGTGTCTGTCTGTATGTCAGTCTTTTCCTCTGTGTCTGTCTGCCTGTCTGTTGCTCTGTGTCTGTATGTCTGTATTTTGCTCTGTGTCTGTCTGTGTGTCTGTCTGTTGCTCTGTGTCTGTATGTCTGTCTGTTGCTCTGTGTCTGTCTGTCTGCCTGTCTGTTGCTCTGTGTCTGTCTGTCTGTCTGTCTGTCTGTCTGTCTGTCTGTCTGTCTGTCTGTCTGTCTGTCTGTCTGTTGCTCTGTTTTCTGTCTGCCTGCCTGCTGCTCTGTGTCTGTCTGTCTGCCTGTCGCTCTGTGTCTGTCTGTCTGTCTGTAGCTCGGTGTCTGTCTGTGTCACTCTGTCTGTCACTTTGTGTGTCTCCTGCTCTGTGTCTTTCTATCTGTCTGTGCACATATGTTTATTTTTTCATATAACCTTCATTTAACTAGGCAAGTCAGTTAAGAACAAAT
The DNA here is from genome assembly GCF_045791955.1 of Oncorhynchus clarkii lewisi. Taxonomy (NCBI): domain Eukaryota; kingdom Metazoa; phylum Chordata; class Actinopteri; order Salmoniformes; family Salmonidae; genus Oncorhynchus; species Oncorhynchus clarkii. The sequence continues at coordinate 78,339,089 of NC_092152.1, read as the reverse complement.
TCTTATTTACAATGACGGCCTACCAAAAGGCAAAAGGCCTCCTGCGGGGACGGGGTCTGGGATTAAAAATACAATATATATTTAGAAATATAGGACAAAACCAACATCATGACAAGAGAGACAACACTACATAAAGAGAGACCTAAGACAACAACATAGCAAGGCAGCAACACATAACACAGCATGGTAGCAACATAACATGGTAGCAGCACAAAACATGGTACAAACATTATTGGGCACAGACAACAGCACAAAGGGCAAGAAGGTAGAGACAACAATACATCACGTAAAGCAGCCACAACTGTCAGTAAGTGTTGGAGTCTTTGAATGAATAGATTGAGATAAAACTGTCCAGTTTGAGTGTTTGTTGCAGCTCGTTCCAGTCGCTAGCTGCAGTGAACTGAAAGGACGAGCGACCCAAGGATGTGTGTGCTTTCGGGACCTTTAACAGAATGTGACTGGCAGAACGGGTGTTGTATGTGGAGGATGAGGCTTCAGTAGATATCTCAGGGGGGGGGGGGGAGTGAGGCCTAAAAGGGTTTTATAAATAAGCATCAACCAGTGGGTCTTGCGATGGGTTTACAGAGATGACCAGTTTACAGAGGAGTATAGAGTGCAGTGATGTGTCCTATAAGGAGAATTGGTGGCAAATCTGATGGCCGAATGATAAAGAACATCTAGCCACTCGAGAGCACCCTTAATTAGGGCTGAGATCCTGCTAACGGGATCAATATGACAACAGCCAGTGAAAGTGCAGGGCGCCAAATTCAAAACAACAGAAATCCCATATTTAAAATTCCTCAAGCATAGAAGTATTTCACACCATTTTAAAGATACACTTCTTGTTAATCCCACCACAGTGTCTGATTTCAAATAGGCTTTACGGTGAAAGCACCACAAACGATTATGTTAGGTCAGAGCCAAGTCACACAAAAACACAGCCATTTTTCCAGCCAAAGAGAGGAGTCACAAAAAGCAGAAATATAGATAAAATTAATCACTAACCTTTGATGATCTTCATCAGATGACACTCATAGGACATCATGTTACACAATACATGTATGTTTTGTTCGATAAAGTGCATATTTATATCCAAAAATCGCAGTTTACATTGGCGTGTTACGTTCAGTAAGGTTTTGCTTCCAAAACATCCAGTGATTTTGCAGAGAGCCACATAAATTTACAGAAATACTCATAATAAACATTGATAAAAGATACAACTGTTATTCACAGAATTAAAGATATACTTCTCCTTAATGCAACCGCTTTGTCAGATTTCAAAAACACTTTACTGAAAAAGCAAACCATGCAATAATCTGAGTACGACACTCAGACAACAAATCAAGCCAAACAGATATCCGCCATGTTGGAGTCAACAGAAGTCAGAAATAGCATTATAAATATTCACTTACCTTTGATGATCTTCATCAGAATGCACTCCCAGGAATCCCAGTTCCGCAATTAAAGTTTGATTGGTTCGATAAAGTTAATCTTTATGTCATTTTAGTTAGCACGTTCAGCCCAGTAATCCAAATTCATGACGCACGAGCAGACGAAAAGTCAAAAAGTTCCGTTACAGTCTGTAGAAACATGTCAAACTAATTCAATCTTTAGGATGTTTTTAACATAAATCTTCAATAATGTTCCAACCGGAGAATTCCTTTGTCTTCAGAAATGCAATGTAACTCAAGCTAACTCTCACGTGGACGCGCGCCACGAGCTCATGGCACTCTGCCAGACCACTGACTCATTCAGCTCCCATTCCCCCCTCCTTCACAGTAGAAGCATCAAACAAGGTTCTAAAGACGGTTGACATCTAGTGGAAGCCTTAGGAAGTGCAATTTGACCCCATAGACACTGTGTATTTGATAGGCCAAGAGTTGAAAAACTACAAACCTCAGATTTCCCACTTCCTTGTTGGATTTTTCTCAGGTTTTCGCCTGCCATATGAGTTCTGTTATACTCACAGAAATCATTCAAACAGTTTTAGAAACGTGTTTTCTATCCAAATCTATTATTATGCATATAATAATATGCATATATTAGCAACTGGGACTGAGTAGCAGGCAGTTTACTCTGGGCATGCTTTTCATCCAAACATGAGCAAAATCACACTTCAAGCCAAAGACTTAAAACACTAAAATGACAAGAGTAACTCAAACCCCCCTATCCCAAACAGGTTAAGGGTAGAGAAAACTTGGACACTAAGAAAGCTTCGTTGTAGAGCAAAAAGCTTTGTTGTTAACACAAAATCCGGGGAGGGGCCAGCTGAGTATCAGACTGTATCATCTGCATTTAAATGGATGAGAGAGCTTTCTACTGCCTGAGCTATGTTGTTGATGTAAATTGAGAAGAGCATGGCGCCTAGGATTGAGCCTTGAGGTACTCCCTTGGTGACAGGCAGTGGCTGATACAGCAGATTTTCTGACTTTATACACTGAACTCTTTGAGAGAAGTAGTTAGCAAACCAGGCCAAAGACCCTTCAGAGACACCAATACTCCTTAGCCGGCCCACAAGAATGGAATGGTCTACCATATCAAAAGCTTTGGCCAAGTCAATAAAAATAGCAGCACAACATTGCTTAGAATAAAAGGCAATGGTGACATCATTGAGGACCTTTAAGGTTGCAGTGACACATCTATAACCTGAGCGGAAACCAGTTTGCATACCAGAGAGAATACTATAGACATCAAGAAAGCCAGTCAGTTGATTATTGACAAGTTTTTCCAACACTTTTGATAAACAGGGCAAAATAGAAATAGGCCTATAACAGTTAGGATCAGCGTGATCTCCCCCTTTAAATAAAGGACGAACCGTGGCTGCCTTCCAAGCAATGAGAACCTCCCCAGAAAGGAGAGACAGGTTAAAAAGGTTGGAGATAGGCTTAGTGATGACAGGGGCAGCAACCTTAAAGAAGAAAGGGTCTAAACCATCTCACCCAGATGGTTATTTGGGGTCAAGTTTCAGGAGCGCCTTTAGCACCTTGGGCTCAGTGACTGCCTGCAGGGAGAAACTTTGTTGCGGGGCAGGGAAAAAAAGAGGGAGAAGCATCTGGGATACTCACATTAGAAGGGGTGGAAGACTAGGAAATGTTGTACGGGCAAGGAGGCATGGCTGAGAAGTGGTGATTAAAGAGCTCAGCCATGTGCTTCTTGTCAGTAACAACCACATCATTAACTTTAAGGGACATGGGCAGCTGTGAGGAGGAGGGTTTATTCTCCAGGTCTTTAACCGTTTTCCAGAACTTCTTGGGGATAGACCCACAGTGAGAGAACTGCTCCTTAAAGTAACTAACTTTGGCCTTCCGGATAGCCTGAGTGTACTTATTTCTCATTTGCCTGAACGAGAGCCAGTCAGTATAAGGGCACAAGGTGAGACCCAGTTGCAGACATGGGAGGCAGATGGTTTGAGTCTTTGATATTTATCAGTAATCCAAAAGGGGTAGGGAAGAGAATGGTCATGGACAAGAGAAAGGTCCAAACCAGTTCAGAGTCTAGGCGGTACAGCGTGGCAGGCAGGCTCAAGGTCAGGGTGGGCAGAATGATCAGGCAGGTGGGTACAGAGTCCAGGCGGTACAGCGTGGCAGGCAGGCTCAAGGTCAGGGTGGGCAGAATGATCAGGCAGGTGGGTACAGAGTCCAGGCGGTACAGCGTGGCAGGCAGGCTCAAGGTCAGGGTGGGCAGAATGATCAGGCAGGTGGGTACAGAGTCCAGGCGGTACAGCGTGGCAGGCAGGCTCAAGGTCAGGGTGGGCAGAATGATCAGGCAGGTGGGTACAGAGTCCAGGCGGTACAGCGTGGCAGGCAGGCTCAAGGTCAGGGTGGGCAGAATGATCAGGCAGGTGGGTACAGAGTCCAGGCGGTACAGCGTGGCAGGCAGGCTCAAGGTCAGGGTGGGCAGAATGATCAGGCAGGTGGGTACAGAGTCCAGGCGGTACAGCGTGGCAGGCAGGCTCAAGGTCAGGGTGGGCAGAATGATCAGGCAGGTGGGTACAGAGTCCAGGCGGTACAGCGTGGCAGGCAGGCTCAAGGTCAGGGTGGGCAGAATGATCAGGCAGGTGGGTACAGAGTCCAGGCGGTACAGCGTGGCAGGCAGGCTCAAGGTCAGGGTGGGCAGAATGATCAGGCAGGTGGGTACAGAGTCCAGGCGGTACAGCGTGGCAGGCAGGCTCAAGGTCAGGGTGGGCAGAATGATCAGGCAGGTGGGTACAGAGTCCAGGCGGTACAGCGTGGCAGGCAGGCTCAAGGTCAGGGTGGGCAGAATGATCAGGCAGCTGGGTACAGAGTCCAGGCGGTACAGCGTGGCAGGCAGGCTCAAGGTCAGGGTGGGCAGAATGATCAGGCAGGTGGGTACAGAGTCCAGGCGGTACAGCGTGGCAGGCAGGCTCAAGGTCAGGGTGGGCAGAATGATCAGGCAGGTGGGTACAGAGTCGTGGCAGGCAGGCTCAAGGTCAGGGTGGGCAGAATGATCAGGCAGGTGGGTACAGAGTCCAGGCGGTACAGCGTGGCAGGCAGGCTCAAGGTCAGGGTGGGCAGAATGATCAGGCAGGTGGGTACAGAGTCCAGGCGGTACAGCGTGGCAGGCAGGCTCAAGGTCAGGGTGGGCAGAATGATCAGGCAGGTGGGTACAGAGTCCAGGCGGTACAGCGTGGCAGGCAGGCTCAAGGTCAGGGTGGGCAGAATGATCAGGCAGGTGGGTACAGAGTCCAGGCGGTACAGCGTGGCAGGCAGGCTCAAGGTCAGGGTGGGCAGAATGATCAGGCAGGTGGGTACAGAGTCCAGGCGGTACAGCGTGGCAGGCAGGCTCAAGGTCAGCGCGGGCAGAATGATCAGGCAGGTGGGTACAGAGTCCAGAAAACAGGCAAGGGTCAAAACCGGGAGGACTAGCAAAAGAGAATAGAAAAGGCAGGCGCACAGGAAAAACACTCTGGTTGAATTGGAACATAAGACACCTGGAAGGGGTGGAGACAAGCACAAGACAGGTGAAACAGATCAGAGTGTGACAGCCAGCCTGAGTATGCGTGTGTCAAGCCTTTCGCCAAATGCAATTCTTAAGGTGGAGTAACTCTGCAAGATCACGGTCGAACCAGGGGCTGAACTTGTTTTTAATTCTCATTTTCTTTATGGAGGTGTGTTTGTTGACAATACCACTGAAAATATCAAAAAAGAAGGTCCTAGCATCTTCAAGTTTTTTAGCAAGTGTCTTTGACAAATCAGGACATGTTGTTTCACTGAGCAGCCATTACGAACACAGGCTGTAAAACAGTGATCACTAAAGGTCAACACCAAACTGATATTTAGCAGGATTATTTGTGAGGATAACATCAAGAAGAGTAGCTTTTTCTGGGTGTTTGGAGTCATACCTTGTGGGATTGGTAATAATCTGATAAAGATTTAGGGAGTCCCATTGCTTTAGGACTTGGTCAGGTGGTTTAAGCATGTCCCAGTTTAGGTCAGGAGGACAAATTCAGACTTAGTGTAAGGGGCCAGGAGAGATCTTAGGGCAGGTAGGGTACAGGCAGGTGTTGATGGAGGACGATAGCACCCAGCAACAGTCAACAAAGAGCTATTTGAAAGTTTAATACTTAAAACCAGCAAATCAAATAGTTTGGGGACAGACTTGGTGGAGACAACCGAGCACTGAAGGTGTTCCTTGGTAAAGATTGCCACTCCCCCAACTTTGGAAGATCTGTCTCTCCAAAAAAGGTTATAAACAGAAAGGTTAACATCAGTATTCAAAACACTCTTTCTTAACCACATCTCAGTAATGACCAACACATCTGGATTGGAGCTGTGAACCCACACTTTCAATTGATCCATTTTAGGTAATAAGCTTCTAGTGTTAACGTGCAGAAAACCCAGGCTTTTACGAGAGCAGAAATCAGTGATGAAGATATCAGAGCACAAGTCAGAATTGGGGCTAGCAACTGTAGATGTCATCAACAGTAATTCAATCAAGGCACGGCATAGGACAGTGAGAGCTCTGCAGTGCTGATTTATGACATCTTTATGTTCAGAGTCATTCACCCCTACAGTGCCTGTGTCATGGAGTCGAGAGAAAGCTCGGGAGAGAGGGTACCTGTACCAGACAGGGGGAGACAACATGGCAGACGGGGAACAGATCGCCAGGTGGAATCCAAGCAGCAGTGCAGCAGGCAATGGGAGTAGGTGTCTCACCCACCGGGGAGAAGCTTTTATTTCTGGAGGCAGATTTATTTTCAAGGCCTCTGGGTTTGGGTGGGGTAGCCTTTCGAAGCCTTTGAAACATTTGATTGGCTCAAAGGCTCAGACACCTCTCGCTTCACACGTCACTGATAATTGAAGTTGTATCTCTTTGACCTAGCAAGCTTGGTAGCTTTCAGTCCTTATAAAGTAAAATATGTATGTCTTCTTGGCTTTTGAAAGTAAAAAATAGCTTCAGAGAGAATTACTCACTGAGATCCAGGTTGGATGGTATTTTCAGGTTTCTGTTTGTTTCCCAGAGCATTTGCTGTATAGTTTGGGAATAATAATCCTTGGGTGTAGGAAGCATTCCAGGTAATTCCATCCAAAATCAGGTTGTAGGGTTGGAGTTTTGATTTGGAGTGAAGGTTATGTTGTTTAGGGTAGCATCCTGTATCTGTCCCTGCCTCACTCTCTCTCTCTCTCTCTCTCGCTCTCTCTCTCTCTGTGCGTGCTACATAAAATAATCTAAAATGCATTTAGCATTGAGGATGTACTGCAGTTGTTTTCATAAAATGTTTCTGCCTAACATGATTGACCTGAGCTGCTCACTGAACCAGCACACAGGCACTGGTGTTAAAGAGTCTAGTTGTAGCATCCTGTATCTGTCCCTGCCAAAAAATCAAAAGTTTGTCTAACTCTAAATCTATCAATATTTTAAAAACATGCTGAAAACGTGGGAGCTCAGCTGTCAGAGTCTAGTTGTCTGGTTTCTCTGACACATCTCACAGCGTGCAGCGCTGTTACAAACACTGCCAGTTACAGACGCACAGGCTAAAACCACAGCACTGGTGTTTCTCAGCCCCACACACACACACAGCTGAATATATTGATAAAAGGCACCTTGTCCTAGAGATTTACATGGTTATTAAAACGCCACGCCTGGGTAAGCCTCCACGAATCACAGCCCTTATTTTAAGTGTATCTAAACTTTCCTATGAGAAAAATGAATGGAGGAAATATGATTGGAACCATTTCCCTGTTTGACAGCTAGGTTTTTTGGGTATTATGACACCTCCACTGTGGGGCTCTATTGGTTCCTTAAAACTTCTTTGGGATAGGGGGCAATATTTTCACGTTCGGATGAAAAGCGTGCCCAAAGTAAACTGCCTGTTTCTCAGGCCCAGAAGCTAGAATATGCATATAATTGGTAGATTTAGATAGAAAACACTCTAAAGTTTGTGAGTATAACAGAACTGATATGGCAGGCAAAACCCAGAGGACAACCCCCCCCCCCCCAAAAAAAACATTCAGCTTACCACTATTTTCAATGGCTAGTACTATAATTATAAGCCCAAGTCCTCCCAAATTGCAGTTCCTAGGGCTTCCATTAGATGTCAACAGTCTTTAGAAAGAGTTTCAGGCTAGTTTTTGGAAAAATGATACAGAAATTGTAGTTTTTCTAGGTGGCTCCCATTTTGGCTGTAGTGTTTCCAAGCGCGTGGAAGAAAGCATGTTCTTTCTTATTTATCTCCGGTAATGAACATACTATTCTCCGTCTTAAATTGTATAGTTAATTTGCGTATTAGGATACCTATGGTTTGATTATAAACGTTGTTTGACTTGTTTTGGAAAAGTTTATTAGTAACGTTTGGGATTTATTTTGTATGCATTTTGATGGAGGGAAACTGGATGAATATTGACTGAAGTGCGCCAGCTAAACTGAGTTTTTATGGATTTAAAGAAGGACATTATCGAACAAAAGGACCATTTGTGATGTAACTGGGACCTTTTGGAGTGCATACAGAAGAAGATCATCAAAGGTAAGGCATATTTCGGACTTTCATGTCGCACATGCCTGGTTGAAATGTTTTTCATGTGTTGGTATGCGGGGCGCTGTCCTCAGATAATCGCATGGTTTGCTTTCGCCGTAAAGCCTTTTTGAAATCTGACATGGCGGCTGGATTCACAACAAGTTAAGCTTTATTTTGATGTAATTACACTTGTGATTTTATGAAAGTTAAATATTTATAGTAATTTCATTTGAATTTGGTGCTCTGCAATTTCACCGGATGTTGTCGAGGTGTCCCGTTAGTGGCACGCCTTTCCCAAACTTAATGATGCTTGGTCATCTGTGATCATTATCTCTGAGATAGATGAACCAGAAGAGAGAGAGTTTTTGATAAACACAATGTCACTTTGAGAGTTATATTACTGTTGTCTGGGCCTGACACGCACACACACACGCACGCACGCACGCACGCACGCACGCACACACACACACACACACACACACACACACACACACACACACACACACACACACACACACACACACAGAGAGATGTTGCTCTGGAACCACTCACTCGCTATCACAACTGTGTTTTATTAACATATTAGTCCTGGGTTGGACCTGACAGCATTTGTTTTGCTACGATATATACTAGACACCATCTGATGTTATTCATGTTTAATGAACCAGTAAATTGGAAAATGAATTGTTATGCCCCCTTTTCAAAAGAAAAACACTATATTATTGTAGCTTTTTACTCCTGTAATAAAACATCAAACGTATGCATGTGTAAAAAAAATAAGTATTTTTATAGCTAGGCATCGATCTAGTATCTCAGGGAAATGAGCTGATTGCTGTAGCATCCAGACAAGTTCTTTGTGTAAATCCAGACATAAAAAAATTATGAAGGTTTAGAAAAGTGTGATTTTATGAGATTTGACAGATTGATAAATCTAGTCCACGATCCTAGTCAGTTGTTCGGTTTCACAGAGAAAAAGAGTGTTTTGTTTATCATATACTGTCTATAATATATTTAAATGCACATAAATTATTGTGATATGTAAAGTTGACTTTAACAATTGAATAAGAGTTAAACAACTTATTTGAATAGTTGTAAATAAATCAACTTCAACTTTATATCTGAGTATCCCGTGAGATATCTAAATGATGTTGTTAATCTCAGCGGTGCTCCATGGACATAAAGCAAACCAACAAGCTAAAAATGTTTTTTTTTGGAGAGTGAGAGAGAGTGAGAGAGAGAGAGTTGAGGCATAGGTCTGAAGACTGAGGCTGGGATTGGGGCTGGGGCAGAGGTTGGGGCTGAGGATGGGGCTGGGGTGTAGCGTGCAAAGTGCAGGAGAGTAGGTTGTTTTCAGTCCCGGGGGAGCATGCCTAATCTGCCTCCCATATGTGGCGTGGCATGAAGCTGTGGTTTAGTAATGGCCACCCAGAGAAGAGACATGAGGGCCTGCCTGGATACATTCAGTACATCCAGAGACCAACCTAACCGCAGACTGATTAACCACTAAGACCTTCCTGTTAGATTTATGAAAATGATCACTAAGAAGAGGAGAGGAACGCTTGACTGGGATTGGCTATTAGGTCTCTATGGTCTCATACCTACTATCTGTCCTGACTGGGACTCTCTGATAGGTCCACTGTGATGGTCCTCGTCATGTGATTATTACATCATTATATATATTTAGATACTGTGGTAGTCTCTTATATCAGTACTGTGATTGATAGGTATATATTGTGGGTATTGATATATTTGACAGTCTTCTGTAGTATTTAGATATTTGTCCTGTGATTGTTGGGTTTATAGGTACAGTATGTCCTCTGTGATTGTTGCTCAAAGGGTATATACAGTCCATAGGGAAAGTCTACACACCAAAAATCCCTTTTTAGATTTCATTTTAAGGCAGCAAAATCTGAAAACTGTGCAAGGAGTGTGTAGACTTTCACTCAGCACTGTATACTATATACACTGCTCAAAAAAATAAAGGGAACACTAAAATAACACATCCTAGATCTGAATGAATGAAATATTCTTATTAAATACTTTTTTCTTTACATAGTTGAATGTGCTGACAACAAAATCACACAAAAATTATCAATGGAAATCAAATTTGTCAACCCATGGAGGTCTGGATTTGGAGTCACACTCAAAATTAAAGTGGAAAACCACACTACAGGCTGATCCAACTTTAATGTAATGTCCTTAAAACAAGTCAAAATGAGGCTCAGTAGTGTGTGTGGCCTCCACCTGCCTGTATGACCTCCCTACAACACCTGGGCATGCTCCTGATGAGGTGGCGGATGGTCTCCTGAGGGATCTCCTCCCAGACCTGGACTAAAGCATCCGCCAACTCCTGGACAGTCTGTGGTGCAATGGAGCGAGACATGATGTCCCAGATGTGCTCAATTGGATTCAGGTCTGGGGAACGGGCGGGCCAGTCCATAGCATCAATGCCTTCCTCTTGCAGGAACTGCTGACACACTCCAGCCACATGAGGTCTAGCATTGTCTTGCATTAGGAGGAACCCAGGGCCAACCGCACCAGCATATGGTCTCACAAGGGGTCTGAGGATCTCATCTCAGTACCTAATGGCAGTCAGGCTACCTATGGCGAGCACATGGAGGGCTGTGCGGCCCCCCAAAGAAATGCCACCCCACACCATGACTGACTCACCGCCAAACCGGTCATGCTGGAGGATGTTGCAGGCAGCAGAACGTTCTCCACGGCGTCTCCAGACTCTGTCACGTCTGTCACATGTGCTCAGTGTGAACCTGCTTTCATCTGTGAAGAGCACAGGGCGCCAGTGGCGAATTTGCCAATCTTGGTGTTCTCTGGCAAATGCCAAATGTCCTGCACGGTGTTGGGCTGTAAGCACAACCCCCACCTGTGGACGTCGGGCCCTCATACCACCCTCATGGAGTCTGTTTCCGTTTGAGCAGACACATGCACATTTGTGGCCTGCTGGAGGTCATTTTGCAGGGCAATGGCAGTGCTCCTCCTGCTCCTCCTTGCACAAAGGCAGAGGTAGATGTCCTGCTGCTGGGTTGTTGCCCTCTATGGCCTCCTCCACGTCTCCTGATGTACTGGCCTGTCTCTTGGTAGCGCCTCCATGCTCTGGACACTACGTTGACAGACACAGCAAACCTTCTTGCCACAGCTCGCATTGATGTGCCATCTTGGATGAGCTGCACTCCCTGAGCCACTTGTGTGGGTTGTAGACTCCGTCTCATGCTACCACTAGAGTGAAAGCACCGCCAGCATTCAAAAGTGACCAAAACATCAACCAGGAAGCATAGGAACTGAGAAGTGGTCTGTGGTCACCACCTGCAGAACCACTCCTTTATTGGGGGTGTCTTGCTAATTGCCTATAATTTCCACCTGTTGTCTATTCCATTTGCACAACAGCATGTGAAATTTATTGTCAATCCGTGTTGCTTCCTAAGTGGACAGTTTGATTTCACAGAAGTGTGATTGACTTGGAGTTACATTGTGTTGTTTAAGTGTTCCCTTTATTTTTTTGAGCAGTGTATATATATCTGCCCTCTGTCTCCTATAGGTATCCTGGAGGTCCGTACAGTGTCCGAGGGAGGAGTGTTAGCTATCAAAGGAGTGAAGAGTCAGTACTATATCTCCATGAACAGGACTGGCCTGCTGCAAGGCAAGGTAATTAACTAAACTACCTTCTCTCTGCCGGACAGGGTTGGAATGCACTGTACTGTACAGTGCCTTGTGTTTTAGGTCATTGTCCTGCTGAAAGATTAATTAATCTCCCAGTGTCTGGTGGAAATCAGACCGAATCAGGTTTTCTTTTATGATTTTGCCCGTTCTTAGCTCCATTCCATTTATTTTTTATCTTGAAAAACTCCCCAGCCCTTAACAATTACAAGCATACCCATAACATGATGCATATATAAATAGGAGAAACATAAGTAAAAAAATAATATTTTTTTTTATAACCCTCCTCACGCCTAATATCGTCCCATTTTGTGTCCTTATTTATTTACAGAAAATCTACAATGAGAACTGCAACTTCAAGGAGATTTTCCTAGAAAACTACTTCAACGCTTACTCGTCTGTTAATTCGAGTAGAGACGGCAAGGAGATGTTCATTGCTCTGTCTCAAAAGGGCAGACCACTGAGAGGGAAGAAGACCAGGAGGGAACACATCGCCTCCCACTTCATTCCCATGAAATGCAGAGAGGAGAGGACTGGCGTCTGAGAGAAGGAGACTGAAAAAGGAAGAGGTGACTGGAGCCTTGAGAGGAAGAGAGGACTGAAAGAGGAGAGGAGGAGAGGACTGAAAGAGGAAAGGACTGAAAGAGGAGAGGACTGAAAAAGGAGGAGAGGACTGAAAGAGGAGAGGAGAGGTCTGAAAGAGGAAAGGAGAGGTCTGAAAGAGGAGAGGAGAGGACTGAAAGATGAGAGGAGAGGACTGAAAGAGGAGAGGAGAGGACTGAAAGAGGAGAGGAGAGGTCTGAAAGAGGAGAGGAGAGGTCTGGAAGAGGAGAGGTCTGAAAGAGGAGAGGAGAGGACTGAAAGAGGAGAGGAGAGGACTGAAAAAGGAGAGGAGAGGACTGAAAGAGGAGAGGAGAGGACTGAAAGAAGAGAGGAGGGGACTGAAAGAAGAGAGGAGAGGACTGACAAAGGAGAGGAAAGTTCTGAAAGAGGAGAGGAGAGGACTGAAAGAGGAGAGGAGAGGACTGAAAGAGGAGAGGAGAGGACTGAAAGAGGAGAGGAGAGGACTGAAAGAGGACAGGAGAGGACTGAAAGAGGACAGGAGAGGACTGAAAGAGGAGAGGACTGAAAGAGGAGAGGAGAGAACTGAAAGAGGAGAGAAGATGACTGAAAGAAGAGAGGAGAGGACTGAAAGAGGAGAGGAGAGGTCTGAAAGAGGAGAGGAGAGGACTGAAAGAAGAGAGGAGAGGACTGACAAAGGAGAGGAGAGTTCTGAAAGAGGAGAGGAGAGGTCTGAAAGAGGAGAGGAGAGGACTGAAAGAAGAGAGGACTGAAAGAGGAGAGGAGAATAGGACTGAAAGAGGAGGTGAAGATTGAAAGAGGAGGAGAGGAGAATAGAACTGAAAGAGGAGGAGAGCAGGAGAGGACTGAAAGAGGAGAGGGGAGAAATGGGGCTTCAAAGGAGGAGAAGGGAGGATTGGCCTGAGAGCTGAGAGGACTGAGAGAGCAGAAAAGACAGAACAGAAAGGACTGAAGCTGTGACGTCTGGATGAAGAGACCCATGTTGGGATTCTTGGACGTTGTGGCGGCTGAGCTGCAGATTTTTGTTGTATAATTTAATATAATCTACCACTTCAGTCACGTCACATTAGCTGTGAAACACAGAGAAAATACAACTACTCATCATGATCAACAACGCCACTCTCCTGGGCGGTACAATGTAAATAAGTTCTGTAGTTACTTATTCTTTCATGTGCCAAGGTTTTTAGTGTAAAACTGATGCACGGTCCTCCTCAGTAGTGCAAATGTTAAAGGTCCAATGCAGCTGTTCTGAGTAACAATAAAGTACCTTACTGTGATTGATTTCAATAAAAATTGTGAAAAAGAAACAACACTTCCTTCTTAGCAAAGAGCAAGTTTCTCAAGCAAGAATTTAGCTAGGACAGTATGTGAGTGGTCTGAGTGGGGAGGGGAAAACTGAAAACCAACTGTTTGGCAGAGAGATTTGAAACCCCTCTTTCTTATTGGTGATGTCAACAGGCAGGCCAAAACTCCATCCCACCAAAACAGGCTGAAATGTCATGCAGTTTTCTCACACAGCTCTTACACTATAAGGGAATTATCATCATTTTCACAATTTCACAGTATTATTCCAACCTCACTATGTGGAAATATATATAAAACAACAGGTAGTGGTCAATAATACTAACAATATCCTTGATTTGGATGAAGTCAAGCACTTTTGCATTTTGGGATAAATGCAATACAGGGAAAGGGATGTTTGAGAACCTTTATAATAAAACTGTTCCTACTGACTGAATTCTCCAGGCAATGTCAAAATGTAATGTCAAACCAAGTAAGCTGAAGTATTATTATTAATAATAGTTGTACTATTATACTAGTTTGACTTCCCTTATTATAATGGCTAATAGTGTAATGAATATAGGAGAAGTAATACAATACAGTTGGTATTTACCTGGAATTTGCAAAAACAAACAGCTGGTTATAATTTGTATTATTATGGGTGGTTCGAGCCCTGAATGCTGACTGTCTGAGAAACGTGGTATATCACCGGTATGACAAAACATGTCTTTTTACTGCTCTTAATTCCATTGGTAACCAGATCATAATAGCAATAAGGCACCTCAGGGGTTTGTGGTATATGGCCAATATACCACGGTGTTGCTTCATGCATAACAGCCCTCAGCCGTGGCCATATACCACACCCCCTCGGGACTTATTGCTTCATTATAGACTACTTAATCAATCAAGAAAATTGTAAATGATGTGATATCAAATGGCACCTATTGTAGTGCTCCATGTTTCATTTCATCCCAAACATTCTAAGAGCTAGTTACTGAGTAATAATTATTTGTTTCCATGTAATGTTACAGAGCTAGTTACTGAGTAATAATTATATGTTTCCATGTAATGTTACAGAGCTAGTAACTGAGTAATAATTATTTGTTTCCATGTTATGTTACAGAGCTAGTAACTGAGTAATAATAATTTGTTTCCATGTAATGTTACAGAGCTAGTAACTGAGTAATAATCATTTGTTTCCATGTAATGTAAGTAAATTGCAGGTAGAAAGCAGACGGTAAAATAAAGTGTAACTAAACATAGTACAATAAGCAAACAGTTCCATATACATATTAACCGGTATTAACTGTCAGCAGAGAACAACCAAAGCAAAAACTCAGTTGGCTTGACGTTGGATCAATGTAAAGACAGACAGCAAGCTGGACTTGTCTTTTCACTGTACAAGTGTTCAAAGCATACCATATATATATATATATATATATACATATATATATATGTATATATATACATACATATACATATATACATACACACACACATACACACATACATACAGTATATTGATAAATATATATGTACGAACTAAAATACATATGTAATTACATGTGACAGCTGCTCATTGACTCCCAATTAATTTACTAAGGTTTGATAATGACTGTGTACCAAATGGCACTGTATTTCCTACATATATAAAATAATGTACTTTGTGGGATAAATAAAGTATTTTTAATGTAATAAAAAGTAGTGCACTATTTAGGGAATAGGGTGCCATGTGGGACGCAGATTTAACAATGCAAGAGTGTACCGCTGATGATGCTGATGAAGTTAGCAATGATATCTGGATTAAAGTACAGAGACCAGAACACACAGCGTGTTAAATGTGTATGTTATACTGTATGCCTTGATCTTCCTCCACTATAATTAATGATTATATCAATTGTTAGCGTTGATCTCTGTTATGCACCTGACGTGTTAAATGGTATTTTTTTTTACTTTGAGATGAGGGTTGTATCCCACCTAGCACTCTATTCTATATATAGTGCACTACTTTTGACTGGAGCCCTATGGGCCCTGGTTAATTAAAAGTAGTGCACTACTCAGACAATAGGGTGCCATTTGGGACGTATTCAGGCTTTTTTTCTGTTGAGACATTCCATGTTCTGCCAGATACCACAACGCTTTACTACAGTATTGTTGGTCTCACTAAGGAACTGAAGTGAACTGCAGCAACATACCAGAGGCTTCATTTAACCACTTCATTCCTTTCATCTCTTCTGTTTTGGGATGTTCCTGAAGCACATCACATATACCGTATTCGTCATCTCACGACCTACAGAAAGACCTTTAAATAACCTTTTAACAACCTTTTAAAGACGTTCACTCTGTCTGCACAGTTACAACTAAACTGCAAAATCTCCATACTGGCCTATAACTTTTGTGTTATTATCCATTGTTGTAAGTTATTATTTGTGTTATTTATATAAAAACCAAAGATGAGTTATTATGGGGTGTTTGGAGTGTAAATTATTTATTTTTTAAGATGTGTTTTTCTGCAGCATCTTTGGGGACATAAACCATGCTCTCATTCTGCCACACCCATAATCCTCGCTGGCCAGGAGTGTGAGCAGAGGATTCGGTTTGAACCAGAGAAACCACAACCTATCACCTGCCAACAACACATTTGAGGAACAGCAAAATACAAGACATTCAGAGAATAACTGAACGGCAAAATACAAGACATTCAGAGAATAACTGAACAGCAAAATACAAGACATTCAGAGAATAACTGAACAGCAAAATACAAGACATTCAAAGAATAACTGAACAGCAAAATACAAGACATTCTAGAATAACTGAACAGCAAAATACAAGACATTCAGAGAATAGAACAGCAAAATACAAGACATTCAGAATAACTGAACAGCAAAATACAAGACATTCTAGGAATAACTGAACAGCAAAATAGAAGACATTCTAGGAATAACTGAACAGCAAAATACAAGACATTCAGAGAATAACTGAACAGCAAAATACAAGACATTCAGAGAATAACTGAACAGCAAAATACAAGACATTCAGAGAATAACTGAACAGCAAAATACAAGACATTCAGAGAATAACTGAACAGCAAAATACAAGACATTCAGAGAATAACTGAACAGCAAAATACAAGACATTCAGAATAACTGAACAAGACATAGGAATAACTGACCGTCAAAATACAAGACATTCAGAGAATAACTGGCAAAATACAAGACATTCAGAGAATAACTGAACAGCAAAATACAAGACATTCTAGGAATAACTGAACAGCAAAATACAAGACATTCTGAGCAAAATACAAGACATTCAGAGAATAACTGAACAGCAAAATACAAGACATTCTAGGAATAACTGAACGGCAAAATACAAGACATAGGAAAATACAAGACATAGAGAACAGCAAAATAACTGAAAATAACAAAAATACAAGACATTCAGAGAATAACTGAACAGCAAAATACAAGACATTCAGAAAATACAAGACATTCTAGAATAACTGAACAACAGCAAAATACAAGACATTCAGAAAATACAAGACATTCTAGAATAACTGAACAGCAAAATACAAGACATTCTAGGAATAACTGAACAGCAAAATACAAGACATTCAGAGAATAACTGAACAGCAAAATACAAGACATTCAGAGAATAACTGAATAACTGAACGTCAAAATACAAGACATTCTAGGAATAACTGAACGTCAAAATACAAGACATTCTAGGAATAACTGAACGTCAAAATACAAGACATTCTAGGAATAACTGAACGGCAAAATACAAGACATTCTAGGAATAACTGAACAGCAAAATACAAGACATTCAGAGAATAACTGAACAGCAAAATACAAGACATTCAGAGAATAACTGAACGGCAAAATACAAGGCAAAATACAAGACATTCTAGGAATAACTGAACGGCAAAATACAAGACATTCAAATACAAGACTGATTCTAGGAATAACTGAACAGCAAAATACAAGACATTCAAAGAACTGAACAGCAAAACAAGACATACTGAACAGCACAAGACATTCTAGGAATAACTGAACAGAAAAATACAACAGCAACATTCAGAGAATAACTGGAATAACTGAACAGCAAAATACAACAGACATTCAGAGAATAACTGAACAGCAAAATACAAGACATTCAGAGAATAACTGAACAGCAAAATACAAGACATTCTAGGAATAACTGAACAGCAAAATACAAAATTCTAGGAATAACTGATAACATTCTAGGAATAACTGAACAGCAAAATACAAGACATTCTAGGAATAACTGAACAGCAAAATACAAGACATTCAGAGAATAGAACAGCAAAATACAAGACATTCTAGGAATAACTGAACAGCAAAATACAAGACATTCTAGAATAACTAACTGAACAGCAAAATACAAGACATTCTAGGAATAACTGAACGGCAAAATACAAGAATAAACAGCAAAATACAAGACATTCATTCTAGGAATAACTGAACAGCAAAATAGACAAGACATTCTAGGAATAACTGAACAGCAAAATACAAGACATTCTAGGAATAACTGAACAGACAAAATACAACACATTCAGAGAATAACTGAACGACATTCTAGGAATAACTGAACAGCAAAATACAAAACATTCTAAAATAACAAAAATACAAGACATTCTAGGAATAACTGAGCAGCAAAATACAAGACATTCTAGGAATAACTGAATAACTGAGCAAAATACAAGACATTCTAGGAATAACTGAACAGCAAAATACAAGACATTCTAGGAATAACTGAATACAAGACTGAATAACTGAACAGCAAAATACAAGACATTCTAACTGAACAGCAAAATACACATTCTAGAATAACTGAACGCAAAATACAAGACATTCTAGGAATAACTGAACAGCAAAATACAAGACATTCTAGGAATAACTGAACAGCAAAATACAAGACAAAATACAAGACATTCTAGAAATAACTGAACAGCAAAATACAAGACATTCTAGAGAATAACTGAACAGCAAAATACAAGACATTCTAGAGAATAACTGAAGAAAATACAAGACATTCTAGGAATAACTGAACAGCAAAAATACAAGACATTCTAGGAATAACTGAACAGCAAAATACAAGACATTCAAAATAAACAAGACATTCTAACAGAATTCAACTGAACAGCAAAATACAAGACATTCTAGAGAATAACAAGACAAGACATTCTAGGAATAACTGAACAGCAGAGAATTCAGAGAATAACTGAGCAGCAAAATACAAGACATTCTAACTGAACAGGAAGCAAAATACAAGACATTCTAACTGAATAACTGACAGCAAAATACAAGACATTCTAGGAAACAGCAAAATACAAGACATTCTAGAGAATAACTGAACAGCAAAATACAAGACATTCTAGGAATAACTGAACAGCAAAATACAAGACATTCTAGGAATAACTGAATAACAGCAGCAAAATACAAGACATTCTAGGAATAACATTCTAGGAAATAACTGAGCAGCAAAATACAAGACATTCTAGGAATAACTGAACAGCAAAATACAAGACATTCTAGGAATAACTGAACAGCAAAATACAAGACATTCTAGGAATAACTGAACAGCAAAATACAAGACATTCTAGGAATAACTGAACAGCAAAATACAAGACATTCTAGGAATAACTCGTTAGGAATATCAAAAGACATCTAGGAATAACTGAACTGAAAAATGTCATATGGATAATAAACCAAGACATTCATAGAATAACTGACAACAAAATACAGTGTTTTTATTTAACTAAACACAGACATTCTGATATACAGAAAATGTACTATGACATTCTATAACAGCAATGCTAATAACTGAACCTGTTAAAATCCGGAATATGGTTCTCGGTACAAGACATGGAACACTGAGAGGTACAAGACATTCTAGGAATAACTGTACAGCAAAATACCATTGAAATTGATTTGCAAAATTGGTGAATAACAACAGCAAAATACAAGACATTCTAGGAATAACTGAACAGCAAAATACAAGACATTCAGAGAATAACTGAACAGCAAAATACAAGACATTCAGAGAATAACTGAACAGCAAAATACAAGATGTAACTGAACGGCAAAATACAAGATGGAACGGCAAAATACAAGACATTCTATAAATAACTGAACAGCAATACAAGACATTCTAGGAATAACTGAACAGCAAAATACAAGACATTCTAGGAATAACTGAGCAGCAAAATACAAGACATTCTAGGAATAACTGAACGGCATTAATACAAGACATTCTAGGAATAACTGAGCAGCAAAATACAAGACATTCTAAGAATAACTCGTTAGGAATATCAAAAGGATCGGCTGTGCTGATGTCATATGGATAATAAACCATATATCTGACAACTTAAACCCTGACAAGAGACAAGTATCATTGCCTGGTGATCCTCTAAGATATTGTAGGATCTTACAGCATCTTCTAGGATCTCAAAAGATATTTTCAGGATGTGAGCTTGGCTGGGATCTCCAAAACATATTCAGAGATGGTGAGTCAAGCCCCCTACAGATCAATATATCATTCTAACAACACCTTCCTTTAGTCTCTTAATACTGACGACCTAAAAAGAACAACCTGCAGTTGATCACAGTTTAAAGGTCTGCTGCAGGCCAGGGTCCTTCAGACTGCAGACGCTAATAAAACGCTCTGTCTCACTGCGTTGGAGTTCTCTCCAGAGATGTTAACCAGACTAGTTCCCATCTTATATGACTAAAGGACTAGATCATCAAATCTGCTGTCCTTTGTCCCAACAATATTAAATACACACTGGGAAGATACATATGGGAAAAGTTGAATTTAGATAAGGATCCAGCAGGGAGATGCATGAGACACATGAATGACGTGATCCCTTGTCTGATAAGGTCAGGATAACAGTCCTGGATACATCTCTTCATTTGATGCAGCAGTGGATACAAATATGTCAACAGACGGAACACATGTTGTAGTAACTCATAAATGTATATTGTATTGAGTGAAATCTGAGAGCTTTCAGATTGAGGGGAGAGTGTATTGGCAGGCGGCCACAAACACACACACACACACACACACACACACACACACACACACACACACACACACACACACACACACACACACACACACACACACACACACACACACACACACACACAGATAGATGAGAGCTGTACCTTCTGTTGGGGTTCACATCTGGCTCTGAGCAGTTCTGACAGATAAAGAGTCAAGTTGAGAGAGCAAACCCCAGAATAAGGTTGACCCAAACAAAGTCTGAGCAAGGTGAAGGCTTCTGCCAAGTCACGCAAAGTTAGTCTTAGCAGATAATTTGTAACATGTTCAAAATGTAAACACATTTCTAACTCAAGGCTGTGGATTCCCAAAAGGCTGTGGAGGAGACTGCAGCCAACAGGAGCTAACTGGGTTGTAGAGAAGAGAGCTGGGTCTGCTAAGAACATAGAGGAAAGAGCTGGCTAGGCCTGCTAGGAACATAGAGGAAAGAGGAGAGTGCTGGCTAGGCCTGCTAGGAGCATAGAGGAGAGAGCTGGCTAGGCCTGCTAGGAACATAGAGGAGAGAGGAGAGAGCTGGCTAGGCCTGCTAGGAACATAGAGGAAAGAGGAGAGAGCTGTCTAGGCCTGCTAGGAACATAGAGGAAAGAGGAGAGAGCTGTCTAGGCCTGCTAGGAACATAGAGGAAAGAGGAGAGAGCTGGCTAGGCCTGCTAGGAACATAGAGGAAAGAGGAGAGAGCTGGCTAGGCCTGCTAGGAACATAGAGTAAAGAGGAGAGAGCTGGCTAGGCCTGCTAGGAACATAGAGGAAATAGGAGAGAGCTGGCTAGGCCTGCTAGGAACATAGAGGAAAGAGCTGGCAAGGCCTGCTAGGAACATAGAGGAAAGAGGAGAGAGCTGGCTAGGCCTGCTAGGAACATAGAGGAAATAGGAGAGAGCTGGCTAGGCCTGCTAGGAGCATAGAGGAAAGAGCTGGCTAGGCCTGCTAGGAACATAGAGTAAAGAGGAGAGAGCTGGCTAGGCCTGCTAGGAACATAGAGGAAAGAGCTGGCTAGGCCTGCTAGGAACATAGAGGAAAGAGGAGAGAGCTGGCTAGGCCTGCTAGGAACATAGAGGAAAGAGGAGAGAGCTGGCTAGGCCTGCTAGGAACATAGAGGAGAGAGGAGAGAGCTGGCTAGGCCTGCTAGGAACATAGAGGAAAGAGCTGGCTAGGCCTGCTAGGAACATAGAGGAGAGAGGATAGAGCTGGCTAGGCCTGCTAGGAGCATAGAGGAAAGAGGAGAGAGCTGGCTAGGCCTGCTAGGAACATAG
Source organism: Oncorhynchus clarkii lewisi (assembly GCF_045791955.1). Taxonomy (NCBI): domain Eukaryota; kingdom Metazoa; phylum Chordata; class Actinopteri; order Salmoniformes; family Salmonidae; genus Oncorhynchus; species Oncorhynchus clarkii. The sequence continues at coordinate 78,317,248 of NC_092152.1, read as the reverse complement.
AGGAAAGAGGAGAGAGCTGGCTAGGCCTGCTAGGAACATAGAGGAAAGAGCTGGCTAGGCCTGCTAGGAACATAGAGGAGAGAGGAGAGAGCTGGCTAGGCCTGCTAGGAGCATAGAGGAAAGAGCTGGCTAGGCCTGCTAGGAACATAGAGGAAAGAGCTGGCTAGGCCTGCTAGGAACATAGAGGAAAGAGGAGAGAGCTGGCTAGGCCTGCTAGGAACATATAGGAGAGAGCTGGCTAAGCCTGCTAGGAACATAGAGGAGAGAGGAGAGAGGAGAGAGCTGGCTAGGCCTGCTAGGAACATAGAGGAGAGAGGAGAGGAACATAGAGGAGAGAGGAGAGAGCTGGCTAGGCCTGCTAGGAACATAGAGGAGAGAGAGGAGAGGAACATAGAGGAAAGAGCTGGCTAGGCCTGCTAGGAACATGAGCATAGAGGAGAGAGAGAGCTGGCTAGAGGAACATAGAGGAGAGAGGAGAGAGCTGGCTAGGCCTGCTAGGAACTGGCTAGGAGAGAGGAGAGATCTGGCCTGGAGCATAGAGGAAAGAGGAGAGAGCTGGCTAGGCCTGCTAGGAACATAGGAACATAGAGGAGAGAGGGCTAGGCCTGCTAGGAGGAACATAGAGGAAAGAGCTGGCTAGGCCTGCTAGGAACATAGAGGAAAGAGGAGAGAGCTGGCTAGGCCTGCTAGGAACATATAGGAGAGAGCTGGCTAAGCCTGCTAGGAACATAGAGGAGAGAGGAGAGAGGAGAGAGCTGGCTAGGCCTGCTAGGAGGGAGAGAGGAGAGAGCTGGCTAGGCCTGCTAGGAACATAGAGGAGAAAGGAGAGAGCTGGCTAGGCCTGCTATGAGCATAGAGGAGAGAGGAGAGAGCAGGAGGCCTGATAGGAACATAGGAGAGAGCTGGCTAGGCCTGCTAGGAACATAGAGGAGAGAGGAGTGAGCTGGCTAGGGAGAGAGCTGGCTGCTAGGAACATAGAGGAGAGAGGAGTGAGCATAGGAGCATAGAAAGAGGAGAGAGCTGGCTAGGCCTGCTAGGAACATAGAGGAGAGAGGAGTGAGCTGGCTAGGCCTGCTAGGAGCATATAGGATAGAGAAATAGCAAGGCCTGCTACAAACATAGAGGAGAGAGATAACTCGAGGTTAGGCTTGCTGGTTAGGAAAATAAAGGAGAGAGGAGACGATATCGTCCCTCTAATCACTCTGACAATGCAATTCTATTCGAAAATCTAATCAAACATTTAATGAGAGCCCATGTGCTCATGTTGAGCAACTTTTCTATAGGCTATGCAATTGCATGAGAAAACAGTTTTGATGGCCTCTATTAGAAATCTGATCCCATCAGCTTTCTATAGGCTAGGCCTACTATATTTATTTCTCAACGTTCCTAATATTAAGCACATTGCTTCTCTTTACAACAGGAGTATAGCCTACCTGGCTGGCATGAAAATGAACCACGGGAAAAGCATCCTCCATTCACTATTTAAGTGCATTGAGACAGGTGCATGAATATGGTCCATTCTAAATTTAAACAAATATCACAAATATATTATTTAGTAAATGTAAAAACAATATTAAATTAAGAATAGTGTAATGGGTGACAAAATCACTTGTGAATGATATATTATCAATAGTAAATGATGCCCAGCTTGTGAGCAGTAAGACAAGAAACACGTTATGCCTTTTTTTGTGACTTTTTAAAATCATAGTCGCACACCTCATGTAGCCTAGACCATAGGCCTATATGTTTTGATAAGGTTTGCATCACAACTAAAGTGGCCACATAACTTCTTACAATGAAGCACATTAATCCACTTTACAACCGGTGTAGAGCCTAACTAGCATACAACCGGTGTAGAGCCTAACTAGCATACAACCGGTGTAGAGCCTAACTAGCATACAACCGGTGTAGAGCCCAACTAGCATACAACCGGTGTAGAGCCTAACTAGCATACAACCGGTGTAGAGCCTAACTGGCATACAACCGGTGTAGAGCCTAACTGGCATACAACCGGTGTAGAGCCTAACTAGCATACAACCGGTGTAGAGCCTAACTAGCATACAACCGGTGTAGAGCCTAACTGGCATACAACCGGTGTAGAGCCTAACTAGCATACAACCGGTGTAGAGCCTAACTGGCATACAACCGGTGTAGAGCCTAACTGGCATACAACCGGTGTAGAGCCTAACTGGCATACAACCGGTGTAGAGCCTAACTAGCATACAACCGGTGTAGAGCCTAACTGGCATACAACCGGTGTAGAGCCTAACTGGCATACAACCGGTGTAGAGCCTAACTAGCATACAACCGGTGTAGAGCCTAACTAGCATACAACCGGTGTAGAGCCTAACTGGCATACAACCGGTGTAGAGCCTAACTGGCATACAACCGGTGTAGAGCCTAACTGGCATACAACCGGTGTAGAGCCTAACTGGCATACAACCGGTGTAGAGCCTAACTAGCATACAACCGGTGTAGAGCCTAACTAGCATACAACCGGTGTAGAGCCTAACTAGCATACAACCGGTGTAGAGCCTAACTGGCATACAACCGGTGTAGAGCCTAACTGGCATACAACCGGTGTAGAGCCTAACTGGCATACAACCGGTGTAGAGCCTAACTAGCATACAACCGGTGTAGAGCCTAACTAGCATACAACCGGTGTAGAGCCTAACTAGCATACAACCGGTGTAGAGCCTAACTAGCATACAACCGGTGTAGAGCCTAACTGGCATACATAGGCGGCATACATCTGTAGGGAGTCAAACATGTATCCCAAACATTCCAAGACGATCACCTCTCCTGCCCTTTTGCTTGGCTGTACAAATAGAAACCATACACATATTAGGGGTAGTCCAGTCTCTTTATTCCAGTTTGTTGTATATTATGTTTGTCCTGTGGTCTGCAACCAAAAGGCCTAAAGAGCATCACCAAAACAACAAGATGGAACCTGAGACAGGCAGAACAGTAGCCTGAGTGGTCTCAATAGTATATGTATGGTCCACTATTATTCAACAATACTGTGAATGTGGATAATGAAAAGGATAACCCTCAGTCAATCTGAAACAACAGGTCAGTAGACTTAGCCTAAACCCTCAGTCAATCTGAAACAACAGGTCAGTAGACTTAGCCTAAACCCTCAGTCAATCTGAAACAACAGGTCAGTAGACTTAGCCTAAACCCTCAGTCAATCTGAAACAACAGGTCAGTAGGTTTAGTCTAATCCCAAACGGCACCAAATTCCCCATATAGTGCACTACTTTTGACCAAGGAGAATAGGATGCCATTTGGGATGCAGACCGAGTCAGAGTGGCATGAACCCTGGTGATGAGTGGAATCAGCTACAGTAACATCAGCAACATCAGTGTTGCACAGCAGCAAACACTCCACTTGTTAAAGTAATGTGAGGAACGATCTACTATGATCCAGAGACACACTTTAAGCACAGCGGACGGCAGTAGGCCCTGCATGCATTTGTGGCAAAGCAGGAACAAATGAGACAACATGTGTGCTTAATGCCAACAGCATGTGTGGAGAGAAGGGTAGGGGTGAGAGGGGAAACAAGGGGAGACAAGGGAAAGGCAGGAGGGTGTAGGGGGTTCCAGGGGGAGACTCGGGGAAGGTAGTGGAGGGGGAGACCCAGGGAGGCCCTGGCAGCAGCTGAACTTGATACATTTGAACCTTGTTTCCCCCGGAGAGTCTGGAGTGTTTGGAAGCTTAGCATGGAACCTCCAGAACACCACAACACTTTCAAACAGCACTAACATTACACACTCTCCTGTCTAGTGACAAATCTAAACCACAGAGAGCAATAATCAGTTACAGACACACAGACACAGACACAGACACAGACACAGACACACACACACACACACACACACACACACACACACACACACACACACACACACACACACACACACACACACACACACACACACACACACACACACAGACACACACAGACACACACAGACACACACACACACACACACGCACACGCACAGTATAAATTCATGTCTGAGAGTTATGAGCGCAAGCTACAAACTAAGATCAACACAATATTGTGAGAATAAAAGTGAATGAATTTCAAATCCTACTTTCTGGTAAGTATTAAGTTATGTCCGTCCTCTAAAGCTGTCCACAGTGCAGTGATGGTTTGTTGTATGACAACACTCAGCGAGGCCACGGCACCACGGTCAGGATGACTGGACAGTTTAACGTCTAACTATCAAGTCATGCATTCACTACATCACAGCGTTATGTGACAGAATAGATTTAGCCTAAACCCTCAGTCAGTCTGAAACAACAGGTCAGTAGATGTAAACCCTCAGTAAATCTGAAACAACAGGTCAGTAGATGTAAACCCTCAGTAAATCTGAAACAACAGGTCAGTAGATGTAAACCCTCAGTAAATCTGAAACAACAGGTCAGTAGATGTAAACCCTCAGTAAATCTGAAACAACAGGTCAGTAGATGTGAATCAGTAGATGTAAACCCTCAGTAAATCTGAAACAACAGGTCAGTAGATGTAAACCCTAAGTAAATCTGAAACAACAGCTCAGTAGATGTAAACCCTCAGTAAATCTGAAACAACAGGTCAGTAGATGTGAATCTGAAACAACAGGTCAGTAGATGTAAACCCTCAGTAAATCTGAAACAACAGGTCAGTAGATGTGAATCTGAAACAACAGGTCAGTAGATGTAAACCCTCAGTAAATCTGAAACAACAGGTCAGTAGATGTGAATCTGAAACAACAGGTCAGTAGATGTAAACCCTCAGTAAATCTGAAACAACAGGTCAGTAGATGTAAACCCTCAGTAAATCTGAAACAACAGGTCAGTAGATGTAAACCCTCAGTAAATCTGAAACAACAGGTCAGTAGATGTAAACCCTCAGTAAGTAGATGTAAACCCTCAGTGAAACAACAGGTCAGTAGATGTAAATCCCTGAAACAACAGGTCAGTAGATGTAAACCAACAGGTCAGTAATCTGAAACAACAGGTCAGTAAATCTGAAACAACAGGTCAGTAGATGTGAATCTGAAACAACAGGTCAGTAGATGTAAACACTCTGTGAATCTGAAACAACAGGTCAGTAGATGTAAACCCTCAGTAAATCTGAAACAACAGGTCAGTAGATGTAAACCCTCAGTAAATCTGAAACAACAGGTCAGTAGATGTAAACCCTCAGTAAATCTGAAACAACAGGTCAGTAGATGTAAACCCTCAGTAAATCTGAAACAACAGGTCAGTAGATGTAAACCCTCAGTAAATCTGAAACAACAGGTCAGTAGATGTGAATCTGAAACAACAGCTCAGTAGATATAAACCCTCCGTGAATCTGAAACAACAGGTCAGTAGATGTAAACCCTCAGTAAATCTGAAACAACAGGTCAGTAGATGTAAACCCTCAGTAAATCTGAAACAACAGCTCAGTAGATGTGAATCTGAAACAACAGGTCAGTAGATGTAAACCCTCAGTAAATCTGAAACAACAGGTCAGTAGATGTAAATCTGAAACAACAGGTCAGTAGATGTGAATCTGAAACAACAGGTCAGTAGATGTAAACCCTCAGTAAATCTGAAACAACAGGTCAGTAGATGTGAATCTGAAACAACAGGTCAGTAGATGTAAACCCTCAGTAAATCTGAAACAACAGGTCAGTAGATCAGGTCTTACCACATGCTGACTCTCCATGGCTCTTCCCGGACGTGTCTACAGGATCCAGCCAGCCCAGGTTCCAGCTCTGCCATGACAACAGGGTGGGCTTCACACCTAACAGAGACACATAGGAGACAGGCAAACTATTTTTAAACACTAAATGTATGTTGTTCTTATCAAAGGGGCGGCAGGGTAGCCTAGTGGTTAGAGCGTTGGACTAGTAACCGGAAGGTTGCAAGTTCAAATCCCAAAGCTGTCGTTCTGCCCCTGAACAGGCAGTTAACCCACTGTTCCTAGGCTGTCATTGAAAATAAGAATTTGTTCTTAACTGACTTGCCTGGTTAAATAAAGGTGAACAAAAATAAATTTAAATTAAAAAAAAGGACGGCCCAAAAACTGTCAGACTCCAGCCACCCAAGACATAGACTGGTGTCTCTGCTACCGAATGGCATGCAATACCGGTGCAATCGTTACCGGTGCTGGTCTGGAACCAACAACACCCTGAACAGCTTCTACCCCCAAGCCATAAGACTGCTAAATAGATAACAACATAGCTACCTGGACTGTCTGCGTTGACCCTTTTTACACTAACTCTTTTGACTCATCACATACGCTGCTGCTACTGTTTATTATCTATCCTGTTGCGTAGTCACTTTACCACTACCTATATGTACATATCTACCTAAATGACATTGTACACCGACTCAGTACGGGTACCCCGGGTACCCCAAATTATCATTACTCACTGTGTATTTATTCCTCGTGTTACAATTTTTTTCTAAAATGTTTCTATTTTCTCTCTGCATTGTTGAGAAGGGCCCGTAAGTAAGCATTTCACTGTTAGTCTACACCTGTTGTTTACCAAGCATGTGACAAATACATTTTGATTTGATCTTTGTTGTTCTTTGTCATTTACAGTTTGTCATTTTGTTGTGTAGAAAGTCTGTAATGCATTTAGATGTTAAACTGCTCTCTAAATACAGCGTGATGTGGTTGCATGCCGTGATCACCAGACCCAAACAATAACACTAACCTGACACCCAGAGGGAGATGAGGTCAGCCAGGTCTGTCTTGAAGTCATGGCCTAGACGTTCCATGGACTCAGGGAACGCTCCGTAGAACGCTGCATAGACCGCCTGGGCCAGGCAGTCTGCATACACCTGGAACACACACAAAGTCTTTACTGTAACTGCTGCACTTGTCTTGTCTTGCACAAACACTGATACTTGTCTTTTCTTCAAGGAAGTTAGAAGCAGTGATTTTGCAGACAGCAGCTGTTTTTGAAGAAGGTTCTACTTGCAATGACTGTGACAGCTGAATGCTCTGAATGTAAGTCTCTCTGGATAACAGTGTTTGTTAAATATACATAAGTACCTTAAAGAGCTTGTCCTTCAGGTCCATCTGAACGGTCATCAGCAGAGAGACAAAGGCTCCAGAGATCCGATCAAACAACTGGCTCTCCTCCTCCACATTAGGCTGGGAGGATATTGACACACAATTCCACACTGTAAGGTACTGCAGGCTACCTAACCTGACAGCATCAACAACTGTCAGAACATATTCTAAAATAAATGTATGCACAGAGCTATACATTTCATCATTTACTCAACTCTATCAGGAACTATTACGTACAATATTTAGATATTTCAATAGTTCTATTGTGAATACGTGTTTAAGACTGCCTCTGCCTAATACTGAGTATATCATAACTTAGTTGTGGAATCTGGCAGAAACCTTCAGATAAGATCATTTTCACTGCACGCATTTCCTCTAAATCACATTCATCTATAAATACTATATTACCAGTTGGATTACCAGATGGATGTACTGTACAGGCTGGAGTAAAAGACGAGCCTCCCCATCATCTGCCTCATGTTAATATATGTATCAAAGTTAGATGTCTTGGTTGCAATGTCTGTTGATATAGTGCGACCCAAAGGTTGGAGTGAAGTCACCTTAAATCTGTGGAGGAAGAACCACCAGAATGTGTCTTTGAGAACAGCCACGGACAGATCACACAGAAAGAACGGCCTCCAGATCTTCAGGAAGCCTGGCTGCAGTAAAGAATCATACACACACATACGGCAGGATTAATGATGATTAGCCTAACCCCAATGAGACGGAATTGTTCTGTTATGTACACACAGCAATTAAAATGGTAATTGCAAAGTGGTAATTACATAATAATTGCTCAATAATTATTCTTTAGTATTTTGATAACTCAGTGAAACAGCCACCATGACCTTACTGTTGGTAGGTAGTTCCCAATTGTGTCGGTAAATACCAGCTGACACAGGAGTGTTAAATAAAGCATTACAGATAACTAGCTAATCTCTAATCTACTTTTCAATGAATACCAATCCACCCTGTTGTTAAAGACTGACACAGCAGCATAGCTACAGTACATATGTGAGAGATTAATCATGTGTGCTTGGAATGCAGTCGAATCCGACCGCATGCACCGAGAGCAGGAGAGGGCCACATTCAATACACATGTGCTTGACAAGCATGCGAAGTTTGCATGCGATCCCTTTCTCTTTTTCCTAAAAGCTGTGACAGCTCAGGTATCTGTGAGACCTGACATAACATAACAAGTCTGCTCTCCATCACCCGGACCGGCCACATCTGGCTTTCAGTACAATGGATGGATATTAGTGTTTGTGGTCATAAATAAGACCTAGCCCAGCTCTGGTTTACTCTGCCTTTCATTTGTCTCTCCGTTTCTGTATACTGAACTACTTTTGACCATAGCCCTATGGGAAACTCTACAGGCCCTGGTTTAAAAGTAGTGCACTATATAGGGAATAGGGTACCATTTAGGATGCAGCCTGGAACTGTTAATACTACAGGACTTTAATAGGAGCCTGGCTGCTCCTTAGATTAATGTGATTGGTTGCAGAGCTGCCACAGTATTCCCCTGTGATGAGGGAGAGCAGAACTCTGGTCTGGTACTCTCTCTCTCTCTCACGCACGCACGCACGCACGCACGCACACACACACGCACACACACGATTTGAGTTTGAAGGTACGTACATTAAAGCCTTGGGCCTCTGATACTCTGTCCAAATGCTGTAAGGCATCAGGATGTCCTGGGATGTCAGTGTCCTCGACTGCAGCAAACCCTGGGTAGTCATAGTCCTGGAGAAACACAACTCATTAGTTTAACTAAGTAAACACCAGAGAGATATGTCCCTCATGGTGTAAAGAGCCATAAACAGACAAGACAACAGACTCACCTTGATGTCCAAGCTCCGCGACACTGCCTCACTCTGGAATTAAACAGTCAATGTTGTTGTAAATCAGAATCATCCTATATAAATGATCAAATCTAATACAAATAATTATAACTGCAACTCTGCAATTTCACTGTCTGAAATCATTACCTGCTCTTTCATGATTCGATGTGCTCTTTGCACATACATTTTATCTGAGAAAGAAACATTGAGATAATGGCAACGGTATCACCACTTCACAGCAGCCCTATGTTTCAATGACCTGGGTTAGAAATATACAATTTGGCCTGATGGTGAATTTGAGAGCTGTGGGTAGTGAAGCTACTTACATTTATTCATGTCATCAAACACTGACTCCCCATTCTTGTTTTTGCTCTGTTCTTGTGACATTATGGATGCATGTAGTTTTATCTTGGAATATAGCTCCTCTATGCTCTTGGAGAAGGACATGGTGACGTCCACTGGGAATGGCACGTTTACTTTAAAGTAGTCATATATCTGTCTGGGATGACTGTAATGTTTGAAGTGGGATGATATCTCTATATTCTCCTCAAACGCCACGGGCCAGTCAACCTACAGAAAATGTTGAGAGACCGTTTCAGTATCATGATGTAGGCCTATTTGTTATATGTGAGTATTTATGTTGATTATTATCATGTTGTTTTCCATCTCAAATACCTACACTACCGGTCAAAAGTTTTAGAACACCAATACTCATTCAAGGGTTTTTCTTCATTTTTTACTATTTTCTACATTTTAGAATATTAGTGAAGACATAAAAACTATGAAATAACACATGGACTCATGTAGTAACCAAAAAAGTGTAAAACAAATCTAAATATATTTTATATTTGAGATTCTTCAAATAGCCACCCTTTGCCTTGATGCAGCATTGCACACTCTTGGCATTCTCTAAAACATCTTCATGAGGTAGTCACCTGGAATGCATTTCTTAAAAGTTAATTTGTGGAATTTCTTTTCTTCTTAATGTGTTTGAGCCAATCAGTTGTGTTGTGACAAATGTAGGGGTGGTATACAGAAGATAGCCCTATTTTGGTAATTGACCAAGTCCATATGAACTGCAGAAATATGCAAAGAGAAACAACAGACCATCATAACTTTAAGACATGAAGGTCAGTCGATACGGAACATTTCAAGAACTTTGAAAGTTTCTTCAAGTGCAGTCGCAAAAACCATCAAGCGCTATGATGAAACTGGCTCTCATGAGGACCTCCACAGGAAAGGAAGAACCAGAGTTACCTCTGCTGCAGATGATAAGTTCATTAGAGTTACCAGCCTCAGAAATTGCAGCCCAAATAAATGCTTCACAGAGTTCAAGTAACAGACACATCTCAACATCAACTGTTCAGATGAGACTGTGTGAATCAGGCCTTCAGGGTCGAATTGCTGCAAAGAAACCACTACTAAAGGACACCAATAAGAAGAAGAGACTTGCTTGGGCCAAGAAACATGAGCAATGGACATTAAACCAGTGGAAATGTATCATTTGGTCTGGAGTCCAAATTTGATATTTTTGGTTCCAACCGCCACGTGAGACGTGATGTGGGTGAACGGATGATCTCCGCATGTGTATTTCCCACCGTAAAGCATGGAGGAGGAGGTGTGATGGTGCTTTGCTGGTATTTAGAATTCAAGGCACACTTAACCAGCATGGCTACCACAGCATTCTGCAGCGATATGCCATCCCATCTGGTTTGAGCTTAGCGGGACTATCGTTTGTTTTTCAACAGGACAATGACCCAACACACCTCCAGGCTGTGTAAGGGCCATTTTTACCAAGATGACGAGTGATGGAGTGCTGCATCAGATGACCTGGCCTCCACAATCACCCAACCTCAACCCAAATGAGATGGTTTGGGGTGAGTCGGACCGCAGAGTGAAGGAAAAGCAGCCAACAAGTGCTCAGCATATGTGGGAACTCCTTCAAATAGGGTGGCTATTTGAAGAATCTCAACCATAAAATATATTTTGATTTGTTTAACACTTTTTGGGTTACTACATGATTCCATATGTGTTATTTCATAGTTATGATGTCTTAACTATTATTCTACAATGTAGAAAATAGTAAAAAATTAAGAAAAACCCTTGAATGAGTAGGTGTTCTAAAACTTTTGACCGGTAGTGTATACAATTAGCAAGTGAATTCTTACAGCTTAACACATGGTAGAAAACAAAATTGCCTACACTATGTAATCTTGCCTGGACTGTGCTAGGAACTACTTGTTAACGTTAGCTAACGTCAAATTAACACATTGGCAGCAGTCTCTAATAAATAACCATTGTTTATAAGGCTTTTCTTACCAGTCCCTGATTCCGAACAAACTTTTCAAACGTGCTCAGGATTTCTTCATCGTCCTCTGGGTCTTGTTGTTTAGCCATGTTTTGTCTCTGACCCTCCAAAGATGCTCAGCCCTGAGTGTCAAAATATTACGCATGTGTTCCGTTGCTAGGTAACAGCTGTCATTAACATTAGCGCCGCTAACTTCTTCCGGTTGACACTTCCGGTGTAGAGCGAGTCCATGCTTGCTCCGCTTCAGAGTACATATACAATTGCTCTAAATCAATTGGATCAAGTCTCATTTTAAACAGGTAACGTTAATGAATTGTGAAATGGTATTTATGTCTTCCACTGTTAGATAAAAACATTCCTTGTATCGCTATATGAACGTGTTTATAGCCTCAAACTAATTTAGCTAGCTATCATTATCTGCAACACGATTCTAGCTAACTAAGTTAGCACAATAGTTATACAACTCTTTGCTTACACACTGCAGGTCTGACATTACCGTTCTCCTAGCAACAGGATATTATGCCCAGCATTCCCCCTGCAAAGACATGCTAAACTTTGGTAATATTTTTTTTTTGCACTCTAGTGCAGTACAACCAAATAGTTTTATAACTAAATCAAGATAGACCACAGCCTGTCGTTTCCAATCGGAACAAATTAGTCATAGTGGGCAGAGCCAAGCACGAGCTAGCCAGATTATATTAGCCCGGTCTAGCAATAATATTCTCCCACTGGGCTTCCTCTTACTGTGGAAACGCTAAGCAGAAGTTTCACATTTATACACCCGGTGAAATATCTGTCTCATTGTTCTGTGGTACAACTTTCACAGCATTGCAACCACCTCTGAATAAATGTATGGATAATTTAAATATTGTATTATTTATACCGCATTTATTTGTATACATTTACACAGATACTGATATGTTAAGCTATTGTGTAGGCTATATTTAAATAAATACACTTTTAACAAAATACAAATAATGTTATTGAAATGATTCAATAGATTCTGCAAAACTTAAATGGGTCTCTTGTGCTGGGCAACGGGTTTAATACAGAGTACTGATGACTCCTTACTTCAACCACTCCTATCTCTGCAATGCAATACACTGTATGTGGGATACTTATTGGCTTGTAGAGAACTTTTTTTTGGGGGGGGGGGGGGCCTGTTGATTGCTATATGGGTCCACTAATACAGCACTATTAAATGCCCAGTGCACTACTTTTGTGGAACCCCCCCCAAAAAGGTTCATTTTTTCCCCCCATTTTTTTTTTGCGACACAGCACTCCTACTTCCCGCTGCTATGCCTGTCTCAGCTAAACTGGGGTGGGAAATACTCAGTAGGGTCTCTACTAGTTTTGGTGGGGGCTGTGTCGCACAGCCTGCTGCTGGCTTTTCACTCCACCCAATCTGCCTAGTTAAATCAAATTTAAAAAAATCTATAATCCCCAAAGCAATACACATTGGCTTGTAGAGAGAACTTTTTGACCAGTCTCAGCTAAAGTGGGTTGGGAAATACACAGTAGTCATTGCCATTTGTTTGGAGTGCTCCATGTGAGCAATGAGCATGGGCCTTGTTTCTGTCTTGTTAATGTTGAGGGAACCGACGCGCCTGAGCACGCATAGAAGTAGCCTACCTGGCCTGTTGGGCACAAATGTAAGAAAATGCCCATTTAGGGATGTTCGATTTTTGATTGTCTTAAATCACCATGTCCACCACTAATAAGCTGAGCTTTAGTAATTATTTTCTTCACCTCACACAGTCAGTCAAAAGTTTTATTTTTGTATTACTTCCATTGCAAATGATTGCCTAATAGTTCCTCACAGTAGGCCTCCTAATAGTTCCTCACAGTAGGCCTCCTAATAGTTCCTCACAGTAGGCCTCCTAATAGTTCCTCACAGTAGGCCTCCTAATAGTTCCTCACAGTAGGCCTCCTAATAGTTCCTCACAGTAGGCCTCCTAATAGTTCCTCACAGTAGGCCTCCTAATAGTTCCTCACAGTAGGCCTCCTAATAGTTCCTCACAGTAGGCCTCCTAATAGTCCCCCTCGATAATCACCGAGCCTCGGTGTGAAAGAGAAAAATATCATGATCTGATGATCTCATATATCCAGTCATAAAATAAGTTTCCCTTGCGCAAAAATCTCTGAGGAAACTCTGAGGGCCCGGAATAGACTAGTTGATCGTTGCAAGTTCACTAGAGACAGCTTTGGGTCAGATCCAGTTGATTGATTTGATACAATGTTGCGCTTCACTAGTGATAGCTCAAGCCAAGGGAGGCAGACAGACAGACAGAAAGGGAGGCAGACAGACAAGTTGAGTTGAGAGATGAATGTGAAAGAATCTGAATTTATCAGTATATTTTCTACTGTTTTTATTTGTCGGCTTTATGTATTTTAACTTAGTTGATAATGGAAGTTCTAGGCCAACGGCTGCATGGGCCATCTCTGAGCTCCAGCTGATCATTTAAGCTATTTAACCGCCAATGATCTGTGTATAAATGTGTCCATATGTCAGAGACTGGTGCTGATTAACATGAAGAATGTTTTGATTAACCACAAGACAATGATTGAGAAACAAAAATGTTATTGTTGAAATTAAACTATTCCATGAAAATGTGCATATGAAGATCATAACTGGCACAGATCGGTAGAAGAAATGATATGCTCCCCAAACTTGAAACTCGTGTGATGCCTATGAAGTCTTTATAAAATAATTGCCTACATGTTTCTATGGTTGGATTTTCAAGCAATGTAAGACGTGCCTCACAATGTGGTAAAACATTCGGGTTTCAAACAATTAAGTATGTTTTAAAAATGTATACTTCCTCCAGCGCACATTGTGAAGTGGTGGGTGATGCACTGATAGCCTGTCTACCATTGTGAAGTGGTGGGTGATGCACTGATAGCCTGTCTACCATTGTGAAGTGGTGGGTGATGTACTGATAGCCTGTCTACCATTGTGAAGTGGTGGGTGATGCCTGTCTACCATTGTGAAGTGGTGGGTGATGCCTGTCTACCATTGTGAAGTGGTGGGTGATGCCTGTCTACCATTGTGAAGTGGTGGGTGATGCCTGTCTACCATTGTGAAGTGGTGGGTGATGCCTGTCTACCATTGTGAAGTGGTGGGTGATGCCTGTCTACCATTGTGAAGTGGTGGGTGATGCCTGTCTACCATTGTGAAGTGGTGGGTGATGCCTGTCTACCATTGTGAAGTGGTGGGTGATGCCTGTCTACCATTGTGAAGTGGTGGGTGATGCCTGTCTACCATTGTGAAGTGGTGGGTGATGCCTGTCTACCATTGTGAAGTGGTGGGTGATGCCTGTCTACCATTGTGAAGTGGTGGGTGATGCCTGTCTACCATTGTGAAGTGGTGGGTGATGCACTGATAGCCTGTCTACCATTGTGAAGTGGCGGGTGATGCACTGATAGCCTGTCTACCATTGTGAAGTGGCGGGTGATGCACTGATAGCCTGTCTACCATTGTGAAGTGGTGGGTGATGCACTGATAGCCTGTCTACCATTGTGAAGTGGTGGGTGATGCACTGATAGCCTGTCTACCATTGTGAAGTGGTGGGTGATACACTGATAGCCTGTCTACCATTGTGAAGTGGTGGGTGATGCACTGATAGCCTGTCTACCATTGTGAAGTGGTGGGTGATACACTGATAGCCAGTCTACCATTGTGAAGTGGTGGGTGATGCACTGATAGCCTGTCTACCATTGTGAAGTGGTGGGTGATGCACTGATAGCCTGTCTACCATTGTGAAGTGGCGGGTGATGCACTGATAGCCAGTCTACCATTGTGAAGTGGTGGGTGATACACTGATAGCCTGTCTACCATTGTGAAGTGGTGGGTGATGCACTGATAGCCTGTCTACCATTGTTTTTTTCTTCCGGTCAATTTGGCCGGCAACTATTTTATCTGCATAAAAAAAGAACGGCCAAAAGCAGAGGATTACCAGCTAATGGAAACCCTGGTAAGAGACCCTACTGAGTATTGTCCAGCCCACGTTAGCTGAGACAACTTTTATACCTTTCTACAAGCCAATATGTATCCCATGTGTCTATTACAGTATATTGCATTGGGCGTTAGAGAGGGCGGAGAACGTGGTGCTGCTGGGTATGTATTACACAGTCCCACTCCAAAACCAACCATACTAACTACTGAGTATTACCCACCCCACTTTAGCTGAGATGGGTAGAAAAGTTCTCTATAGACCAATAATCAACATACCTGTGTCAACATTGTCTTTTTTCATCATTGGTATTAATGTATTTAAACCATATATTTTTTTAGAAATGACTCATTGCATTTTCTTGTGATCATTGATTTAAAATTCTATATCTTTTGAATGAGTTATCCATATGAGTTGTCCATATGAGTTGTCCATATGAGTTGTCCATATGAGTTGTCCATATTGCAATGTTTTGAAATGCGGGCTTTTGACTTATTTGTTGTGCCTTGCTTAGTAGCGAGCCAACTACATAGCTAACTGGTATAACTACGTCCCAGGCTGTGCACCTGATTCTCCAGTTTGATGTTTTGTTTGTTGTCAGTCAGTAGGATGTCCAGTTCGGACGTGATAGCCAGTCCCAGTGGTGTGGACGTGTCCTCCTCTCCCAAATCACCACTGGCTAAAACCCAACAACCTGACAAGGACTCCAAACCAGTAACCAAACAGAACCCTGTCCCTGCCTCCCCTCCCCTCCATGGTCTGAAGCTGGCTCCACACAGGGAGCTGGAGCAGGCACAGCAGAGGGGCAGGCTGAAGTGTTCTAGCTGCGGAGGCTCCCGGATGTTCTTCTGCTACACCTGCTGCTCTTTAGTGGGCGTCAGCCAGCAGGAAATCCCCTCTGTCAAGGTCAGGGAAAGATCTGGAGCTCTGTTCTCCTTATTGGCCTTATTAAACATAACACACACAGGCTTGTAGTGGCCAGTCTGATTGGTTTTATTAAAGCACACAGGCTTGTAGTTGCCAGTCTGATTGGTTTTATTAAAGCACACAGGCTTGTAGTGGCCAGTCTGATTGGTTTTATTAAAGCACACAGGCTTGTAGTGGCCAGTCTGATTGGTTTTATTAAAGCACACAGGCTTGTAGTGGCCAGTCTGATTGGTTTTATTAAAGCACACAGGCTTGTAGTGGCCAGTCTGATTGGTTTTATTAAAGCACACAGGCTTGTAGTGGCCAGTCTGATTGGTTTTATTAAAGCACACAGGCTTGTAGTGGCCAGTCTGATTGGTTTTATTAAAGCACACAGGCTTGTAGTGGCCAGTCTGATTGGTTTTATTAAAGCACACAGGCTTGTAGTGGCCAGTCTGATTGGTTTTATTAAAGCACACAGGCTTGTAGTGGCCAGTCTGATTGGTTTTATTAAAGCACACAGGCTTGTAGTTGCCAGTCTGATTGGTTTTATTAAAGCACACAGGCTTGTAGTGGCCAGTCTGATTGGTTTTATTAAAGCACACAGGCTTGTAGTTGCCAGTCTGATTGGTTTTATTAAAGCACACAGGCTTGTAGTTGCCAGTCTGATTGGTTTTTATTAAAGCACACAGGCTTGTAGTGGCCAGTCTGATTGGTTTTATTAAAGCACACAGGCTTGTAGTGGCCAGTCTGATTGGTTTTATTAAAGCACACAGGCTTGTAGTTGCCAGTCTGATTGGTTTTA
Source organism: Oncorhynchus clarkii lewisi (assembly GCF_045791955.1). NCBI lineage: Eukaryota > Metazoa > Chordata > Actinopteri > Salmoniformes > Salmonidae > Oncorhynchus > Oncorhynchus clarkii. Next base: position 78,300,375 of record NC_092152.1, on the reverse strand, counting down.
TTAAAGCACACAGGCTTGTAGTGGCCAGTCTGATTGGTTTTATTAAAGCACACAGGCTTGTAGTGGCCAGTCTGATTGGTTTTATTAAAGCACACAGGCTTGTAGTTGCCAGTCTGATTGGTTTTATTAAAGCACACAGGCTTGTAGTGGCCAGTCTGATTGGTTTTATTAAAGCACACAGGCTTGTAGTGGCCAGTCTGATTGGTTTTATTAAAGCACACAGGCTTGTAGTTGCCAGTCTGATTGGTTTTATTAAAGCACACAGGCTTGTAGTTGCCAGTCTGATTGGTTTTATTAAAGCACACAGGCTTGTAGTGGCCAGTCTGATTGGTTTTATTAAAGCACACAGGCTTGTAGTGGCCAGTCTGATTGGTTTTATTAAAGCACACAGGCTTGTAGTGGCCAGTCTGATTGGTTTTATTAAAGCACACAGGCTTGTAGTTGCCAGTCTGATTGGTTTTATTAAAGCACACAGGCTTGTAGTGGCCAGTCTGATTGGTTTTATTAAAGCACACAGGCTTGTAGTGGCCAGTCTGATTGGTTTTATTAAAGCACACAGGCTTGTAGTGGCCAGTCTGATTGGTTTTTATTAAAGCACACAGGCTTGTAGTTGCCAGTCTGATTGGTTTTATTAAAGCACATAGGCTTGTAGTGGCCAGTCTGATTGGTTTTATTAAAGCACACAGGCTTGTAGTGGCCAGTCTGATTGGTTTTATTAAAGCACACAGGCTTGTAGTTGCCAGTCTGATTGGTTTTTATTAAAGCACACAGGCTTGTAGTGGCCAGTCTGATTGGTTTTATTAAAGCACACAGGCTTGTAGTTGCCAGTCTGATTGGTTTTATTAAAGCACACAGGCTTGTAGTTGCCAGTCTGATTGGTTTTATTAAAGCACACAGGCTTGTAGTGGCCAGTCTGATTGGTTTTATTAAAGCACACAGGCTTGTAGTTGCCAGTCTGATTGGTTTTATTAAAGCACACAGGCTTGTAGTTGCCAGTCTGATTGGTTTTTATTAAAGCACACAGGCTTGTAGTGGCCAGTCTGATTGGTTTTATTAAAGCACACAGGCTTGTAGTGGCCAGTCTGATTGGTTTTATTAAAGCACACAGGCTTGTAGTGGCCAGTCTGATTGGTTTTATTAAAGCACACAGGCTTGTAGTTGCCAGTCTGATTGGTTTTTATTAAAGCACACAGGCTTGTAGTGGCCAGTCTGATTGGTTTTATTAAAGCACACAGGCTTGTAGTGGCCAGTCTGATTGGTTTTATTAAAGCACACAGGCTTGTAGTGGCCAGTCTGATTGGTTTTATTAAAGCACACAGGCTTGTAGTTGCCAGTCTGATTGGTTTTATTAAAGCACACAGGCTTGTAGTGGCCAGTCTGATTGGTTTTATTAAAGCACACAGGCTTGTAGTGGCCAGTCTGATTGGTTTTATTAAAGCACACAGGCTTGTAGTGGCCAGTCTGATTGGTTTTATTAAAGCACACAGGCTTGTAGTTGCCAGTCTGATTGGTTTTATTAAAGCACACAGGCTTGTAGTGGCCAGTCTGATTGGTTTTATTAAAGCACACAGGCTTGTAGTGGCCAGTCTGATTGGTTTTATTAAAGCACACAGGCTTGTAGTGGCCAGTCTGATTGGTTTTATTAAAGCACACAGGCTTGTAGTGGCCAGTCTGATTGGTTTTATTAAAGCACACAGGCTTGTAGTGGCCAGTCTGATTGGTTTTATTAAAGCACACAGGCTTGTAGTTGCCAGTCTGATTGGTTTTATTAAAGCACTAGCCTGCAGACATAGGCTGTCAGAGATAGTGGTACTACTTACGGTGCCTCACACACTAAATTGAAGTGTACTTCGGTTCTGGTGCAGATGCAGGCTTTTGTTACAGCCCAGCATGAAAGAACACACCTGATTCAACTAATTGATCAAGCTTATGGTGTAGGTATAGATACAAGTTTGAGACAATTCACAGTACCTGTGTTGACTGTTTGTATTGGTAATACCTGACCTGTAATGGATGAACATGGTTGGTCACACTGTAAACTTCCTCTAACTTGTGTTTGCAGCTCCCTATAAAGATTGACATCATCAAGCATCCCAGTGAGGTTGATGGGAAGAGCACAGCCATACACGCCAAGATCCTCGCCCCCGATGATGTCACCATCTACACCTACCCCTGCATACCTGAGTATGAAGATGACAAAGTTAGTCAGCTTTTCCTCATCTTCATATGAACAAATATTCAGAGAACAATGTGAGCCTGATTAACTAATAAACAGTTTGTTTACCACATCATATACATCAAAATGTGTCATTTTAACGTAACCTGATTAGATAATATTAATACCATTTGTATTATGTTGACTTGAAATGACTGTGACAAGTATTGGGTGTGTGTGCGTGCATGTTTAGGTAGTGCTGGTGTTCCCTGGTCCTGGATCAGTCTCAGTGGAGGAGATGACAGGGAGATTACAGAACCTGGCTGTCATGAAGTCAGCTGCCTCCCCAGATGAGGAACCGTCCCCAAAGAGGCCCAGAGCCGAGGAGACGCCAGGGGCCACACAGCAGGCTGAGGGACACACATCAGGAGCCACACACACAGAAGAGAGGGGAGGGGAAGCAGGGATAGAGGGCCAGACTGAGACACCAGGGGCCTGTCCCCTCCAGAGAGTGGTGTTCATCGACAGCACATGGAACCAGACCACCAGAATCATCACAGATGAGAGACTACAGGGTAATTATGATAGATAGCATTGATGTAGCTTAAAGTGCTGTACATTACATAACTACTTTGTTATTACCTAGTTATAGCCTACAACAAGAGCCCAGAGTTTTTCCTGGTCGGGTCACAATGTGAACAGGACAAACTCCTGGCCCTGATAATGACTGATGCACTGTTCTTTTCTCTGTTCCTGCAGCGTTGCTCCGTGTGGAGCTGAAGACCAGGAAGACGTGTTTCTGGCGCCATCAGAAAGGTTCTCCAGACACCTACCTGGCAACCATAGAGGCTGTCTACTACTTCCTCAAGGACTACCAGGAGCTGTGTCTGAGACAGGTGTACACAGGACAGTACGACAACCTGATGTACTTCTACTGTTACCTACACACACTGATCAACAAGGCTAAGACAACCGCTGGGAGACGCTGAGGCTGCAGGGAGGAGAGAGAGGCCAAAACTACTGCTGAGAGACACAGGGACTGCAGATAGGAGAGAGAGGCCAAAACTACTGCTGAGAGACACAGGGACTGCAGATAGGAGAGAGAGGCCAAAACTACTGCTGAGAGACGAAGAGACTGCAGATAGGAGAGAGAGGCCAAAACTACCGCTGAGAGACGCTGAGGCTGCAGGGAGGAGAGAGAGGCCAAAACTACCGCTGAGAGATGCAGAGACTGCAGATAGGAGAGAGAGGCCAAAACTACCGCTGAGAGACGCAGAGACTGCAGATAGGAGAGAGGCCAAAACTACCGCTGAGAGACACAGAGACTGCAGATAGGAGAGAGAGGCCAAAACTACCGCTGAGAGACACAGGGACTGCAGATAGGAGAGAGAGGCCAAAACTACCGCTGAGAGATGCAGAGACTGCAGATAGGAGAGAGAGGCCAAAACTACCGCTGAGAGACACAGAGACTGCAGATAGGAGAGAGAGGCCAAAACTACCGCTGAGAGACACAGGGACTGCAGATAGGAGAGAGAGGCCAAAACTACCGCTGAGAGACGCAGAGACTGCAGATAGGAGAGAGAGGCCAAAACTACCGCTGAGAGACACAGAGACTGCAGATAGGAGAGAGAGGCCAAAACTACCGCTGAGAGACGCAGAGACTGCAGATAGGAGAGAGAGGCCAAAACTACCGCTGAGAGACACAGAGACTGGAGATAGGAGAGAGAGGCCAAAACTACCGCTGAGAGACGAAGAGACTGCAGATAGGAGAGAGGCCAAAACTACCGCTGAGAGACACAGAGACTGCAGATAGGAGAGAGAGGCCAAAACTACCGCTGAGAGACACAGAGACTGCAGATAGGAGAGAGAGGCCAGAACTACCGCTGGGAGACACAGAGACTGCAGATAGGAGAGAGAGGACAAAACTACCGCTGGGAGATGCAGAGACTGCAGATAGGAGAGAGAGGCCAAAACTACCGCTGAGAGACACAGAGACTGCAGATAGGAGAGAGGCCAAAACTACCGCTGGGAGATACAGAGACTGCAGATAGGAGAGAGAGGTCAAAACTACCGCTGGGAGACAGAGAGACTGCAGATAGGAGAGAGAGGCCAGAACTACCGCTGGGAGACACAGAGACTGCAGATAGGAGAGAGAGGCCAAAACTACCGCTGAGAGACACAGAGACTGCAGATAGGAGAGAGAGGACAAAACTACCGCTGGGAGATGCAGAGACTGCAGATTGGAGAGAGAGGCCAAAACTACCACTGAGAGACACAGAGACTGCAGATAGGAGAGAGAGGACAAAACTACCGCTGGGAGACGCAGAGACTGGAGATAGGAGAGAGGGGCCAAAACTACCGCTGAGAGACACAGAGACTGCAGATAGGAGAGAGAGGCCAAAACTACCGCTGGGAGACACAGAGACTGGAGAGAGAACCTACCTACACACACAATCATCACCAAGGCCTCCAAAAATAGCTGACAAACTGTCTTACTAACCAGTTTTCCATCCAGCCTTTTTATGCGAGTAAAGTACGTCACTCACCTGCCTTGTCATCTTAGTTTTGCTCTTCCACTTTGAGATTTTTTGGTTTTGGAATTCATCAAAAGATTTGGCGCGCTCCCCATAGAGATATAATATAAATGTAACTTTCCAAATGTCGACAAAACAAAATACACTATACAAGGCAGTGGCGACCCATCATTCAGAGCAGGTGGCTTGTCTGTCTCCCCCTTATGCCGTAGTCTGTACATCTCCATTGTCAGTAGAAAGGATATAGGATCTTTTTGTGTCTAAAATCACCAAATCAAATTGTATTTGTCACATACACATGGTTAGCAGATGTTAATGCGAGTGTAGCGAAATGCTTGTGCTTCTAGTTCCGACAATGCAGTAATAACCAACAAGTAATCTAGCTAACAATTCCAAAACTACTACCTTACACTTACACTACTACAAGTGTAAGGGGATAAAAAATATGTACATAAAGATATATGAATGAGTGATGGTACAGAGCGGCACCACTGAGACAAGGTAGGATCTTTTTGTCTAAAACGCGTTTGTGCACTAATATTGAGATAAACATATATTGAAGTAAATTTAAGTTGCACACTGACATTTTGTGTGGTCCTCCCACTACGATTTAGGCTACAGATGAAATATGTTAACTTTACAGGGTGGTGAAGGTACAAGGTGATGGGCTTGATGTGCCTTTCCAATAAATATCCAGGGTCTTATTCTGGTGACATGATGATCCATGCTTTGTTGCCGTTTTGACAAATGAAGAATCTGGCTCTTTGTCCATAATAATGTCATGTAGGCTATAGCTACACTGTATCTGGCTCTTTGTCCATAATAATGTCATGTAGGCTATAGCTACACTGTATCTGGCTCTATGTCCATAATAATGTCATGTAGGCTATAGCTACACTGTATCTGGCTCTATGTCCATAATAATGTCATGTAGGCTATAGCTACATTGTATCCATAATAATGTCATGTAGGCTATAGCTACACCGTATCTGGCTCTATGTCCATAATAATGTCATGTAGGCTATAGCTACACTGTATCTGGCTCTATGTCCATAATAATGTCATGTAGGCTATAGCTACACTGTATCTGGCTCTTTGTCCATAATAATGTCATTTAGGCTATAGCTACACTGTATCTGGCTCTTTGTCCATAATAATGTCATGTAGGCTATAGCTACACTGTATCTGGCTCTATGTCCATAATAATGTCATGTAGGCTATAGCTACATTGTATCCATAATAATGTTATGTAGGCTATAGCTACACTGTATCTGGCTCTTTGTCCATAATAATGTCATGTAGGCTAAAGCTACACTGGATCTGCAAGCTGTTGGTTGGAACACACATGCCAAGGCCAGAGTGGAACCATTTGCTATATAACGCAACAAAACCATCAGTAGAGTTACTTATGTGCACTACATCAGCCTTTTATCCACAACAAGTCAATTTGATAAACATGCATATTGTTTTTATAATATTCTGATGGAAACCTAGCTACTGTCTAAAACTCAGATTTATGTGGAGGACAACGTACAGCTCTAATTTGTAACTCTGGTTCCTCCATCAGATGTTCTACGGTATGGTTGTTACTGTGCAACATGTCATGTTGAATTATGAACAGTATATCACCTGGTCTGTGTTTCAGTATAAAATGACCAAAGGAAATGTACTGTGAATACAGAAGTATAAAGATTTTGTTAAAGGCTGGGGTTGAATTCATTACGCTGGACATCTGTCAATGCGGCTTGTTCTTAATTTGTATGTATGGTGAACGCTGTGCATGTAGGTTCCATTACCTTTAACAGGCTAGATCAACACGCTGCAGGGTTTTGAGCTGCTGGTGTTTACTGGTTGAGAGCCAGTCTACCGTTAGCATGTGACTTCATCTCCAATTGGTGCTGCTCAGTGCTTTTGTGTGAAATTATACCTGACAAGCTCTTACAAATACAATTGAATAGGGAACTCTAGCCAACAGATCACATTCAAAACAGATTTTTATTTACAAATCAGGGCAGGCAGTGTATGGGTTAATTTAAATGTAATCTAATCATCGTGTCCACACCTTTGGTTCAACATCACTGCCCAACGTCCAATAATCATATGTACTGAGGACCTCTATAATCATCAAGCCACTAAGTGTAAAAATATTCACCGTTGTTTACTAATCTTAACGGACCATACACCTGCATCTGGATTAAAGACAGATAAATACATCCGTAAGGCCGATAGGGAGTGTGTGTGTACTGTCCATCTCTGTTCTAGTAGTAGGCCTCTCTGATCTTGGCCTGTAGTGTGTCACAGGTCTTCTTGGCGTCTCCCAGCAGCATGGATGTGTTGGGCTTGTAGAAGATGGGATTGTCTACTGCAGCATAGCCCACACCCATGGTCCTCTTCATCACAATCACCTACAGTACAGGGAGGGGAACAGGGTTGAGACATGGCTAACGTCACATTTCATATTCCTCTTCCCACTGGAGACAGTTCCATCCCCACATTCCCCCCTCTGTTTCCAACTGTCTAAATCAGGGGTACGGAAGTACTATTTGAGAAGGTCAGGGTCACACACATTACTTAGGTGGCAAAGGTCCAGATGGACATTGTCATTTATCGGTGTAACAAACCCCCTCCTCACAACCCAAACAGTTCACACCCCTCTTGTTGGCGGAGAGAAAACTGCAGCCAATTTCCTGCAATTCTACACATTTTGTCATGTCTTATGTGTGTTCATATGAGACCAGGAGTCGAGGCAAGACTAACCCTCATTTATCATTTTAGTTCAGGACCCACGGCCCTTCTGTTGCATATGACTGGTCTAAATAAATAGTGTCAGAAATGTGTTTAAAATAACTAGTCGGAGATCTCATCACAATCCCCTACAGAGAAACAAGACAGCACACTTCACAATCTCATGTTATACTCTATACCTGTGAGAGTCCTTGTCAACCAAAGAGTAGGAGAGCTCAGCCCTCAACACCAGAGAGCAGAACAAGACAATATTTTGCATCCTTCCTTCCAGTGAGGGCCCTGTACTAATACCCTTATACTACCTTCTTCATACCTACCTGTTTGGACTTCCAGACCTCCAGGACTGGCATGCCAGCAATGATGGAGTTGGGGTCCTCCTGGGCTGCTGAGTTCACTGTGTCGTTAGCACCCACCACCAGCGTCAGGTCAGTCTCTGTGGGGGACACACATTAAGTATAACCAGTACAGAGAACCTGGCGAAACTATGGATGGAACCAGCCAGGCAGCGTTACAAACACAACCAAGTGTGAGGGATGCCTGCTGGTCGTTATGATCAAATCAATGAATCCATCAATCTACACTGAACAGAAATATAAAACGCAACAATCTCAAAGATTTTACTGAGTTATAGTTCATAGAAGGAAATCAGTCAATTTAAATAAATAAATTAGGCCCTAATCTATGGACTTCACATGAATGGGCAAGGTCACAGGGCCTATGCCCTGGGAGGGCATAGGCCCACCCACTTGGGGGCCAAGCCCAGCAAATCAGAATGAATTTTTCCCCAAAAAGGCTTTACTGCAGACATAAATACTCCTCAGACAATCTGGCAGGTGAAGAAGCCGGATGTGGAGGGCCTGGGCTGGCGTGGCTACACGAGGTCTGGTTGTAAGGCTGGTTGGATGTACTGCCAAATTCTCTAAAACGACGTTGGAGGCGGCTTATGGTAAAGATATAAACATTCAATTTTCTGGCAACAGCTCTGTCGGACATTCATGCGGTCAGCATGCCAATTGTCAGGTGGACGGATTATCTTGGTAAAGGATAAAATGCTCACTAACAGGGATCGAAAGACATTTGTGCACAACATTTTAGAGGCAAAGCTGTGTGTATGGAACATTTCAGGGATCTTTTATTTCAGCTCATGAAAAATGGGACCAACAATTTTATTGTTGCGTTATATTTTTGTTCAGTAAATTGATCAGTGTGAGTGTGTGTGTTCTGACCTTTGAAGTCCTCATTGATCTCATCCATCTCCAGAACCACGTCATATGGAACACCTGCCTCAGCCAGGAGCACGTTTAGCTGGCCTGGCATACGACCTGCCACAGGGTGGATACCAAACCTAGAAACACACGTGCGCACACACACACACACAGAGAGAAAAACACAAGCACACACATTAATGTTGTCTTTATGCAATTCCTCAGTCAGTCAGGGCTTCACAGCTTCGCTCCGAATTTGGAGAATGAAGATGTTTTCCACGCTAAAGCTTTTAGGCCCAGATGTGTTTTGTCTTCCTTGAACTTAAAAAGGTGACCTGCCAGTGTTCCTGACCAGGAAACTCAAGACGGTCAGTGGGATTGAAAAACTAAATGGAAAGAATGTTATTTTAGAAGTCAGACTAATACAGGAAGATATCGTTATCTCACTGTGACAGGAGGACTGATGGTCCCCAACAAAAAAAAACAGAGTGGAGAGAGAGAAAGAGAGGAAGAGAAAGAGAAAGAGATGATTGAGGAGAGAGAGAGAGAATTATATTATTGTGAAGACCTACCTGACAGACTTGCCCTGCTCTACCAGCATCTTCACCATGTCAGCAATGGGGTACTGGGCCTTAGCCGCACACAGACCCCAACCTACACACACACACACACACACACACACACACAATAAGCAGACGAACCTACACAATCACAGTGTCACTGTAGGTAAAGTTCAAATGTTACTGTTAAAAGGTATGACTCAGCGATGCACGAAGTAAACAGCAGTGGTGTAAAGTACTGAAGTAAAAATACTCAAAAAAGCACAACTTAAGTAGTTTGTGGGATATGTACTTTAATATTGATATTTTTGCCAACTTTTACTTCACTACATTCCTAAAGCAAATATGTACTTTTTACTCCATACAGTTTCCCTGACATCCAAAAGTACTTCTTACATTTTGACAGGAAAATGGTCCAATTCACACACTGATCAAAATAACTTCCCTGGTCATCTCTACTGCCTCTGATCTGGCGGACTCACTAAACACAAATGCTTAGTTTGTAAATTATGAGTGTGGGAGTGTGGAAGTGTGGGAGTGTGGGAGTGTGGGAGTGTGGGAGTGTGGAAGTGTGGGAGTGTGGGAGTGTGGAAGTGTGGGAGTGTGGGAGTGTGGGAGTGTGGAAGTGTGGAAGTGTGGAAGTGTGGGAGTGTGGGAGTGTGGAAGTGTGGAAGTGTGGAAGTGTGGGAGTGTGGGAGTGTGGAAGTGTGGAACTGTGGGAGTGTGGGAGTGTGGGAGTGTGGGAGTGTGAGAGTGTGGGAGTGTGGGAGTGTGGGAGTGTGGGAGTGTGCCCCTTGCTATCCGTCAATACAAATAAATGGTGCCGTCTGCTGTGCTTAATATAAGCAATTAGAAATGGTTTATACTTTTACTTGATAGTTAAATTAATTTTAGAAATTCCATTTACTTTTGACACTTAAGTATATTTAAAACCAAATACTTTTAGACTTTTACTCAAGTAGTATTTTACTGGGTGACTCACTTTTACTTGAGTCATTAAGGTATCTTTTCTTTTACTCAAGTATGACAATTGAGTACTTTCTCCAACACTGGTAAACAGAATATTGGGCCGATTTCCACAACAACTAAGAGTGTTGAAGCGCGAGGTTGAACCTCTGCTGTTTTGGTCCCGACCATGTTGTAGCAGCAAGGAGCGCACGCACGCACACACACACCCTGCATCGTCTTGCATCATGCTCATCTTAATATCTGCGGTGCTGCTCGTGGCCACGTCATAACTATACATTTAATGTGTTTGATGGTTCAGGTTGATGTGACCTTCTCCAAGACATGGCAGACCAGGTAACTAATGACCAGATAAATGATAGAGGTAACTAATGACCAGGTAACTAATGACCAGGTAAATGATAGAGGTAACTAATGACCAGATAAATGATAGAGGTAACTAATGACCAGATAACTAATGACCAGATAAATGATAGAGGTAACTAATGACCAGGTAACTAATGACCAGGTAAATGATAGAGGTAACTAATGACCAGATAAATGATAGAGGTAACTAATGACCAGATAACTAATGACCAGATAAATGATAGAGGTAACTAATGACCAGATAACTAATGACCAGATAAATGATAGAGGTAACTAATGACCAGATAAATGATAGAGGTAACTAATGACCAGGTAACTAATGACCAGGTAAATGATAGAGGTAACTAATGACCAGATAAATGATAGAGGTAACTAATGACCAGATAAATGATAGAGGTAACTAATGACCAGATAACTAATGACCAGATAAATGATAGAGGTAACTAATGACCAGATAAATGATAGAGGTAACTAATGACCAGGTAACTAATGACCAGATAACTAATGACCAGATAAATGATAGAGGTAACTAATGACCAGATAACTAATGACCAGATAAATGATAGAGGTAACTAATGACCAGATAACTAATGACCAGATAAATGATAGAGGTAACTAATGACCAGATACATGATAGAGGTAACTAATGACCAGGTAACTAAAGACCAGATAACTAATGACCAGATAAATGATAGAGGTAACTAATGACCAGATAAATGATAGAGGTAACTAATGACCAGATAACTAATGACCAGATAAACGATAGAGGTAACTAATGACCAGATAAATGATAGAGGTAACTTAATGACCAGATAACTAATGACCAGATAACTAATGAACAGATAAATGATAGAGGTATCTTAATGACCAGATAACTAATGACCAGATAACTAATGACCAGGTAACTAATGACCAGGTAACTAATGACCAGGTAACTAATGACCAGGTAACTAATGACCAGATAAATGATAGAGGTAACTAATGACCAGATAAATGATATAGGTAACTAATGACCAGATAACTAATGACCAGATAAATGATAGAGGTAACTAATGACCAGATAAATGATAGAGGTAACTAATGACCAGATAACTAATGACCAGATAAATGATAGAGGTAACTAATGACCAGATAAATGATAGAGGTAACTAATGACCAGATAACTAATGACCAGATAAATGATAGAGGTAAATAATGACCAGATAAATGATAGAGGTAACTAATGACCAGATAAATGATAGAGGTAACTAATGAACAGATAACTAATGACCAGATAAATGATAGAGGTAACTTAATGACCAGATAACTAATGACCAGATAACTAATGACCAGATAAATGATAGAGGTAACTAATGACCAGATAAATGATAGAGGTAACGAATGACCAGATAACTAATGACAAGATAACTAATGACAAGATAACTAATGACAAGATAACTAATGACAAGATAACTAATGACAAGATAACTAATGACAAGATAACTAATGACCAGATAACTAATGACCAGATAAATGATAGAGGTAACTTAATGACCAGATAACTAATGACCAGATAAATGATAGAGGTAACTTAATGACCAGATAACTAATGACCAGATAAATGATAGAGGTAACTTAATGACCAGATAACTAATGACCAGATAAATGATAGAGGTAACTTAATGACCAGATAACTAATGACCAGATAACTAATGACCAGATAACTAATGACCAGATAACTAATGACCAGATAACTAATGACCAGATAACTAATGACCAGATAACTAATGACCAGATAACTAATGACCAGATAACTAATGACCAGATAAATGATAGAGGTAACTAATGACCAGATAAATGATAGAGGTAACTAATGACCAGATAACTAATGACCAGATAAATGATAGAGGTCACTTAATGACCAGATAAATGATAGAGGTAACTAATGACCAGATAAATGATAGAGGTAACTAATGACCAGATAAATGATAGAGGTAACTAATGACCAGATAACTAATGACCAGATAACTAATGACCAGATAACTAATGACCAGATAACTAATGACCAGATAAATGATAGAGGTAACTAATGACCAGATAAATGATAGAGGTAACTAATGACCAGATAACTAATGACCAGATAACTAATGACCAGATAACTAATGACCAGATAACTAATGACCAGATAACTAATGACCAGATAAATGATAGAGGTAACTAATGACCAGATAAATGATAGAGGTAACTAATGACCAGATAACTAATGACCAGATAAATGATAGAGGTCACTTAATGATAGAGGTCACTTAATGACCAGATAAATGATAGAGGTAACTAATGACCAGATAAATGATAGAGGTAACTAATGACCAGATAACTAATGACCAGATAAATGATAGAGGTCACTTAATGACCAGATAAATGATAGAGGTAACTAATGACCAGATAAATGATAGAGGTAACTAATGACCAGATAAATGATAGAGGTAACTAATGACCAGATAAATGATAGAGGTAACTAATGACCAGATAAATGATAGAGGTAACTAATGACCAGATAACTAATGACCAGATAACTAATGACCAGATAAATGATAGAGGTAACTAATGACCAGATAACTAATGACCAGATAAATGATAGAGGTAACTAATGACCAGATAACTAATGACCAGATAAATGATAGAGGTAACTTAATGACCAGGTAACTAATGACCAGATAAATGATAGAGGTAACTAATGACCAGATAACTAATGACCAGATAAATGATAGAGGTAACTAATGACCAGGTAACTAATCACCAGATAACTAATGACCAGATAACTAATGACCAGATAAATGATAGAGGTAACTAATGACCAGATAAATGATAGAGGTAACTTAATGACCAGATAACTAATGCCCAGATAACTAATGACCAGATAAATGATAGAGGTAACTAATGACCAGATAAATGATAGAGGTAACTAATGACCAGATAACTAATGACCAGATAAATGATAGAGGTAACTAATGACCAGATAAATGATAGAGGTAACTAATGACCAGATAACTAATGACCAGATAAATGATAGAGGTAACTAATGACCAGATAAATGATAGAGGTAACTAATGACCAGATAACTAATGACCAGATAAATGATAGAGGTAAATAATGACCAGATAAATGATAGAGGTAACTAATGACCAGATAAATGATAGAGGTAACTAATGAACAGATAACTAATGACCAGATAAATGATAGAGGTAAATAATGACCAGATAAATGATAGAGGTAACTAATGACCAGATAAATGATAGAGGTAACTAATGAACAGATAACTAATGACCAGATAAATGATAGAGGTAACTAATGACCAGATAACTAATGACCAGATAAATGATAGAGGTAACTAATGACCAGATAAATGATAGAGGTAACTAATGACCAGATAAATGATAGAGGTAACTAATGACCAGATAAATGATAGAGGTAACTAATGACCAGATAAATGATAGAGGTAACTTAATGCAGAGGTTATTCTTGGAAGACTAAAAACAGAAGCGAATAAGGCCTGTTTGAAACAATTTGTTATCTTCTGTTCTCCTCTCCTGACCAAGGCTGCAGTACCTCTTTCCCCTCCTCTCTCCCAATACCCTTCCTTTATCTATCTTACCTCTCCCCCTTTTCACCTCCTCTTGCCCCATTTCACCCTCTATTCTCACTTTACCCCCCCTCTGCTCTTCCTTCTGTCTTAAATCATAGGATTTCTACAGTCTGGGGGTGGTGCGTGCGAGAGGAACCCCTTTCCCCTGCCTGTAAGTGTTATGGGGTTGTGTGTGTTATGGGGCGGGGGGTGAAGAAGAGGGCATGCGTGCGAGAGGAACCCCCGCTCCCATGTGTCTGTCTAACGCCTGCTTGTGTAACTGTCCTGAGGTATCAGCATACTGGATAGAGGTGTGTTCTGAGAGTTGAGAGGCCAGTGCTGTATGTTGATTACAACTAATCAACTATATTTGGAACAAATCTCCCTGACCTCTAACCCCTGGGCCACTGTAGTCTTCTATATTACCAGTTACGTCTGACTGCCTGCCTGCCTGTCTGTCTGGCGAACAAGCTAGCTCCGCTTCACAGGGACATAGACAAACCGCACCCTCTACTGGACATTCCCTGTCCCTGTGTCAGGCTCCAGTACAGACGTTATGCCAGGGTTCATTACTAAATGACCTGGTAGCAGATTTCAGTCTGGGAGGAGAGCAGAACACACAGACAGATACACGACTCTGCACACAACCCTCCTACAGTGATGAACACTGGAACACAGGTGTGTTCCATAAGACTACCTCTGAACCCTACCCAGAACTTGCGTGTTGTGCGAACGCATGATTGCGTTTGTGCTGTGTGTGTGCGCGTGTGTGCGTGCGTGCGTGCGTGAGAGAGTGAGAGAGTGTGTACCTGGGGTGATGATGATGCTGTTGGCCTCTTTGATGAGTTCGATGGACTGGTCCACATTGACCTCTGTGTGGGTACCTGTGATCTCCATGGGTTTTCCCCCTGCCGTGGAGCTGGTACCGAACCCTCCCAGGATCACGTTGGGCAGGGAACGGTTCATTGCCTGGAAAGAGGGGTGTAACCAGGATTAAATACAACATTTATATTATATCTCTATGGGGAGCGTGACAAATCTTTTGATGAATTCCAAAACCAAAAAATCTCAAAGTGCAAGAGCAAAACTAAGATGACAAGGCTACCTGACTGGCAGGTGAGTGTCTGAGTGAGAGAGGCTGAGAGAGATGACAAGGCTACCTGACTGGCAGGTGAGTGTCTGAGTGAGAGAGGCTGAGAGAGATGACAAGGCTACCTGACTGGCAGGTGAGTGTCTGAGTGAGAGGCTGAGAGAGATGACAAGGCTACCTGACTGGCAGGTGAGTGTCTGAGTGAGAGAGGCTGAGAGAGATGACAAGGCTACCTGACTGGCAGGTGAGTGTCTGAGTGAGAGGCTGAGAGAGATGACAAGGCTACCTGACTGGCAGGTGAGTGTCTGAGTGAGAGGCTGAGAGAGAGTATGTGTGTGTAAGTGAATGCGACTGAGTGTTTAGCAGTACTCACCACACACATGATGTAGGAGAGGATAGCACCAGACGAGCCAATCAGAGCTCCTACAATGGTCATGAGGTTGTTGTCCAATAGGAATCCCTCGGCACACAGCGCCCAACCAGAGTAGGAATTGAGCACAGTGATGACCACGGGCATGTCAGCGCCCCCGATGGCCATCGTCAGGGTTACACCCTACAGGAACACAATCACGGTCAGGACATGCTTCAGTCACTAGTAGGGTTGCAAAAGGTTTTCCAGAAATACCAGTTGGAGGATTCCTGGATTTCCTGTTAATTCCCCACTGATTCCAGTAATCTTCCAACCTCGATTTCTCGAAAAGCTGCGATTCTTTGGAAAGTTACTTGAATCTTGGAACTATACCCAGCAAACCAGGAACATTCCCAGAACATTAGCTAAGATTCCCATTAAGTTCTAGGTAGTGTTTTATCTAACATTAGGATAACATCCCCCCAAAAAATGTCAGAAAACATTTTAAATGTAATATCCTAGCATTCACTGAAAGGTTGTGCACGACACCTGTAACAACCACCACAGAACATTCCCCAAACGTTCTCATTAGGTTTCCAGGTAAGGTAGTAATGCACCAGTAATGTTTTTAGAACACACTGCCGCAACGAAATATAGGATCAATGTTCTGGGAATGTTCTGGCAACATCAGGCAATTTTTTTATACAAACCTTGTGTAATCATGAGCCAACTGGGCAGGTTTTGTGTTATGAGAACATTTGCCGCAACCTAGCGAATGTTCTGGGAACTTTTACAAAGCCAATTTTGGTTTGCTGGGTAGTCAATAGATAAACCCCTCACAGTGACTTTATGATACTGGGTTATTTCCTCTAGATCAGGGGTAGGCAACTAGATTAAGCCGTGGAACGATTTTTGTTGGAGCTGAAACAAACTACACAAAAAAATGTTAAACACTCAAGCCAGTTCTGGCCAGCCTGTTGCCTAACCCTGCTGTAGATTGTGGTTGTCATTGTAGCCTTTATCAAGGTCAGTCCCACCAACATTGTTGAGTGTCAAAGTTTTTCTTATTCGAGCTGAATAACACTATTGGTCATTGGTGTTCTTCACCATGTCTGTAATAAAACATTACAGCTTTAGCCATGTTCTCACCATGACGGTGGAGAGGCCAGACACTCCAACCAGACAGCCCATGCCAGTAGCGTAGTCAGCACTGAGCATGAAGGGAATCATACCACCGACAGACGCCGTCATCAGACCGGCGTTCATCATGTGACGCCCCGGCAACATCAGCGGGGCGGAGTTCAGAACACCTGAAAGGAGGGAATACAGAACAATGTTCACAGAACTGCACCAGGAACTCAAAACTCTGAACTCACAATGTATCATTCTGAACTGGAAATTGTGAACAGAGAGGAGTGGAACAGGGCAGGGAATCCTGGAAGGAGAGATGGGGCAGGGTTGTATTGATATATCACATTGATTAGAGTGAGGGGTGGAGGTCAGGTGGAGCGTTGTAATATATTGAAAACAGACCACAGATCTGGCAGGGACTCCTGCCTTCGGTCGGTCTCTCATTACCAGTGATCACAGAGGGAATAGAGAACTGACGGTTTATAAACACAATGGAGAGACAACCGTTTCTCACGTGGGCTAGAAAAAGAACTCCCCTCCATAGAAAAGCAGCCCCCCCTCCACACACACTTAAAGAGAAGATTCACCCATTTTGAATGTTCCATTGTTTTTGTGTATCTCTGAGTGATGTTCTATCGATTTCCTGGGTCATTTAATGTTTTCATGTGTATCTGAGTTACTGGTGTTCAAGCAGGCAGAAATCCATCCGGTTTGACGTAGCACTGTGATAAAGTCTCTCTCACTACCCTGGAAGTTAATAGGAATACGACTTTTAGATGGCGAAAACATCTATCATACATGTCAGATTTCAATACTGGCTGATGTCATAACACGGGACGATGTCTTCTCTCAAATGACTCAATGATCATATTTTTTGTGATATTCCTACCTTCGAGAAATTTAGAATTTAACAGAGGGTTTAGCACATTTCTCCTATTTGTCTGCCTCCACTCTGAGGCACATCGATCTGCAGGTTGAACAGGTGAGATTGTAGACTCCTAAAATTGATAGCTGTAAAATTCCCAAAACAAACTGCACTAACTAGCTACTTCATATACTGATCTTGTCTTTGGTATTATTGTGTGTAGTTAAGTTAGCTAGCTAGCCAGCCCATAGAGAGCATTGCATTGTGGATTTGGTAGTCGACTTGAGCTGCAACATATTTCCACAACAATATTTACGTTTCTACCAACCTTATTATAAACACCAAAATGGAACATCTGATCACTAAAAATATTGCTGTCACATGTGTTATTTAACACTATACATTGTAGTGGTTTTGGGTGGATTTTTCCTTTAACAACTGTTACCTTACCAACGTAGCACTCCTACAAGCCTCCCGGCCCTTCCACTCTGTCAGGCACGCAATAATCAGCCATACTCACACACACACACACACACACACACACACACACACACACACACACACACACACACCATCCTGGCCTGGATTTCCCATGGGATCTTGAGCTTTGGCTAGATCAAAGGAGGCAATCAGTACCACAGGACAGAGAGCTCAGAGAGAGAGAGTGTGTGTGTCTGTCTGCGTTCCTGCATCCACGTGTGTTAATGGCTGTCTACAGTACCTTGCAGCTTGCCATAGGCCACCAGTGACCCGCTGAAGGTGACCCCTCCGATGTATGTGCCGAGGTAGGCCACAGTCTTCACCATGTTGGCTGCAGGGTGTACGTCCAAGTGAGGGTACTCGATCATGTACTCTGCCACACAGGTCAGCACTGCAGCCAGACCCACCAGGCTGTGGAAGGCAGCTACCAGCTGGGGGAGATCGGTGATCTCAATACGCTTAGCAATGGTCAGACCTGGGGAAGCAGAGTAGCAGAGGGTCAGAAACACGCAGTAGGGCACAGGGGGAAAACAGACACACCGTCACAGAGACCTTCAGTTCTATACAGGTACCGATGGCTGTAGGTCCTAGCAGTTGATTTGGAATTCAGCAACAACAAAACAGCCCTGAATCTCTGAAGGCCAAATGTAGAAGACATTTTCTATGGAAGTATTTTCTCCTGGTCTCACAGTGCTTCACATAGAGTTGGACTAACTCCTAGTGCTACAACATACTGTATTTGCTGGGAAGGCAACCATCTGGACTGAATTACTTTTCTATTCATATTGGGCATTAACATCAGAAGTAACAGAATAGTCTGGAGGCACGCTCTAAACAGTGTTGTCAAAAACCCTAATAAAATAACAACTAGTTCTCTAAAGGATAATATTACTAATATCAGACTGCATAAACACACATGCCCTGTGTGTGTGTTTGTGTGTGTGAGACAGCTGCCAGGGCCTAAGAGAATAATAACATCATATCAGTAGAACACACCACTATAAAGTACGTACACACACACACACACCTAAAGTACTCTGACACCATGAAGATATCAGAACATGTATATCTGTCAATCTAGATCGCATGATGGACGGTCCATCATAGTTTCAATAATTCACGCTCATTTTTCAAAGACTTCAGAAATAATATGCAAAATCAATAACATGTACAAACCTTAATCATGGTTTTATACACTTTTAAACAAATGTGAAATGGTGTATGAGATCAGATATCTACTCTTTTCTGCCTGTGTTGTCCAGACCAAAATCCTCATCACCAATGGCAGAAGGAAAAGCTGAGGTAGAAACATGGCATCTGGCTGGAAAAATTGACTTGGGCCCATTTCCCGGACACGGATTAAGCCTGGTCTTGGAGGAAGGGCCTACTTACCCAGGGTCTTCTGGTGGCCATGGCCTTTTTAAGTTTCCATTTCAATCATAAAGTCTTTTTAGATGTTTAAACACACTTTTAATACATGTTGATTAGATTTGAGATGGTGTGTATCTGTATATGGCTGTGTGGTGTGACAGGTCCACCTACCCAGGGTTCCTCCGGTGGCCATGGCGGCACTCATCTGTGCCAGCAGCTCAGGAGACGGCTTCAGGGAGCCGAGGGTGGCAGCGATGCCCCCTGCTACCCCCATCATGCCCAGGGCATTACCTAGACGACTGGTGCCCTGTGAAGACAGCCCTGCCAATGCTCCCACACAGCACATACCAGACCCCAGGTACATCATCTGGAACACACAGTGTTACAACATAACACACCAACACAACACAGTTGGCTTCCTAACTCCAGGTAGTTACATCATTTGTAGAACAGCACTTCAACAACAGCAGCACATCAGTGTCACCTGCTCGATGTGGTAGCCAGCAGCCACAGAGGCCCCGTAACCTCCTATGAAGACTCCTATTGGAAGACCGTACAGGTAGTTGTACTCTGGAGGGTCTGTAGGACGTTTAAACATGTCCAGCATCCTCTGGGTGATCATGAACCCACCTGGGAGGACAGAGACAGGTAGAGACAGTGAGTGAGTGTGCGCTTGTGTGCGTGCGTGTGCGCATGTGTGTGTCGTGTGTGTGCCAGACCTGCGATGTTGATGGACGAGACGAAGGCTGCAGCCAGAGCCAGGCCCTCGGGGAAGGAGGAGGGGTGAAGACCTCCCCCCATCAGGACCAGACCACCCACAGCAGTCAGACCTGCCACGGGGAGAGAAGACATGTTCACACACACCTTGTTCAACGTCCAGGTGCTTGAAGGAGTAAAGAAATGGAATAATGTAACAGTTTCTGCAGGGGTTTCTTAGAGGGAGGAAATAAGCGGAGGGCTTTGTTACACTACAGACACACCCAGTATGGAGAACAGGGTGACCATTACCTGCTGACACACCCAGTATGGAGAACAGGGTGACCATTACCTACTGACACACCCAGTATGGAGAACAGGGTGACCATTACCTACTGACACACCCAGTATGGAGAACAAGGTGACCATTACCTACTGACACACCCAGTATGGAGAACAAGGTGACCATTACCTACTGACACACCCAGTATGGAGAACAAGGTGACCATTACCTGCTGACACACCCAGTATGGAGAACAAGGTGACCATTACCTACTGACACACCCAGTATGGAGAACAAGGTGACCATTACCTACTGACACACCCAGTATGGAGAACAAGGTGACCATTACCTACTGACACACCCAGTATGGAGAACAAGGTGACCATTACCTACTGACACACCCAGTATGGAGAACAAGGTGACCATTACCTACTGACACACCCAGTATGGAGAACAAGGTGACCATTACCTGCTGACACACCCAGTATGGAGAACAAGGTGACCATTACCTGCTGACACACCCAGTATGGAGAACAAGGTGACCATTACCTACTGACACACCCAGTATGGAGAACAAGGTGACCATTACCTACTGACACACCCAGTATGGAGAACAAGGTGACCATTACCTACTGACACACCCAGTATGGAGAACAAGGTGACCATTACCTACTGACACACCCAGTATGGAGAACAAGGTGACCATTACCTACTGACACACCCAGTATGGAGAACAGGGTGACCATTACCTACTGACACACCCAGTATGGAGAACAAGGTGACCATTACCTGCTGACACACCCAGTATGGAGAACAAGGTGACCATTACCTACTGACACACCCAGTATGGAGAACAAGGTGACCATTACCTACTGACACACCCAGTATGGAGAACAAGGTGACCATTACCTACTGACACACCCAGTATGGAGAACAAGGTGACCATTACCTACTGACACACCCAGTATGGAGAACAAGGTGACCATTACCTACTGACACACCCAGTATGGAGAACAAGGTGACCATTACCTACTGACACACCCAGTATGGAGAACAAGGTGACCATTACCTACTGACACACCCAGTATGGAGAACAAGGTGACCATTACCTACTGACACACCCAGTATGGAGAACAAGGTGACCATTACCTACTGACACACCCAGTATGGAGAACAAGGTGACCATTACCTACTGACACACCCAGTATGGAGAACAAGGTGACCATTACCTGCTGACACACCCAGTATGGAGAACAAGGTGACCATTACCTACTGACACACCCAGTATGGAGAACAAGGTGACCATTACCTACTGACACACCCAGTATGGAGAACAAGGTGACCATTACCTACTGACACACCCAGTATGGAGAACAAGGTGACCATTACCTACTGACACACCCAGTATGGAGAACAAGGTGACCATTACCTACTGACACACCCAGTATGGAGAACAAGGTGACCATTACCTACTGACACACCCAGTATGGAGAACAAGGTGACCATTACCTACTGACACACCCAGTATGGAGAACAAGGTGACCATTACCTACTGACACACCCAGTATGGAGAACAAGGTGACCATTACCTGCTGACACACCCAGTATGGAGAACAAGGTGACCATTACCTACTGACACACCCAGTATGGAGAACAAGGTGACCATTACCTACTGACACACCCAGTATGGAGAACAAGGTGACCATTACCTACTGACACACCCAGTATGGAGAACAAGGTGACCATTACCTACTGACACACCCAGTATGGAGAACAAGGTGACCATTACCTACTGACACACCCAGTATGGAGAACAAGGTGACCATTACCTACTGACACACCCAGTATGGAGAACAAGGTGACCATTACCTGCTGACACACCCAGTATGGAGAACAAGGTGACCATTACCTACTGACACACCCAGTATGGAGAACAAGGTGACCATTACCTACTGACACACCCAGTATGGAGAACAAGGTGACCATTACCTACTGACACACCCAGTATGGAGAACAAGGTGACCATTACCTACTGACACACCCAGTATGGAGAACAAGGTGACCATTACCTACTGACACACCCAGTATGGAGAACAGGGTGACCATTACCTGCTGACACACCCAGTATGGAGAACAAGGTGACCATTACCTACTGACACACCCAGTATGGAGAACAAGGTGACCATTACCTGCTGACACACCCAGTATGGAGAACAAGGTGACCATTACCTACTGACACACCCAGTATGGAGAACAGGGTGACCATTACCTGCTGACACACCAGGGTCCTATTCACTAGACAGCAAACAGCTGAAAACTGACCCACACGAAGAGGGACGGACAAAGCCTGTCTAATAAGTGCTTGTTTTTCATTGCAAAGTGTTTTAATACATTTTACTAAGGTGTGCACAAATAAATAGGACCCAGCAGTGACACTATTTGAGCCCTGACCTCTGACCTGAGATGGCGTTGGTGACGGACATGAGGGGTGAGTGGAGGGCGGGGGTGACGCCCCACACCGTGTGGTATCCCACGATGCCGGCCAGGCCGAAAGTAGTGACCATCTGGGTGAAGGCTGAGTTGGGCGCCGCCAAGCCCAGAGCCAGACATGTAGAGAGACCTGGAGACAGGAGAGGACAGCAGAGAGGGAGGGAGTTAGGGTGTGTGTGTGTGTGTGTGTGTGTGTGTGTGTGTGCGTGTGTGTGTAAGTGTGTGTGTGTGCGTGTGTGTGCGCGTGTGTGTAAGTGTGTGCGGTGTGAGTGTCTGACCTGCGGTGTAGACACCAGCGTTGGTCAAGGTCTTCTGGAAAGGTGAGACCACAGCTGCCTTCTCTGCCGCTAGCTCTGCTACACTTTTCTGTTTGACTGGAGCGGCCGGGGGTTGTGTCTTAGGTTGGGGGGATGGGAACAGGCTCTTGCCTTCCTGGAGATGTGACAAACACAACGTGAGAAACACACAATGTGAAAAAAAACACAAGATGAAAAATACACGTTAGAAATCCACATGAGAAACACACACACTGAAAAACACACACACACTGAGAAACACACACACACTGAGAAACACGTGAGCAATTGAGGAATATTCTAAATGGAAGGTTATTGTTAGAAATGGAGGGATCCTGTCAGGATTTAATTGGAAACCTTGCTTTTTAAAAAGTGAGTTTCTACGGCACCAAGGTTGAAAATAACAGACTGACCAATCACGTGCAAGTTGAGGTTCTTAACTAGAAGACAGGATTTTTCATATCACCTAAGGAACCTGAGTAACAACCACGGGATATAACAATGGAACATACCTAGCGAGAAAAATCACATTTAAATAGCATGAATAATTATGTTTAATACGTGGTAAGGTGACACGCCTCGTGCTTTCTCTGCCTCTCTAGTCTGCCGTAAACACTGTCAAAATGTCAAAACTTTCAAATCAAGACATTCCTGGAAAAGTGCATTTAGAAAAGATATTTCATAACTAGCATTCCTGTTTCTAATGTTAACTGTGCTATGTGCAGCCAGCTGGATTCCAGCTCCGAGAGAATATAGCAGGGTGGCTTATGGGTCATGGTGACGCTTCACTCAGAAATAACAGCATGCATCCCAAATGGCACCCTACTTCCTATATAGGGAGCAACTTTTGACCAGGGCCCATAGGATGCCATTTGGGAGGCAGAGAAAGTCTGAGCATGAAGGGACGTGGACTCTTCAACTCATTCAACAGAGAATATCTGACAAACTTTGATTTGGAGTGAAACATCACATTTAAAACTCCCTGCTTTCTTCAGTCTCAGTGTGACTGATTCACCCACTTTGTAGCTCTTTACTTATCGTGTCATTTGAAACAAAACCAAATCCCACCTTCTTTCACGGGAGAAGACAACATTTGCACCCACAATTTGACAGGAAAAAAATACTACCAACCTCAAGACATCTGAGAGTCCTCACAACATATACGTTCAGGTAATAACAGATGATTAATGCTAGTTAAGTAGTAACTAACTATGACAAAACTTACTGCAATACGCTACAGTATGTCAAAGGCTGTGATTTATCATCTGCTGTAGAGTAATGTGTTCTGACAATCTGACTGTTGGGAAAAGAATCTACAATAGAATTTTATGCAGAAAAATATGTTGGTAGGACAGGGCTGTGTGTGTTTGCGCACATGGAAGTGATTTATGTTTACTATAGGTTAATGAGATCATGGAAATGGGACGACTAAAATGGGACTAAATGGAAAGGGCATTTAGTTGACTAAAATGGCCCACTGTTTTATTAATTTTGACAATAACTAGACTAAATCATTATTCAAATGACAAAAATGTGACTTAATGATATGTGTCAAAATGACCTAGACAAAACAATAAATCAATATTCTACATGAAGTATCAACAGAGACACATACTACACACCTGCATGACCATGGTTCCTCTGATGACGTGGTCCAGTGTCCCGTGATCAAACTCTTCTTTGGGCTCAAAGTGGAAGTAGTCTTTGTCTGGGCTGATGGTGATAGGCACAATTAAAATCAGACATTAATATATCACATGTATATACTGTAGCACCTTTATCAAACTCCAATCCTTTTAGACTTGGCCAGGAACAACTCAGGGTCTGTGGGGCTATAACATAGGCCAGGTGTTTTTCCTGGTCAGGTAACGTGATTGGTCCTAGGGAAAACTACTGTCCCTGTCCATGTCTAGTAGTATTATAGAGTGTCCCTCTATCCATCCAAAAACCTGTCCACCCACCCGTCCCTTTACCTGATGGCCTTGAGCAGTTTGAGCACGTTGTTGGAGTACAGGGTGCTGGCCTGGGTGGGCATGCGGCTGGGCAGGTCGGTGAAGCCGATGTGTGTCACACCCTGAGGAGAAACACACACACAGCTCTCAGTTGCACACACACAAACTCCACCTATACACACTCTAGGGACAGTATTATTCTTCCAGAACTGAGCTGGTCTCCTCACCTTGTGTACGTGCAGCTCTCCAGGCTTGGTGGTCTCAATGTTTCCTCCAGCCTCAGCAGCCAGATCCACCACCACAGAGCCATCCTTCATAGACTCCACCATCTCTGTCTTGATCAGGATGGGAGCTCGCTTCCCTACAGACAGAGGGCATGGTCACGGATCATTATAGAAAGGGAAATTATTAGGATAGAAAGAGTGGAATGATATTCATGGTGAGAGAAAGGAGGGAGAGACGTAGGAGAGAAACAAAGAGAGGAGAACAAGCAGACAGAGTATGTATGAATTAATGAATGAGATACTGAATGAATGAGAGCATGAATTAATGAGAGCATGAATTAATGAATGTTCACCTGGGATGAGAGCAGTACTGATGAGGATGTCCACGTCTTTACACTGCTTGGCAAACAACTCCATCTCAGCTGCAATGAACTCTGGGGACATCTCCTTGGCATAACCTCCAACACCATCCCCGGACTCCTTAATGTGCACCTCCAAAGGCTCTGCCCCGAACGACTTAAACTGTTCCAGAGCTGCTGGTCTGAGGGTGGATACAGAACATCACCATCATCAATACTGTACCTGGTATTGAAGACTAACTACAATTCATCTGGTACTGCAACTCACCTGGTATCAAAGCCTCTGACGATAGCTCCCATAGACTTGGCGGCTCCAGCTGCAGCCAAACCAGCCACTCCACCTCCGATGACCAGGACCTGGAAGGGTTAACAAGATGGCGGTCAGAGATACAGCGACGTTACATTGATCCCACAGACTCTGCAGTCCAGGTAACAGGTTAGTCAAAACACTATAATGTATTTAATGCTCGGAGATGTCACAGTTGTTCAGTTTTGACAGGTACATTCACATTGATCTAGTTGATATAACTGCTATAGAAGGACTTACCTTGGCTGGGGGGACTTTCCCTGCTGCTGTGATCTGGCCGGTGAAGAATCTGCCAAAGTGGTTAGCAGCCAGAACAACAGCCTTGTACCTGCAGGACACACACAGTTCTATGAACACATTGAACAAGTTTCAGAGCTGGAGGCTAAGACATATGCGTTACTGTGTGTGTACGTATGCGTGTGTGCATACATGTCTGGGTCTCTGCGCATGTCTCCCCTTACCCTGCAATGTTAGCCATGGAGCTGAGTGCGTCGTAGCCCTGTGCGATGGTGACTCGCGGGACCTGATCCATGGCCAGCACGGTGGTCTGACTCTGGGCCAGCTTCTCCATGAGATCAGGATTCTGGGCTGGGTAGATGAAGCTCACCAGGGTGGATTTAGGCTTCAGCAGCTCTGACTCATGTTTGCCAGTAGCCTCGTTCAATACTGGAGCTCTCACCTGGAGAGAAAGTTCAAGAGAGAAGATGGGTCAGAGGTTACCAGGGGCCAACAATGTCTAAGAGATTGAAATGTTTATTTTGTTTCCTCTACTAGCTCAAACAACCAGCAACAACGATTTACTCAGACTTCACCAGTGTTATCCCATACCTAATACTTTGGAACGGCAAAACTCATTCCTCACTCAATTTGTTATGTAAAACTCCCATTGACATACTAGAAGTGTGAAGTATGGTTTACAATAAAGTTACATTTCAACATGTGTATATCTGAAGTTAGGATCTGGCCCTCAATAGTTCAGTACACATTTTGTTTCCTAACAGCACGTGCGAGGGGATCTGCCTGAGCTAGGAGCTGTGTGGGATAACTAATCTTGATCTCATTATGAGTAGTTCATGGAATGTCGATCCATGATTCTGCACAGAGCCTTGATCAGGCCGATCCTCTCAGATGTAACCCTGCAGCCCTGGGTTCAAGTTAACTCCCTGCCCAGTATTGACCACACTGAGTTTGAGTTAAGTTTGAGTTCCATAGCCCAGTACTGACCTTGAGGACCAGGTCAGATCCGAAGGCCCCGTTAGTGTCTGTGATGGAGGCTCCAGCGTTTATGTACATTTGGTCAGAGAACTTAGCGTGGTCTCCTGCTCCAGACTCCACCTGGACGTTGAAGCCCTGTTTGACGAGCAGCTCCACCCCCGCAGGAGACACAGCCACACGACGCTCATTCTTAAAGATCTCCTTAGGAACTCCTACCACCAGGTCCTTATACAGCCGTCCTGCATGAACACACACAACCTCCTTTTAGCAAACACTTGAGGACAACCACATAAGATACAACACACCTCGGGGAAAAACAATGGGTGTGATTTACACACACTGAATCAGTGCGCACACACAAACATACCTGTACAGATACATGAGTGGGAGACATGAGTATAGCATTACAATTAACAGCATGAAGAGTAACCCAATTCTGAGTTCAGAATTTGCCGTTATCAAGACCTGGTGAGAATCTGGGAGAGACTGACAGGTTCAGGGTAAAAGAGGCTGCAGATGAGACTGTGGAAGAGGCAGGGAAGGGAGTAAGGAAGAATGGAAGTGAGGCAGGGACTAAGGCAAGCTGTAGTGTACTAGGCCGTAGTGACTACTACTGTAGTGTTTGTAAGTTAGACTAAAAGACAGTGTAGTTCTGCAGCGGAAAGTGAGTTGGCCCGGCGAGGTTGGTGGAGAGTCGGGTTTCACATATCAGTCCTTACACGGTGTGGTGACCTCCCCAGCACAGAAACATTATTAGCAGCTGGTTGGCTGCGAGCCAGTACCCACACCACGACGAGGCCTGCTCTGTCTGTCACACACAGACCCAAACCCTGCTCCGCTAAATGTCCCAGTTACACACAAAACTTCCACAAACACACAACATACACTCCAGCACAGCTACCTCAGTCAGTGACAACACAGGGTAGTGTTTATAAAAAGTAGATCTGCCACGGAACAGCAGAATACACATTTCACCTTTAACTGACCTCTCTTACATGTTCTCTTTGCAGGTTAGCAACAGAGAGTGGAGTTAGCCACGGTCATGTTAACACCCCATAGAAACATTAGCTAAGTTGATTCACGGTCCTATTGTTTCCCATTTCAACAAATTCCCTATCAACCCCTATTCCAAACAACCGCCACTGCTCTGTGGGAGTTTTTCCACTCCTCCAGCCAGGGGAGAAAATGTCCTTAACTGAACTGTTGTTTAGTTTCCCAATGCCTTTAGTAGGATAGAGAGGAGAAGCTATAAAACAACAAGCAGCCAGGCCTAGACTGCCTACTGTGGCAAAAATACAGATAAGACAATTATCAGAAGACAGTGTTAAGGAGTTTGTGTGTTTGTTAAGGAGTTGTAGTTGTGTCCTACCTTTAGCAGGCTCACAGTTCCAGAGCTGTGGGAAGGTCCTGAAGGCCCGTCGGCCAGGTGTGTGGTGGCGAACACCTTGCTGGAGCAAGGTGACAGTGGAGCCGCAGCAGGAGACACAGCGCAGCAGAGAGGACATGACTAGTGCTGCTGAGGGACAGGCCTGTAGCTGTACCTCTGGTCAACAACACCTAGAGACACAAACAGTTGTGTGTGTGTTGCAGGTGAGGACGTCTTCTAACACTACGTCTGCTTGCTGCTTCCTCAGCCAGCCTTGCTTATCTTAACTGCCCCCGGAAAGTCCTGAACACACACACACACTTTCTCTTCAGCTGCTGGGCCTAGCGAAGGCAGTGTGACATTTCAGCTGTGCAGGACAGGACGCAGGGCTGTATACACACTACACAAAGCTACGCGAGATCTGGAAATATGACAGTGTGGTTGTGACAAGAACACTCCTGACTGCTGGGTGAGAGCATAGGACAGGGGAGGGGGTTGGGTAGGAGTAGGGACAGGAACAGAAATGGTAGGGCTGGGGTAGAGGCTGGAGACAGGCAGTAGATCTGCATGCAGAAACTGGGGCAGAGAGAAAGAGGGATTATTATGCCATGTTGTGGGTTAGCAGAGCACAAGGCAACAGCAACTCAAACGACACACACAGCCTCTCTCTAATTCATTCATACACTCACTCCCTCCCTCCCTCCCTCGCTCGCTCGCTGCTGCCGTTGGACCATTGGAGTACAACTCAGACAGGGTGGAAAACTGGGACACAAGTCTCTATTACAACAACCTGTAGCTGAACATTTTGTCCGTGCATGACTGTTGCTTCCATATATGACATGACTGTTGCTTCCATTCATTCTTGCAGGAATAAACAGAAACGTAAGAGAAAAGTGTTTATTATTAGGGTAACTACAAAAATATTTCTCACCAACCTTCTGGTAGTTTTCGTCTCAGCCGGAAATTAATTCCCGTTTGATCCGTTATAAAATACAGTAGTGCAATTTGGTTGGTCGGAACGACCTTCACTTTTTCATTTGTCGGGCGCACGGAACGAAGTTTCGGTATCGCAGGTTTATTGGCGCGTTCAGATGAAAGTCGGAACTAGGAAACTCGAACATGTCCGACTTGCTAATTGGTTGAGCGCGGCACGTGTACAACTACAGCCAGTTAGCAAGTCAGACATTTCCGAGTTTCCTAGTTCTGACTATAACGTCAACAATGCATATATAATTAACTATAGAGACTATGCGAATTATTCCTCATCATATCTTCTCTACTTTTGGTGGCCTTAACTTCATGTTGTTTTGCAATTATAATATTGACAAAGTTCCAGTGAAACGTTCTGCTTTTCATCGGCAGGTTTTCTTGTCATGGTCCTTAATTTATAAACACAATTTTTCTCCACACAGATATTATATATGGAATACTCGGGATATATTGTATAAAAATACCTCTCTGTTTTTAGAATATTGGTTCCGAAATAATATCCTATTGGTGAGCCAACTGGTAAATGCAGAGGGTCTTTTACTCAGTTTTAAAGAATTCTTATCACTTTACAAGGTCCCTGTAACACCTAAAAATTTTGCAATTGTTTTAGATGCCATTCCCTCAGGTGTTGCTATGTTATTCAGGAACATGTCAAGACCTGACCCTCAGAGCCTACCTTCTATTGACCCTGTTGACTCATCAGTAGGAAAGATTTGTTTCTCTTTTGGCCCATTCAACAACAGAGCGATACGATCCTTGTTTCAGCAGGATGTTGTATCTATCTATACCTTATGTCATGCCTTATTGGAATGGATTTATTGATAATATCTGTTGGAAAAAAGTTTGGATGTTGCCACACACATACCTACTTGTTAACAAAATTAAGGAAGTTTCCTTTAAAATTATTCATAAATATTATCCTGCCAACCACTATATGAAGAAGTTTAAGGAAAACATCAACTCAAATTGCTCCTTTTGTAATGACTACCCAGAAACAGTTTTGCATCTTTTTTGGCATTGTATGCATGTAAGAAAGCTGTGGCAAGACATCAGTAGGTTTATAATTGAACACATTTATGAAGATTTTACACTATTGTGGAGAGATGTACTGTTTGGATTCTTTACATACAATAGAAATAAGCGGAATCATTTATATGTAATTAATTTCATTATTCTTTTGGCCAAATTTCATATACACAAATGTAAATTTACAAACAGAAAACCACATTTTCGTACCCTACAAAAATAAATTGAACTGTATTTTAAGACGGTTAAATGCTCTACTAACAAAAAAGCTGTTAGAATTGTAAGTATATGCATGTCCCTTAAGGTCCTTGTGTAATTGTAATGTGATATTGTACCCCCTAGCTCGATTGTCTATTGTTTGTAATCTATGTATGCTTGTGTTCCCTTATGTGCTTTATGTATTGATTTGTTATTAATAAAACTTTTTAAATTTTTATTTAAAAATAAAAAGAGACTATGCGAATCTCTCATAACCACATTAATACCACTGCAGGCTGACATTCATCGAGATTTGGTGACATTAATGGAGAATGCTCAAATGACTTTCTGTAATTAAAGTTACTACATGTTTTTTTTTCACAAGCTATATCTCCATCAACAATGTAATGTTGCACAGAAGTTGTTTGTATATCGTTGTACACAAGATAACGCCAGTGAGACATGTTTTGAATGATAGCTTTATGTAGCTGGGCGACTGTGATAAAACCGGGGTTTTAAAGAGGCAGAAACTTACGCGCATCTGCTTCCAAGATGTTTCATCACTTCAAAGTTATTTATCAACAACTCTCGAGCAAATATTTTAACAAACTACAATGTAAAATAATATCTGAATTATAATCCCTTACCAGCTAACCCCCACAAATTGTTCGAGGGAATGCTTATTGTTGGCCATCTCATGTTCGACACACATGGCTGCTGTAAACATAGAAATGCAGCATGATAGCTTCTAGCTAACGTTAGCTGTCAAACTATTTGTCTAGTGAAATAAGAGTGAAACAAACGTGGTTGAAGATCGTTTAATACTCATATTGGTAAGTGGCTATAGCTAACTAGCTACTGTGTCTTTATATGTGTGGCCTTTATGGTGTTGTTAGCTAGAGAAGTCAGCCAGCTAGCCGTTGCTAACTAGCAACTGTGACCAGACAGCTTAAGTAGAAATCAGGCTGGGATAGGGTTGTTAAACTGTTTTGGTGATGGTAAAGGTGATTTTACAACTTATAACGGAGCAAATGTTCCATCATGGCTCCCAATTTTGGGAGCTCTGCAGTCCAACCTTAGCAACTATGGGTCAGGCTGCGCTTCGTTGAGGAAGGAGAGGTGCCTAGTACTAGAGTATGTGGCTGAAAACCTATAGTTCGATCACTGCTGCAGACGACTATTCCTACATAACCCTCCCAAATCGGCGCAACGAAAATGCACATGAGCAGAAATGGAGTGATTGGGAAGCGGAGTCCCCATTTAACGTGGACGAGAAGGCTATACCTTTGAAGTAGAGGAAGAGTTTCTGACCATGACAGAGTTGTATCTGCAACGCTATTGCACTCTACTTCAGCCTGCCACGAAACCAGTAGACAACATTGGGATATGGGTATGGCCTAAGGGGGTACAAGGTCCGGACCAAAAGAGGAACTGATGGTGAAGCTGTTGTGATCCCTAACAACATCCTGCTGGGGCCACACAGCAGCAGAATATTCTACCCAGGACAGACCACCCGCTGCTATATCTGTGATGCCATGGACCACCAGGTGAAGGATTGCATGAGATGTGTGCTGGAGATGCAGTGAGTTCAGCCACAAGTCCAGAGACTGCACGAGTGAAAGCAAGTGCACACCCTGCAATGGTGATGGGCTCACCTACTTCAACTGTCCACAAGCCTACAGCAACAGAGCAAAGAACAGTGGAAGGGTAGCAGAAACTGAAATGCAACAACCAATGCAGCCAGTAGACGAGCCACAGATCCCACAGCACGTCCCCAAACAAGATGAACAGCAGAGAGGTGGGGAAGAGGAGGACAAGGGAACCGAGAGGTCAAGAAGAGAAACATCACAAACCCAAGAGCAACAGCCACAATGAGGAGAACAATGACAGCTTCGAGTCTTCAGGGAAGAGCCATGACAAGACACTTCCCTCCCTGATGACACAGGTCCTGCAGCAGACTGGTCCACTCAAATAGAGGCTCATGATGACGATCCACCAAACCTTGCCAGTACTCCGGCCACCTCCCACCTCCCTAGTGGCTACCCTCCTCTGCCCCCAGACACTTCCAGCTCCAATGAAGGTACCCATCCATCAAAAAGTGGTAAGAAATAGCCTGTCTCTTCCCCTCAGGAAAAGGGGACCACAAAAAAGACTTTGAAAAGAGATATAAAAAACAGCCCTCAATGAGTATCATTAACTAAAAAGGCCATTAACAACTGTATACAAGCAAAATTACAAGCATAACTTTTTTATCAGTAGTGGTCTGTCATCTAATATTTCTAAATGTATGAACAGTTCAGGTGATTATCTGTCCAACAAATGTCAGTATTTATCTTTGAAATGTCTGCCTTCTATTATGCAATGTGTATTTCAAAAAATATTGTCACGTTATTAATTATTGAAAGATTATATTAAAACTTAAACAAACTACAACAAAAACAATTATATATGATAAAAATAACCTATCTGTATCTCATAAACAAGAAAAGTAAATGTGAGTCTGTGTGTCTGTCATTTAGTGTCTGTATTTCAGTGAGAGAGTTCTTGATGAATAAACCCCATATCCCTGCCTCTCAATCTCTTCCTCCCACAGACAAGCCTGTGTCTTCTCTCCAGCTGTGACTGCGATGGAGGAGGTGTCTCTGAGAGTGCTGCCAATGGACCCAGCAGACCGGGGAACCCAGAGGGTCAGACTGGGCCCAGGGCTGATGTCCTCCCTGGGGTTGGGGCTGGGCTCTCCTGTTCTGGTGGCTCTGTCTGGAGGGTCCTGTCTCTGTACTGCCTGGCCCAGGCCTGACCTGGCTGACGGATTCATACAGATAGACATGAAATGTTGTTCTTCAAATCTTATCTTAAACAAAGCTACACCCACACACCTCAGCCTACCCCTAACCCCCAGCCCTAACCCTAGCCCCAGCTCTAGCCCACTTCCCCCCAGCCCATGCCTAAGTCCTAGTCTCACCCCAGTCTCCTGCCCCAAGCTGAAAGGCATCCGAATAACAGTGGTGGTTCAGAGTGTGGAGTTCCGGAAAACCACCCCTCCCAGTTTCATCCATGAACTAGTGAAGGACATGCTGAAAGGGACATATGTCCACCAGAAGCACGTGATAGATGTGGGTGACTATGACACGGACATTAAACTGATCGTCATTGAGAGCCTGAACCCAGAGTCCACCGTGACTGGTTTGGTTACATCTAAGACAGGGGTGGAAATAACGGGGACGAGGACCCTCCGGTATTACAGAGGACAGCTCCAGGAGCAGCCCCAGGTCCTGCTGGGTGGACTGGAAGAGGTGAGGACCCAGGAAGAGGCTGCTTCTCAATAATGTACAGTGACGTCTTCTCCTGTCCTCAATAATGTACAGTGACGTCTTCTCCTGTCCTCAATAATGTACAGTGACGTCTTCTCCTGTCCTCCTCAATAATGTACAGTGACGTCTTCTCCTGTCCTCAATAATGTACAGTGATGTCTTCTCCTGTCCTCAATAATGTACAGTGACGTCTTCTCCTGTCCTCAATGTACAGTGACGTCTTCTCCTGTCCTCCTCAATAATGTACAGTGACGTCTTCTCCTGTCCTCCTCCTCAATAATCTACAGTGACGTCTTCTCCTGTCCTCAATAATCTACAGTGACGTCTTCTCCTGTCCTCAATAATCTACAGTGACGTCTTCTCCTGTCCTCCTTCTCAATAATCTACAGTGACGTCTTCTCCTGTCCTCAATGTACAGTGACGTCTTCTCCTGTCCTCAATAATGTACATTGACGTCTTCTCCTGTCCTCAATAATGTACAGTGACGTCTTCTCCTGTCCTCAATAATGTACAGTGACTTCTTCTCCTGTCCTCAATAATGTACAGTGACGTCTTCTCCTGTCCACCTCAATAATGTACAGTGACGTCTTCTCCTGTCCTCCTCAATAATCTACAGTGACGTCTTCTCCTGTCCTCCTTCTCAATAATGTACAGTGACGTCTTCTCCTGTCCTCAATGTACAGTGACGTCTTCTCCTGTCCTCAATAATGTACAGTGACGTCTTCTCCTGTCCTCAATGTACAGTGACGTCTTCTCCTGTCCTCAATGTACAGTGACGTCTTCTCCTGTCCTCAATAATCTACAGTGACGTCTTCTCCTGTCCTCAATAATCTACAGTGACGTCTTCTCCTGTCCTCAATAATCTACAGTGACGTCTTCTCCTGTCCTCAATAATCTACAGTGACGTCTTCTCCTGTCCTCAATAATCTACAGTGACGTCTTCTCCTGTCCTCAATAATCTACAGTGACGTCTTCTCCTGTCCTCAATAATCTACAGTGACGTCTTCTCCTGTCCTCAATAATGTACAGTGACGTCTTCTCCTGTCCTCCTCAATAATGTACAGCGACGTCTTCTCCTGTCCTCAATAATGTACAGTGACGTCTTCTCCTGTCCTCCTTCTCAATAGTCATTTTCAATTGTCACATGTGACTCAGTAGGTGAAAGCAATATGGACTCTAGGATGCCTCTTGAATCTTTTTTCTCTTATCCTGAAGTCTTCAGTTAGTCAGTGGAGTTGGAGGAGAGGAGACAAGTGGAGGAAGTCACTGTAGACTATTGAGGTGGAGAGAAAGATTCTTCAGTGTCTATAATCATGTCTTCATTGTCTGCGATTCCAGGTGTCAGCGTCTCTGAGAGAGATGTTGCACCTGCCTCTGCAGTACCCTGCTACCCTGGGCTCCCTGGGTCTCTCCTGCCCCAGAGGAGTGCTCCTTGCTGGGCCGCCGGGGGTCGGAAAGACCCTGCTGGTCCGCTGCCTGGTGGGGGAGGTGGGGGCCAGCCTGATCACAGTCAGAGGACCAGAGGTAAGAGGACATATATACACACATATAAACATGAACGCACACACAGTCACATAGATATGCATGCACATACACACACAGTATTACACAACACACACTTGAATACTTGCTTACTTGAAGCTAGATTTACCCAGCCTTCTTACATATGTTGTTTAGCTTGTTTGCTTGATGATACACAATACACACACATACTGGCTGAATGTAATTGGACTTTACCTTGCCTCCTCCACACCCCAGGTAGTGGGGTCTCGGCCAGGGGAAAGTGAGGAGAGGTTGCGGGCGGTGTTTGGTCGGGCGCGGGCAGCGGCAGAGGAAGGGCCTTGTGTGTTGTTCCTGGATGAGCTGGACTCTCTCTGTCCCAGACGGACTGGATCCTCCGCACCCGAGAACCGGCTGGTCGCTCAACTGCTCACGCTCATGGACGGCATGGACCAATCAGATCGCTTCCTCATCGTAGGAGCCACTAATCAGCCAGACAGCTTGGACCCGGCGCTACGGAGGCCCGGGAGGTTCGACAGAGAGGTGACTTAATGTTGTTATTCAAACTTAATTCAAAGCAGAAAGTTCCACAGAAGGCACAGTAATGAGTGTGTTGGTCTGTTCAGTAACATTCTATCCTGTGCCTGTTGCCTCCAGGCAGTCATTGGTGCAGCAGTAGTTATCCATCCTCTCTCTGTTGTCCAGGTGGTTATCGGTTCCCCCACAGCACAGCAGTAGTTGTCCATCCTGTCTGTTATGTTTCCTCTCTCTCTCTCTCTCTGTTGTCCAGGTGGTTATCAGTGCCCCCACAGCACAGCAGTAGTTGTCCATCCTGTCTGTAATGTTTCCTCTCTCTCTCTCTGTTGTCCAGGTGGTTATCAGTGCCCCCACAGCACAGCAGTAGTTATCCATCCTGTCTGTTATGTTTCCTCTCTCTCTCTCTCTGTTGTCCAGGTGGTTATCGGTGCCCCCACAGCACAGCAGTAGTTATCCATCCTGTCTGTAATGTTTCCTCTCTCTCTCTCTCTGTTGTCCAGGTGGTTATCGGTGCCCCCACAGCACAGCAGTAGTTATCCATCCTGTCTGTAATGTTTCCTCTCTCTCTCTCTGTTGTCCAGGTGGTTATCGGTGCCCCCACAGCACAGCAGTAGTTATCCATCCTGTCTGTTATGTTTCCTCTCTCTCTCTCTCTCTGTTGTCCAGGTGGTTATCGGTGCCCCCACAGCACAGCAGTAGTTATCCATCCTGTCTGTTATGTTTCCTCTCTCTCTCTCTCTCTGTTGTCCAGGTGGTTATCAGTGCCCCCACAGCACAGCAGTAGTTATCCATCCTGTCTGTTATGTTTCCTCTCTCTCTCTCTCTCTGTTGTCCAGGTGGTTATCAGTGCCCCCACAGCACAGCAGTAGTTATCCATCCTGTCTGTAATGTTTCCTCTCTCTCTCTCTGTTGTCCAGGTGGTTATCGGTGCCCCCACAGCACAGCAGTAGTTATCCATCCTGTCTGTTATGTTTCCTCTCTCTCTCTGTTGTCCAGGTGGTTATCGGTGCCCCCACAGCACAGCAGTAGTTATCCATCCTGTCTGTTATGTTTCCTCTCTCTCTCTCTCTGTTGTCCAGGTGGTTATCGGTGCCCCCACAGCACAGCAGTAGTTGTCTATCCTGTCTGTTGTCCAGGTGGTTATCGGTGCCCCCACAGCACAGCAGTAGTTATCCATCCTGTCTGTTATGTTTCCTCTCTCTCTCTCTCTGTTGTCCAGGTGGTTATCAGTGCCCCCACAGCACAGCAGTAGTTATCCATCCTGTCTGTAATGTTTCCTCTCTCTCTCTCTCTGTTGTCCAGGTGGTTATCGGTGCCCCCACAGCACAGCAGTAGTTATCCATCCTGTCTGTTATGTTTCCTCTCTCTCTCTCTCTGTTGTCCAGGTGGTTATCGGTGCCCCCACAGCACAGCAGTAGTTATCCATCCTGTCTGTTATGTTTCCTCTCTCTCTCTCTCTGTTGTCCAGGTGGTTATCGGTGCCCCCACAGCACAGCAGTAGTTATCCATCCTGTCTGTAATGTTTCCTCTCTCTCTCTCTCTCTGTTGTCCAGGTGGTTATCGGTGCCCCCACAGCACAGCAGTAGTTATCCATCCTGTCTGTAATGTTTCCTCTCTCTCTCTCTGTTGTCCAGGTGGTTATCAGTGCCCCCACAGCACAGCAGTAGTTATCCATCCTGTCTGTAATGTTTCCTCTCTCTCTCTCTCTCTCTGTTGTCCAGGTGGTTATCGGTGCCCCCACAGCACAGCAGTAGTTGTCCATCCTGTCTGTTATGTTTCCTCTCTCTCTCTGTCTGTTGTCCAGGTGGTTATCGGTGCCCCCACAGCACAGCAGTAGTTATCCATCCTGTCTGTTATGTTTCCTCTCTCTCTCTCTCTCTGTTGTCCAGGTGGTTATCGGTGCCCCCACAGCACAGCAGTAGTTGTCCATCCTGTCTGTAATGTTTCCTCTCTCTCTCTCTCTGTTGTCCAGGTGGTTATCGGTGCCCCCACAGCACAGCAGTAGTTATCCATCCTGTCTGTTATGTTTCCTCTCTCTCTCTCTCTGTTGTCCAGGTGGTTATCGGTGCCCCCACAGCACAGCAGTAGTTATCCATCCTGTCTGTAATGTTTCCTCTCTCTCTCTCTGTTGTCCAGGTGGTTATCGGTGCCCCCACAGCACAGCAGTAGTTATCCATCCTGTCTGTAATGTTTCCTCTCTCTCTCTCTGTTGTCCAGGTGGTTATCGGTGCCCCCACAGCACAGCAGTAGTTATCCATCCTGTCTGTTATGTTTCCTCTCTCTCTCTCTCTCTGTTGTCCAGGTGGTTATCGGTGCCCCCACAGCACAGCAGTAGTTGTCCATCCTGTCTGTAATGTTTCCTCTCTCTCTCTCTCTGTTGTCCAGGTGGTTATCGGTGCCCCCACAGCACAGCAGTAGTTATCCATCCTGTCTGTTATGTTTCCTCTCTCTCTCTCTCTGTTGTCCAGGTGGTTATCGGTGCCCCCACAGCACAGCAGTAGTTATCCATCCTGTCTGTAATGTTTCCTCTCTCTCTCTCTCTGTTGTCCAGGTGGTTATCGGTGCCCCCACAGCACAGCAGTAGTTGTCCATCCTGTCTGTAATGTTTCCTCTCTCTCTCTCTGTTGTCCAGGTGGTTATCAGTGCCCCCACAGCACAGCAGTAGTTGTCCATCCTGTCTGTAATGTTTCCTCTCTCTCTGTTGTCCAGGTGGTTATCAGTGCCCCCACAGCACAGCAGTAGTTATCCATCCTGTCTGTAATGTTTCCTCTCTCTCTCTCTCTGTTGTCCAGGTGGTTATCGGTGCCCCCACAGCACAGCAGTAGTTATCCATCCTGTCTGTTATGTTTCCTCTCTCTCTCTCTCTCTGTTGTCCAGGTGGTTATCAGTGCCCCCACAGCACAGCAGTAGTTGTCCATCCTGTCTGTAATGTTTCCTCTCTCTCTCTCTCTGTTGTCCAGGTGGTTATCGGTGCCCCCACAGCACAGCAGTAGTTATCCATCCTGTCTGTTATGTTTCCTCTCTCTCTCTCTCTGTTGTCCAGGTGGTTATCAGTGCCCCCACAGCACAGCAGTAGTTATCCATCCTGTCTGTTATGTTTCCTCTCTCTCTCTCTGTTGTCCAGGTGGTTATCAGTGCCCCCACAGCACAGCAGTAGTTATCCATCCTGTCTGTTATGTTTCCTCTCTCTCTCTCTCTCTGTTGTCCAGGTGGTTATCGGTGCCCCCACAGCACAGCAGTAGTTATCCATCCTGTCTGTTATGTTTCCTCTCTCTCTCTCTCTCTCTGTTGTCCAGGTGGTTATCGGTGCCCCCACAGCACAGCAGTAGTTATCCATCCTGTCTGTAATGTTTCCTCTCTCTCTCTCTGTTGTCCAGGTGGTTATCAGTGCCCCCACAGCACAGCAGTAGTTATCCATCCTGTCTGTTATGTTTCCTCTCTCTCTCTCTCTGTTGTCCAGGTGGTTATCAGTGCCCCCACAGCACAGCAGTAGTTATCCATCCTGTCTGTTATGTTTCCTCTCTCTCTCTCTCTGTTGTCCAGGTGGTTATCGGTGCCCCCACAGCACAGCAGTAGTTATCCATCCTGTCTGTTATGTTTCCTCTCTCTCTCTCTCTGTTGTCCAGGTGGTTATCAGTGCCCCCACAGCACAGCAGTAGTTATCCATCCTGTCTGTTATGTTTCCTCTCTCTCTCTCTCTGTTGTCCAGGTGGTTATCAGTGCCCCCACAGCACAGCAGTAGTTATCCATCCTGTCTGTTATGTTTCCTCTCTCTCTCTCTCTGTTGTCCAGGTGGTTATCGGTGCCCCCACAGCACAGCAGTAGTTATCCATCCTGTCTGTTATGTTTCCTCTCTCTCTCTCTCTCTGTTGTCCAGGTGGTTATCGGTGCCCCCACAGCACAGCAGTAGTTATCCATCCTGTCTTATGTTTCCTCTCTCTCTCTCTCTCTCTCTGTTGTCCAGGTGGTTATCGGTGCCCCCACAGCACAGCAGTAGTTATCCATCCTGTCTTATGTTTCCTCTCTCTCTCTCTCTCTGTTGTCCAGGTGGTTATCGGTGCCCCCACAGCACAGCAGTAGTTATCCATCCTGTCTGTTATGTTTCCTCTCTCTCTCTCTCTGTTGTCCAGGTGGTTATCAGTGCCCCCACAGCACAGCAGTAGTTATCCATCCTGTCTGTTATGTTTCCTCTCTCTCTCTCTGTTGTCCAGGTGGTTATCGGTTCCCCCACAGCACAGCAGCGGTTGTCCATCCTGTCTGTTATGTTTCCTCTCTCTCTCTCTGTTGTCCAGGTGGTTATCGGTTCCCCCACAGCACAGCAGCGGTTGTCCATCCTGTCAGTGCTGTGCCAGGCCATGCCAGTGTGTGTCAGTGTGGACTGGGCAGAGCTGGCCCAGAGGACTACAGGATATGTGGGTGCTGACCTCAGTGCTCTCTGCCGTGAGGCTGCCATGCTGGCTATACGACACAACACACCGGTAAGCATAGACACACACACTGTAAAGTCAGCTCATATTGGTCCTTTGAGCCGGATCATCCACACACACACACACACACCTGTTCTAACTTCTATCTAGGTTATTGTCATTGAGATAGTCTTAACATTATTGACTCCTGCTGTGTGTTGTGTATGTTGTCAGGGTTCAGGGGAGCAGGCTATCACCATGGAACACTTCCTGTCTGCCCTGAAGACTGTCCGTCCATCCTGTCTGAGAGGCAGTCTGGGACGGACAGACCTCCCAGCCGTCTCCTGGGAACAGATAGGAGGCCTGGAGGAAGTCAAAGTCAAACTACAACAGGTACTGGTGGAACTATACTGGGAAAACAGTAGCATTCATTCATTCATTCGACCAACACTGAAGAGCAGCAGGCTGCTGCTCCAGTTTCAACTGTTCTGCCTTATTAATATTCGACCATGCTGGTCATTTATGAACATTTGAACATCTTGACCATGTTCTGTTATAATCTCCACCCGGCACAGCCAGAAGAGGACTGGCCACCCCACATAGCCTGGTTCCTCTCTAGGTTTCTTCCTAGGTTTTGGCCTTTCTAGGGAGTTTTTCCTAGCCACCGTGCTTCTACACCTGCATTGCTTGCTGTTTGGGGTTTTAGGCTGGGTTTCTGTACAGCACTTTGAGATATCAGCTGATGTACGAAGGGCTATATAAATACATTTGATTTGATTTGAATAACAGATATACAGCTCTGCTCCAAAGTAGTGCACTAGAGAGTAAGGTGAATAGGGTGTCATTTGAGACTTCCTGACTTTCTGTTCTCTGTTTCTGGTCCTCCTTGTAGAGTATAGAGTGGCCAATGCGTTACCCGGAGGCGTTTGTGCGTCTGGGTCTGTCCCGTCCCAGGGGGGTGTTGCTGTACGGTCCCCCAGGCTGTGCTAAGACCACCCTGGTCAGGGCTGCAGCTACCTCCTCCC
The DNA here is from genome assembly GCF_045791955.1 of Oncorhynchus clarkii lewisi. Lineage (NCBI taxonomy): Eukaryota > Metazoa > Chordata > Actinopteri > Salmoniformes > Salmonidae > Oncorhynchus > Oncorhynchus clarkii. The sequence continues at coordinate 78,258,773 of NC_092152.1, read as the reverse complement.
ATTGCTCCTTCCTGTCAGTCAGCGGGGCTGACCTCTACTCTCCATATGTAGGAGATTCGGAGAAGGCCCTGGCTCAGGTAGGGTAGGGGTTTGGAGAGCCCCTCGTCTTAACTGAATGTTCCTATTGTTCTTGTACTAGCATGCAGTGTTAGACATTTTCTGAAGCAGTTCAACTTTGTTATTTGGAGGAATGTTGCTGTCATGCTTTAATCAATAGAATCACTTTGGTAGATGTTATTGTGTGTATGTCAATAACCTTGTGGTGTGTTCCTGTATGTAGCTCTTTCGTCAGGCGCGGGCCTGCGCTCCCTCCATCCTGTTCCTGGATGAGGTGGACTCTCTGATTGGCTCCCGGTCAGAAGGCCATGTCCCTCAGAGTGCCCAGACCCGCCTCCTGTCTGTGCTGCTGAATGAGCTGGACGGGGTAGGCTTTAGGACCCTGGAGAGGCGAGGAGCAGGGAAGACCCTACAGGCTGAGGGAGTGGAGCACCACCAGCAACAGGAACATGTCAGACATTACATCCTACTACTAGAGCACCAATCAACACATACACCATATAATCACACAAAAAACATACACACCAACAGCACACTTTATATGTAGATTCTGCTCAGAATCACTGAATTACAAATCACTTAAAGAGTAGCGATTCTGAGCTTCACATTGCTCAAACTGATCGCCTCAAACGTCCTGACAATCGCTACTGTCGTTGTTAACATGATGTCCTGTCTGCCCTCCCTGTCAGTTGGAGTACCAGGAGGTGTGTAACAAGGAAGTGATGATCGTAGCGGCCACTAACAGACCAGACTCTCTGGACAGTGCCCTCCTAAGGCCTGGAAGACTGGACCAGATCATCTATGTACCCCCACCTGACCTACAGGTATCTATTACCACCTTCACCTGACCTACAGGTAACTATTACCACCTTCACCTGACCTACAGGTAACTATTACCACCTTCACCTGACCTACAGGTAACAATTACCACCTTCACCTGACCTACAGGTAACTATTACCACCTTCACCTGACCTACAGGTAACTATTACCACCTTCACCTGACCTACAGGTAACAATTACCACCTTCACCTGACCTACAGGTAACAATTACCACCTTCACCTGACCTACAGGTAACTACTACCACCTTCACCTGACCTACAGGTAACTACTACCACCTTCACCTGACCTACAGGTAACTATTACCACCTTCACCTGACCTACAGGTAACTATTACCACCTTCACCTGACCTACAGGTAACTATTACCACCTTCACCTGACCTACAGGTAACTATTACCACCTTCACCTGACCTACAGGTATCTATTACCACCTTCACCTGACCTACAGGTATATATTACCGCCTTCACCTGAACTGATCATCCCTCTGATCTCACCCCCTCCAGGCGCGTGTGTCCATCCTGCAGGTGTGTACAGAGAAGATGCCCCTGGATGATGATGTGTGTCTGGAGGAGCTGGCTAGACACACTGACCTTTACTCTGGAGCAGACCTGGAGAACCTGTGCAGAGAGGTACAGAGTACCAAAACACACCTCCCCTGTAAATACAACATACTGTACCTGTCCCTTTAAACCTTCACAATGAGGTACAGAGTATACCAATACACCTGTCCCTTTAATCCTTCACAATGAGGTACAGAGTACACCAATACACCTGTACCTAAAGTATAGACACTGCCTTCACCAGTCACCTTTAGAAATGGCATGTTTTAACGATAGGAGAGATTCAGCAACGTGTTTGTTTCTACCATAGAATGAGAGCTGCGGGGGTTTAACTGTAATGTTGTCTGCAGGCAGCTCTGTTGACGCTCCAGGATGAAAGTATGGAAGCTTCTAGTATCAAACACCGATACTTCCTCCAGTCTTTACAGAGGATGACTCCCTCTCTTTCGACCCAGCAACTACAGACATACAAAAACCTCTTCAGATGACCAACTATAGACCCACCCCATCAGATGATGCCTCGGACTTGGAAAAAAAAAAGTCATTGTTTCCTTTCCTTTTTTGGGGGTCTGTTGGCTGTTTATGGTGATGAGTTGACGGTATGTAGGCCTAATTACATTAGTACATTGAGATGATTGTAATACATCAGCACAAGCAGGATCTCCACTCCAGTCCTCCAACAACACACACTTAATGTAGCCCGTACAAAACACCTGATTCAACTTTAAGGGCTTGATGATTAGAATCAGGTGTGCATGTCCAGAACCACAACAAAAATATACACTGTTGGTGTAACTAGAGGACCAGAGGTCAGAAACTGCTCGTTCATGGTCTTGTCCAGGGAGTCAATGTCAGGAACCCCCAACCTGGGAAAACCGGTGCCCCAGGGACCCCCTTCCTGATTCACTCTGTCTTATTGGGTAAAGGATCATGGCCAGGCAAAGTCATTGAAATGTTTTGACCTCCCCACAGTTAATGAAATACAAGTGTGAACTTTAAGTATATTTTAGCTAGAAAAGGTAACTCAAAGTATACTGTTCAAAAAAATAAAGGGAACACTTAAACACAATGTAACTCCAAGTCAATCACACTTCTGTGAAATCAAACTGTCCACTTAGGAAGCAACACTGATTGACAATACATTTCACATGCTGTTGTGCAAATGGAATAGACAACAGGTGGAAATTATAGGCAATTAGCAAGACACCCCAATAAAGGAGTGGTTCTGCAGGTGGTGACCACAGACCACTTCTCAGTTCCTATGCTTCCTGGCTGATGTTTTGGTCACTTTTGAATGCTGGCGGTGCTTTCACTCTAGTGGTAGCATGAGACGGAGTCTATAACCCACACAAGTGGCTCAGGTAGTGCAGCTCATCCAGGATGGCACATCAATGTGAGCTGTGGCAAGAAGGTTTGCTGTGTCTGTCAGCGTAGTGTCCAGAGCATGGAGGCGCTACCAGGAGACGTGGAGGAGGGCAACAACCCAGCAGCAGGACCGCTACCTCCGCCTTTGTGCAAGGAGGACCACTGCCAGAGCCCTGCAAAATGACCTCCAGCAGGCCACAAATGTGCATGTGTCTGCTCAAACGGTCAGAAACAGACTCCATGAGGGTGGTATGAGGGCCCGACGTCCACAGGTGGGAGTTGTGCTTACAGCCCAACACCGTGCAGGACGTTTGGCATTTGCCAGAGAACACCAAGATTGGCAAATTCGCCACTGGCGCCCTGTGCTCTTCACAGATGAAAGCAGGTTCACACTGAGCAGATGTGACAGTCTAGAGACGCCATGGAGAACGTTCTGCTGCCTGCAACATCCTCCAGCATGACCGGTTTGGCGGTGGGTCAGTCATGGTGTGGCATTTCTTTGGGGGGCCGCACAGCCCTCCATGTGCTCGCCAGAGGTAGCCTGACTGCCATTAGGTACCGAGATGAGATCCTCAGACCCCTTGTGAGACCATATGCTGGTGTGGTTGGCCCTGGGTTCCTCCTACTGCAAGACAATGCTAGACCTCATGTGGCTGGAGTGTGTCAGCAGTTCCTGCAAGAGGAAGGCATTGATGCTATGGACTGGCCCGCCCGTTCCCCAGACCTGAATCCAATTGAGCACATCTGGGACATCATGTCTCGCTCCATCCACCAACGCCACGTTGCACCAGACTGTCCAGGAGTTCGTGGATGCTTTAGTCCAGGTCTGGGAGGAGATCCCTCAGGAGACCATCCGCCACCTCATCAGGAGCATGCCCAGGCGTTGTAGGGAGGTCATACAGGCACGTGGAGGCCACACACACTACTGAGCCTCATTTTGACTTGTTTTAAGGGCATTACATCAAAGTTGGATCAGCCTAATTTTGAGTGTGACTCCAAATCCAGACCTCCATGGGTTGGTAAATTTGATTTCCATTGATAATGTGTGATTTTGTTGTCAGCACATTCAACTATGTAAAGAAAAAGTATTTAATAATATTTCATTCAGATCTAGGATGTGTTATTTTAGTGTTCCCTTTATTTTTTTGAGCAGTGTATATTGGCTAACAGCTCATTTAAAAAGTTGGACAGTCATTTTAGCCAACACATGGCTAAGTCAAGTTTACCAGCAGCATCCTGTGTTGAATACCTCTGCTCTAGTCCCCTTTAGAAGCATAACAAAACACAACTCTTTAGGTCGGTGTTCAAAGGAAGATATTTATTTCTAAATGTAACAGGTTCTTCATTCACATGTTTCCAGTCAATGTATCTGCCAGTTGAGTAAAGTGAAGTGTGAGTGACAGACTCAGACAGGTCTCAGTCTAGTGATAAAGTAACTCAAAAGATTGATAACCATGACTCATTTAAACAAACAGCTGATCATGTGATCAACAGGCAATACTGCATCCTGATTTTAAGGGAATAGAAGTCTCAGTTCTCATGCCCATATTAGTTTAATTGGTAAAGTATGCCATTTGGGACGTATCCATACTTCCTTCTACGTAGTAGTACACAAGTGTGGATATTGGAGCAGAGCCTTAAGTGTTCAGGTTGAAGTAATGAATGTGCAAATCACTGAAACACTGGTGAGTGCTGCTGTAGAGAGCCAAACCTGACAATGTGATCGACCAAATACCTTTTAACATAAAATAAATCAAACCAGAGCAACACAAGGCAGGTAATGCATATACTGATCTGATGTTAAAGAAAATGTCATTTAGTCTGTTCCAACCAACATGTTGATAAGCTTGGACAGGAAGACTGACAGTGGTTTAAGGAACCAACCAAGACCTGAAGACACAATGCCAAATGTATTTATATACCCACACAATGACTGAATTATGCATATTATAAATATTGGCATCTCACAGCCCTCAATGCTTATGGAATAATACTGCATTTCTGAAATGTTGACAGAATCAATCTGATAAGCAAATAAAACTGTCTGATATTAACTAGAAGCAGTAGTCATGCATTTCCCTACTACAGTACTAAACATGATTCATTGTCAGTTTCCTGATTTCAGCCATAAGTTACCTGTTAAAGAAACAAGTAAAACAAACAGAGTGTGTGGTCAGTACTCTAAATTCAGAACCCTTTTAACATAAACACATCCTCTCTGTCTACTGGTTCAACACGGTCAGTAAAGGAGAAGGCAATATGGACACTACCATCAGATCAATAATACAATCAGATGTATGGATTAACCTTATAGAGACGGCCTGGGCCTCATCTCTGGCTGTGCCTGAAAACGTTACTAGTTTCCAGTCCTCCCCCCTCTCAAAGCTCATTGGAGGTGGTCGTCAGAGGGTAGTACCTTGGATCCTCTCCGCCAATTAACTTTGAGGAGTTGAGGAAACAAAGACAGTGGAAGAAAGGATTGGACCGCTAGTAACATTTTCAGACACAGCCTCACATCAACCTAGTCAAACACCGATACAGGCCTCTCCACTACAAGACCAATACTAACTTCAGATAATCACAGTTAACTTGCATTAGTGTGCCAGACTTTACATACAGGTGCATATCTCATGTTAGGATTGGTCCTTAACAGGTCAGAGTAGACCCCAGTGGTTCTACCTTGTGAGGAGAGGATGACAGACACGGTGAATCTGAGGTTCCTCCTCCCGGACCTTCTCCTCCGATGTGTTTTGAGGAGGCGGCAAGAAGAGAGGATGCAAGGAATCAAAGAAACAGAATTGAGATGAGCCCACAGAGACACATTCCCTGTTGTCACTCCACTGGAAACAATAGAACACCTACAGTCAACGTATAGAGTGCTCAAACAAACACATTAACAGTTAAATTATAGAAGTACCAAAAAAAAGTAATAATGTTAAACATTTACAGGCTTTAATGGTGATTATTATAGATCTTTTGTTGAAAAGTTAAGCTTTGTTCAACCCCTCTTCAGAAAACTTTGCAACAGCCCAGGAGGAATCAGCTGTCCTTTAAAAATAAAATGTGCATCTGACTGTCAGTCCGAATATCCTGGCAATGGCATAGACCAGATCAGTTCACTACGCTTTGGCACCAGTCTGGTTTAATGTCCTCAGACTGTCTTTAATTCAGGCTATGCGGTGGACTCTCGGCAGTGTGTACAGGTGCGTGTAGCCCTGTTTCTGTGTGTCTGGACCTGCACGGTGCACCTGGTCAGGCCGTAGGTGTGGATCAACAGGTGTCTGGCCTTGGCCTGCACGTCCTCCCACGCACTGGCACTAGAGGGCGCTAGAAGCACAATGCACAGAAATAGGTTAGGACACTGGCTCTTCATTTATCTTTACTCGATTCATCACATCCTCGACGCCTCCTTGTTAAAATCCATTATAGAAGTAGGTCCGAGGGGGAAGGACCTTGGAACTCCAACAGTTGAGAAGGGTCGAGGACATAGGATGTAAAGTATGTGCACCCCTTTAGTCCCCCAGGGCTCCCGAGTGCGCAGCGGTCTAAGACACTGCATCTCAGTGCTAGAGGCATCACTACAGACCCTGGTTCGATTCCAGGCTGAATCACAACCGGCTGTGATTGGGAGTCCCATAGGACGGTGCACAATTGGCTCAGCATCATTGTAAATAAGAATTTATTCTTAACTGACTTGCCTAGTTAAATAAAAATCACAGAGACTAATTGAGATACAACCAGAGTGTAGAGTTCCTAAACCTATCAACAGAATGCACGCCACATGCACAACTAAGTCAAAGGTCACTCACAGAGCCGCAGGTGTGCGAGGGCGGTGGTCTTGTCGCCGGTTAATGCCCACACGTTGAGCTCGTCAACTGATTGGACGTCCTCCAACTTCAGAAGGTCTTCTCTGATTCGCTGAACGTCCACATGCCTGGGTGCACCTAACAGCACCACACACTTTCAGTTTCATGAAACTCAGAACGTTAACATTGTTTCTCTCTAACGAGTCTTGATGCCATGTACTGTAAGTTGCTAGCAAAAGACTTGTCCCTTTCATAGCGTGAGAACAATCTACTATTATTTAAACACTATGGGACATTTTTACAGCTCCAGATTAGACAATTGAAAGTGTGTAAGTGCAGGACTATATATTAAAGCAGCTCTATATAATCATGGTTAGAGTTCATGGCAGTTTCAGACAGGAAGTGAATAGAATAAGCATCTGTTCTGATGACAGATCTGTCTGGTTAACAAAGAGCAGAAATATGTAGTGTCTCTCTGTCCCTCCAGGACATTATGTATTGATCTAGAGCGTCGGTTCCTATTCCTGCTACTGGGGACACAAAGGGTCCTAGCAAACCAAAGGCTTGATAAACTAAAATGTGCCTCCCTTTACGCCCGCAAGACCAGGACTGAGAACCACTGATCTAAATCACATAGGTTAATACACTGGTTCCCAACTCCAGTCCCCCCAACAGCACAGTTTTGTTGTAGCTCCAGACAAACACCTGATTCAACTAATCATCATCACCTCAATGAGTTGAATCAGGTGAGTTTGTCCGGGGCTACAACAACGTGTACTGTTGTGGGGACTGGAGGGAAACACTGGGCCAACTGTAATACATGTAGCCGTGGTCTCACCCTCGAGGACGATGACTCCTGTGTCTCGTATGATGCGTATCGTTGTGAACAGCACCAGGATAGAGAAGATGTAGGTACAGATGGGGTCCGCCAGCTTGTACTCTGGCTGGGGGGGGGGGGGGGCAAAGGTCAGGTCAATCTAACAGCTTGTACTCTGGCTAGGGGGAGGGGGGCAAAGGTCAGGTCGATCTAACAGCTTGTACTCTGGCTGGGGGGGGGGGGGGGCAATGGTCAGGTCAATCTAACAGCTTGGTCGTTAGGCTCAAACTGAAGGAAACAGACAAACAGTTCCTCTCTATGTGGACTCGTCCAGTAAGGCAGCGTTTCCCAAACTCAGTCCTAGGGCTCCCCCTGGGTACAGGTTTAGTATTTTGCCGTAGCACGACACAGCTGATTCAAATAACCAACTCCTCATCAAGCTTTGAATCAGTTGTGTCGTGCTGGGGCAAAACCAAAACGTGCTCCCAAGGGGGGCCCCAGGCCCGTAGGTACAAAACCAAAACGTGCTCCCAAGGGGGGCCCCAGGCCCGTAGGTACAAAACCAAAACGTGCTCCCAAGGGGGGCCCCAGCACAGAGTTTGGGAAACCCTGCAATAAGAAACTAAATGTGCGTTTTCCATTGCATGGACTAATGAACACGGCCCTGGCCCGACCAAGCAAGCCCTTAAACCATCCCATTCAGCCCTTCAACATTAAACAGTTCCTGCTCCCAGGTCAGACGTTGCAGCCTACCTTGAAGCGTACGATGTAGGCAGCTATGAGGACCCCTATACTCTGGACCAGGTCTCCCAGTGCATGGATGAAGGCTGCCCTGACCGCCAGGCTGCCCTGGGGCCCCTGGGCTGGGGGTCCATCGTGGCTGTGGCCATGTGAGGGTGGAGGGGGAACCCCGTGTGAGTGACCATGACCCCCGTGGGAGTGGAGGTGACCGTTACCGGTCTGGTTCAGGAGGAAACCCATACTATATAAATAATTATGAGAGAGAGAGAGAGAGGAGAGAGATGTCAGTTTAACTTCTGGTGGCCGTTTATATACTACTACATTTAATCATTACTATACATGATTGAGGCTACACTATCAATCATCAACACACGGCACGCTCATCTACACTTTACACACGGCACGCAACATTTTTTAAAAACCTTTATTTATACAGGTTTTCCCTCATTGAGATAACATCTTTTAAAGAGACCTGGTCCAATAGCAGCAGGGGGAACAACATTTCAGACAACTTACATGCACCAACACTACATTAAACAAACCTACACACACACACAGTACAATGATATGTAAAAATAAAAATCATGACTAAAAAACAGCTGTCCTAAACAATTACACTGATATTTACATGGAACAGGTGTTTAAACTCCACCAACATGACTAGATCAAATGTTTAGGAGAGATTCAGGACCACGGAGCTGAGTAGCTAAAACTATTTCTACCATGACCGGTTCTAATTCTTGGTACTGTTAAAAGCGAATGGGACCGTAATTTATATTTATTTACCGACATGCAAAAAATAAAAGTGGCATTTTACCCAGTATGGTCTTATAAATTAGTGTATACCAGTGTTTAAGCCTACGCAAGGTCAATGACGACCAGCCAACAGCACTGTTGAGATCACAATGACGTGTTAGACGTTTCTGATTTGTAAGGAACCTGATGACCACATGATATACTGAATCAAATGCTCTCGGGGGTAGTGGTTGAGGCCTGCATATATAGAACACCACTCAAATCTAAAACCGGCAGTAATGTACATCGTACCAGCTCCCTTCTGGCCTCAAAAGAAAAACAAGCCTGATGCCGGTAATAAAAACCTATTCTCAGCTTGAACTTCCTTATCAAGTTCTCCACATGAACAGTGAAGCTCAGCTTGTCACCATCCCACACTCCCAAATATTTGTACACTGACTTGCTCTATAGTATGACATGATTGGTAACATGCCTGGCATTTGAAAATACCATGCATTTTGTTTTACCCGGATTCAGAACCAGCTTTAAAATCATACAGATTCTGTTGTGATTTACATGCTCTTCAGGCATTTTCAAAAGCTAAAGATACACTACAACCACTTGAATAAAGAACAGTATCATCTGAATAAAGAACAGTATCATCTGAATAAAGAACAGTATCATCTGAATAAAGAACAGTATCATCTGAATAAAGAACAGTATCATCTGAATAAAGAACAGTATCATCTGAATAAAGAACAGTATCATCTGAATAAAGAACAGTATCATCTGAATAAAGAACAGTATCATCTGAATAAAGAACAGTATCATCTGAATAAAGAACAGTATCATCTGAATAAAGAACAGTATCATCTGAATAAAGAACAGTATCATCTGAATAAAGAACAGTATCATCTGAATAAAGAACAGTATCATCTGAATAAACAGTATCATCTGAATAAAGAACAGTATCATCTGAATAAAGAACAGTATCATCTGAATAAAGAACAGTATCATCTGAATAAAGAACAGTATCATCTGAATAAAGAACAGTATCATCTGAATAAAGAACAGTATCATCTGAATAAAGAACAGTATCATCTGAATAAAGAACAGTATCATCTGAATAAAGAACAGTATCATCTGAATAAAGAACAGTATCATCTGAATAAAGAACAGTATCATCTGAATAAACAGTATCATCTGAATAAAGAACAGTATCATCTGAATAAACAGTATCATCTGAATAAACAGTATCATCTGAATAAAGAACAGTATCATCTGAATAAAGAACAGTATCATCTGAATAAACAGTATCATCTGAATAAAGAACAGTATCATCTGCATAAAGAACAGTATCATCTGCATAAAGAACAGTATCATCTGAATAAAGAACAGTATCATCTGAATAAAGAACAGTATCATCTGAATAAAGAACAGTATCATCTGAATAAAGAACAGTATCATCTGAATAAAGAACAGTATCATCTGAATAAAGAACAGTATCATCTGAATAAAGAACAGTATCATCTGAATAAAGAACAGTATCATCTGCATAGAAAATGAGCATCCGCTGTTTCAATATGATCCCCAATGTTGTTCATATACAAAATGAACAGTGAGCCCAAAGGTAGACCATTGTGGAACACCTGAGCACAACTCTATGGACAACCATCCACCATTACACATTGTGTACAATTTGATTGGTTTATAAATTACCTATCTAGAGCATGACCAGTAACTCCACAACAGCATGTTCCACAGTGTCAAATTCCTTCAACAAATCAATAGACAGACACACAATGTAACTTCTTATCAAGAGAAGTGGATGTCATTTAAAACCTTCAATGTTACTGAAACAGTGCTGTGGCCAGACTTAAAGCCTGATTGCATTCAGCACACGACACGCTCATCAACACACCCCACGCTTAACACACCACGCTTATCACACTACAGTCGTGGCCAAAACTTGAGAATGACACAAATATTAATTTTCACCAATTTTGCTGCGTCAGTGTCTTTAGATATTTTTGTCAGATGTTACTATGGAATACTGAAGTATAATTACAAGTATTTCATAAGTGTCAAAGGCTTTTATTGACAATTACATGAAGTTTATGCAAAGAGTCCTGGCATGCTGTCAATTAACTGGGCCACATCCTGACTGATGGCAGCCCATTCTTGCATAATCAATGCTTGGAGTTTGTCATAATTTGTGGGGTTTTGTTTGTCCACCCACCTCTTGAGGATTGACCACAAGTTCAATGGGATTAAGGTCTGGGGAGTTGCCTGGCCATGGACCCAAAATATTGATGTTTTGTTCCCCGAGACACTTAGTTATCACTTTCGCCTTATGGCAAGGTGCTCCATCATGCTGGAAAAGGCATTGTTTGTCACCAAACTGTTCCTGGATGGTTTGGAGAAGTTGCTCTCGGAGGATGTGTTGGTACCATTCTTTATTCATGGCTGTGTTCTTAGGCAAAATTGTGAGTGAGCCCACTCCCTTGGCTGAGAAGCAACCCCACACATGAATAGTCTCAGGAAGCTTTACTGTTGGCATGACACAGGACTGATGGTAGCGCTCACCTTGTCTTCTCCGGACAAGCTTTTTTCCGGATACCCCAAACAATCGGGAAGGGGATTCAGAGAAAATGACGTTAATCCAGTCCTCAGCAGTCCAATCCGTGTACTTTTTTTGCAGAATATCAGTCTGTCCCTGATGTTTTTCCTGTAGTGGCTTCTTTGCTGCCCTTCTTGAAACCAGGCCATCCTCCAAAAGTATTCGCCTCACTGTGCGTGCAGATGCACTCACACCTGCCTGCTGCCATTCCTGAGCAAGCTCTGTACTGGTGGTGCCCCAATCCCGCAGCTGAATCAACTTTAGGAGACGGTCCTGGTGCTTTCTGGACTTCTTGGGCGCCTGAAGCCTTCTGCACAACAATTGAACCGCTCTCAAAGTTCTTGATGAGACAATGAGATAAATGGTTGATTTAGGTGCAATCTTACTGGCAGCAATATCCTTGCCTGTGAAGCCCTTTTTGTGCAAAGCAATGATGACGGCGCGTGTTTCCTTGCAGGTAACCATGGTTGACAGAGGAAGAACAATGATTACAAGCACCACCCTCCTTCTGAAGCTTCCAGTCTGTTATTCGAAATCAATCAGCATGACAGAGTGATCTCCAGCCTTGTCATCGTCAATACTCACACCTGTGTTAACAAGAGAATCACTGACATGTCAACTGGTCTTTTTGTGGCAAGCTGAAATGCAGTGGAAATGTTTTTGGGGGATTCAGTTCATTTGCATGGCAAAGAGGGACTTTGCAATTAATTGCAATTCATCTGATCACTCAAAACATTCTGGAGTATATGCAAATTGCCATCATACAAACTGAGGCAGCAGACTTTGTGAAAATTAATATTTGTGTCATTCAACTTTTGGCCACGACTGTACACACTACATGCTTATCTACACACGCCACGCTTATCACACTACACGCTCATCAACACACTTTACACACGCCACGCTCATCAACACTACACACCGCACTTATCATCAACAACACTACACATGCCACGCTCTAACCAAGTGAGTCACACAATTGAAAAGTAATTTAGCTCCAGTAGTGTGGAGTGGAGACGAGAAGACCTTTGGACTGCAGTAGTTTATGACATGTCATCATACACTGACTGTGGATCTTTTACAGCCAGACACACTGCTGTCCTTAGCTGGAGTCAAGGAAGCTTCATCATTCATTCAGTCTAACTGGAATCAGGAATCCCTCCCTCCTCCCCACTGTCAGGGCAGATGAGATGATGAGTGTTCTGGTGCATAATGACTGCTCTCTCTGTGTGTGAGACAATGCATGTGTGCGCATGCAGGTGTGTGTACTCAGCTACTCACACTAGGTTGACAGCGACCCCCACAGCTGCAGTGATGAGCATGGCATCTCCGTTGATTTCAAAGTCCTGACTGACAGTTCTCTGCACCGCCTCGTTCAACAACACCCCCGTTAGGATGTAGATGAGTAACACACTGATACCGGCTGAGACCACCTCTATAGGGGGTAGAGACACAGACCAAATAATATACTGGACAGCTGAATGTAATATGTTAACAGTTTACTGTCTGCATCTATTAAACAGGAGGCTCTGAAACAGTAGTAACCTCTGAGCTTCTCAATCACAAAGTCACTTTCCATACACAGTCTGAGGAGAGAAACATGATACAAGATCAAAACACTGCTGACCTCACATTCCATCTCAAAATTAAGATGCATCTAGAAAGTTCTGTTTATGGAACAAGAGGAGAGGAGTAACAGTAACGTACCTAGGCGATGCAGTCCGAAGGTGAATCTGTTGGTGGGTGGTTTAGCAGAAAGCCACAGTGCCAGCAGAGACACCACTATCCCAATCAGGTCAGTTAACATGTGGAGAGCATCAGTCATTATGGCCAGACTGTTAGCTACATAACCACCTAGAGACATTACAAATACATCATAATACATTATCGGCAACACATTTTCACTTAGGGCCCCCAAAAGGCTAGGGCCTATGACTGCATATGTGGGTATGGATGGAACTGGGTACGTAGACCTGAGCCACTGCTGCCCCTCATGAGGAGTTCAGATTGTGGCCCCACCCCATCAAAGTTGCCTATCCATGACCTACATTATAACCTACTAATAAATTAGGCTACATAGATAGCTGTTAGCTACATCTCCACCTACAGACAGCTGTTAGTTCATTCAAAACTGGCATTTCTCAGAACATAATCAAACACACATTACATTTCTCATCTTAGGTGTATGTGTGAATTGTTATGGCAGCAGGTGATTGTACATAAATGTATGCTAATATCACCATGTGTTGAACATTCCACCACTCTTCACCTGGGGCCAGGTATGAGGGGGGACGGGTATGACCAACTAAGATTACAGATCCAATCACAATGTTGATGTGGGAGATGTAGGATCTGAAAAGAAACTAACTGAGTAGTCTATAGCTGTCCCCAGCCCTGGTCCTGGAGAGCCACAGGGCGTACACTGCAGGCTTCAGTTTCAGCCCATCACTAAACACTCTTAATTCACCTAATAAAAGGTGTTGATGATTAGTTGGTTAGTGGAATCAGGTGTGCTCTAGCTTGTGAGTAGGTCTACTCAGGCTACTTCAGATTGGAACTTGGAAGTCAATGCTCCAAACATCATACCAAATTGATTTGATTGGAACTTGAAGGCCACAGCTTTAACCTCACAGTACTAACAGTGTATAATGAGTCTGTAGTCAGTACTGTAACAGACTAGTGTAGTGTGTTTTGTTTGCTCACCTATCAGTTCTCCAATCATGAAGAGGAAATACAACACAGAGGCACACGCCAACTTCTTCATCACTCTCCTCCGTTTAACCCCCTCTCTCTTCCTCGTGCAGCTGTCACACTGCGACCGGTCCATGTTGACACCGGGGCTCCCCAAACTCCCCGAGGATGAGTCGAGCAGCGAGTCGTCATCATCCACCACCACCACTGTGTTCACCGCGACGCCGTTCGACGGTGCCCCTGCTGCGTAGTCCTCCATCTCACCGGAAACCACCACTTTGAGTTTGTTGAACTTGGGCGCCTCATCCTCCGCGAGCTCGTCCCCAGAAAGGTCAAAGGGAGCCGTGTCGCTCAGGTCCCAGTCCTCAGGCTCCTTCCTAAAGGCGGACCGCACCTTGCTCATGAAGCTCGCACCACCTGACATCATTAATGCCAGTTGTTGACAGTTCAGGAGCTGTTAACTTTAAATTATGCCGGTCCGAGCTTGGTGTGCTTCTCACCAATGTCACCGTCTTATAAAGTACTGAATCAGAGGTTGTGGCTGTAACGTTACATCGGTGTTGACACACCTGAAACGTGGAAATCATTAATCATTAGCAGAAAGCAAAAACGTCCTATCGTTACTTAGAACACACCCAGTGTCTGTTAAAACGACACAGTAGAATAAAGATACTTGATTTATTTTTTAAATGTAATATCTAACTGCACAACAGGTTGACATTTGTAAGTATGTTTCGATCCTATGTGTAACAGAATATTCCGAGGTGGACATTGATTTAAGGTAGCCATCATATTCAATATTTCATGCACTGAAAACGATAACCATTCCATTTCAGAGAATTCTAATGATTCAATTGGGGATAACAGCACCTCCAACAGAAAAGCACACAAACAATGCATCCACACTCGGCTGAATCAAAACAGCTTGCTAGCAAATTCCTCGTTGTCATTAAAGAAATTAACGTTGAAAACATCTTGTTGACTACACAATAATGTCTGGCAACAACTAGCCGGTTCAACAAATCGATTCACCATTGACAGAAGAGGGGAGGCTTGATTGGTTAGCCAAGCTAGCTCGGAGACTCGAGTTCTGTTTTTAACTGAGCTGAAAACATCACATTCCTCTTACAACATTAGCGTTAAAATTACCGATCGTCAGCCTTTTCTAGGGGAGACCATTTCCTCACTGTGATTGTATTCAAAACCATTTCTCTAACATCAACATCGCACCGTTAATAGTTTGAGAAACAAGTAATCAAGCTAAATTCGTTCAAACAGGAAGTTCAAACACAGTCACATGAGTGACGCCCTGTCACATGATGTTTTCCAGACGTTGCCATTCTTGATGGAGAGCTAATTTCAAAGGTAAAGTGTTCAAAATGATCTGTATATTTTACAATATAACATGATTGCCTCCATTTGGAATGACTTGAATGTGTTTTGCTGCCTTAGCTAACTGTAGAGTGGACAGCATTTCTAGATGTATTCAGAATGGCATAGCTAGCTAACATAGCCAGGCACCATAGCACTCTCCTAGACGTGCTGATATCTAACTAGCTAGCTACTATTTTATCTATTTTATTGATGCCTGGTTGTGTTGTCTGAGTCAAGCATTCATTTACAAAGGACATTCAGCCAGGGCTTGCCAATCCTCCCCTGAATAGCTACTGGCTTTTCAGGCATTTGCTCCAGCCCTAATGTAACACACCCGAATCTACTAATCACCTTTGATCAGCTGAATCAGGCGTTTTAGAGCAGGGCTGGAATAAAAGTCTGCGCACTTCTCCAAGAGGAAGTGGGTTTGCAAACCCTCAGTAGGTTCAAGGGTCCAAGTGGCTAACATATCCAGTATTTCCCTTATATTAATTTAGCAGTGGTGGGGCACCATTTTTTTTAAAGTTAACTTTTAAAAGTTCATATTGTGTTAACTCATACCCAAATAATGTTGTTGACTCATCCTATACTTGTATTTGCATAAAATAAAAAACTTTTTTTAAATGCTTGCTATTTTGTCATATAGTGTGATGTTATACTCCTCATAAGGATGAGCTGGCCAATCAGGGGTCTAGAAGAGGATGAGCTGGACAATCAGCAGTCCACTTGCATTAATATTTTTAATAACCAGTATACGCCCACACCATTCCAACACAGAAAAGTTTTGTTGACATACTTAAATACCATTTTTTGGAAGGAAAACTATTTCACTGATATTGTAAGTAAGTATAGGTCATATTTCATAGAAATCTGGAAACACCAGGCACACCGCTAAACATCGCTAATTTTGCCGCTGCTGCTTGCTTTCTTTAGGCTGTAGAATCAGACAGTGACGAACAACATGGAGACAGAGGGGAGGGCAGATGAGAGTTCCTCGTCTCAGCGTGACCCTCCTCAGAACACTGGCAGCTACGGTAACTAGTAATGAGTTGCACATGCTTATCTCAACTCTGAATCAGACCCTTATGCCTGATTTGGACTACAGAACCAAACTGAACCAAGTTGAGAAGTACTGGGCTGGCCTGGTCACATATTCACAAGAGTTTCTGAAACCATGCTGGTCAAGACATTATGAAAATGAAATATTGGAGCCAGGACAGTACGGTTCGTGTCTACCCTAGAGTGTGAATCAGTCACTTTTCAGTGCTTTTCCACTGGCAGGTTTTGCACCAGTTTTTGGTCCAAAGATGTTTATAATAATAAAATAATTTGGTGTATGCTTACCTTCTATTTGTCTTATTTGAATTGGAAATGTGTTCTTTGTATATCTTTGTATATCCCCCCTCTCCCTGAGATACTCTCAGAGTGTGAGATCACGGTCAGGGTCTGCCATTATCAACGGCGGCCCTGGAGCAATTGGGGTTAAGAGCAATTAGGGTTTTTCACCTTGTCGACACGTTGATTCGAACTAGAGACCTTTTGGTTACTGGACCAACACTCTTAACCGCTAGGCTACCTGCCACCTCCAAGACCTGTCCCAAAAAAAGCCCCAAAAAGTCTAGGGCCATGGACCTACCCTGACATGAGGTCAGACTGACGGTAGTAGGACTGGTCTTTCTACATATGACCGGTTAGAATTGTCAGTGTGTTTGTTATTGCCCCTCAGAATTCAGCCTGACTCCCCAGGACTCTCGGCCTACAGAGGACTCCCAGCCTGCAGAGAAATCAGTCCCTATTGAAGAGCCCATTGTAGTGGACAGAAAGGCCATAGAGAAACTGACAGAAGGCCTGCTCTCTCACTACCTGCCTGACCTCTACAGCTCCAAACAGGCTCTGTTGGAACTCAAGTTAGTATTCAAATCACATCAGACATTAAAACAAACCCTTGGGTTGCATCCCAAACGGAACTGTATTTCCTTTAAGGTGCACTACTTTTGACCAGGGCCCATAGGGTAGTGCAATATGAAGGGAATAGGGTGCCATTTGGGATGCACTTCTTGTTTCCTCTAGTCCAGTTTCATCTTTCACTTTTAGTTTATTAGGAGGATAATGATAATTCACAGATCACATCAGAATTAGATTCTACTTTACAAGATAGTTAGTATCCTCTGTACCTGTTACAGATGTTGTGGTGTGTGACTGTCATGTGTTTGTGGCTCTTATGTTCCTCTCCTTTCCTCTTGACCAGTCAAAACCAAGTCATCCTGCTGGACACACTGGACCAAGAAGTCACCAAATTCAGAGAGTGTAACTCCCTACTGGATCTAAACTCACTGGTACATTTGTCTGTCTCTCTGTCGCTCTGTCTGTCTGTGTCTGTCTGTCTGTTGTTTCTCTGTCGCTCTGTCTGTGTCTGTCTGTCTGCCTGTTGTTTGAAACATACACAGCATCTGAAGATAATTATTTTATTGTCCACCCCTCCTGCTCCCTGTAGGACTGATGGATGTTTGTTTCAGTTCACAGAGGCCAAGTTTTATCACGGTAAACTGGTGAACATACGTAAAGACATGATCATGCTGCACGAGAAGACAACTAAACTAAAGGTGGGTGAATGTTTCTTTTTCCCCCCAGAATGGACTATTGTTGCTTAGCTATTGCTCACCACATAGTTTCTCTTCTACCTCCTCCATGCATTCTCCCCTTTTCTATGGTAGCAGTTGATAAGAAATGGTTGTTTTAAATGTAAACTTCAATTTGAAATGACTGACATTGAATTGAATAGGAAACTGGGATGAAATGTTTTTTAAACCATTTGTCTCTCTGTCTCCAGAAAAGAGCGTTGAAGCTGCAGCAGCAGAGACAGAAGGAGGTGATGGAGAAAGAACAGCAGAGAGAGAAGGAGCTGGAGAGAGAGAGGCAGCTGATTGCCAAACCTGCCCAGAGAACATAGAACCATCCATGAACTCTGTCCTAACTCTGTCACTGCCAACTATACTATAGAGCCAATGACGAGGGATGCAGCACACATGTCGAGGGCTCCGATCCTGACCCCATCCATGGTTGTTGAACAGTAGACCAGCTCTATTCCTCAAGATGACACAGTTCATCCATGGTTGTTGAACAGTAGACCAACTCTATTCCTCAAGATGACACAGTTCATCCATGGTTGTTGAACAGTAGACCAGCTCTATTCCTCAAGATGACACAGTTCATCCATGGTTGTTGAACAGTAGACCAGCTCTATTCCTCAAGATGACACAGTTCATCCATGGTTGTTGAACAGTAGACCAGCTCTATTCCTCAAGATGACACAGTTCATCCATGGTTGTTGAACAGTAGACCAGCTCTATTCCTCAAGATGACACAGTTCATCCATGGTTGTTGAACAGTAGACCAGCTCTATTCCTCAAGATGACACAGTTCATCCATGGTTGTTGAACAGTAGACCAGCTCTATTCCTCAAGATGACACAGTTCATCCATGGTTGTTGAACAGTAGACCAACTCTATTCCTCAAGATGACACAGTTCATCCATGGTTGTTGAACAGTAGACCAGCTCTATTCCTCAAGATGACACAGTTCATCCATGGTTGTTGAACAGTAGACCAGCTCTATTCCTCAAGATGACACAGTTCATCCATGGTTGTTGAACAGTAGACCAGCTCTATTCCTCAAGATGACACAGTTCATCCATGGTTGTTGAACAGTAGACCAGCTCTATTCCTCAAGATGACACAGTTCATCCATGGTTGTTGTCAGAAAGTCAGACATGATTAGGTCTCTTGTATGTAGAGGTGTTAGGACAAGTACTGCTTGTAGGTAGTTTTATATTCAGAGGTGTCAAGACGATTACTGCTCCTTGTTAGTTTTTGTGGCCAATCATGCTGTTTAGATCAGAAACAGCACACGCCAGCAGTGATTATTCCTCACTTCCTCCTAAATGGCTGTAATAATAGAGATGTCTGAGGTGAATAAAAGAGAAGAGCAGATGAAGTCAATCAAAATCAATCTGGTTTAATACAAGTTGTAAAAGAGCGACTCCTCCAGCACAGAAGCAGAGAAAACGTCTCTAACCCGTTTCTTTAAGTGTGTTTTGAGTAAGTTTGAGGGGTGAATGCAGCATATGGGGATGTGTGAAACTTCCTCCTCAGCATGAAGTGTCCCCACTAAGACACTTCAGAATGGCGCTCACCTGTGCTAGCAAAGCAGAGGTCCTGGGGTTCCAGCTGAATTAGGAGGAAGTAGTACTCACTAAGACACTTCAGAATGGCGGTCACCTGTGCTAGCAAAGCAGAGGTCCTGGGGTTCCAGCTGAATTAGGAGGAAGTAGTACTCACTAAGACACTTCAGAATGGCGGTCACCTGTGCTAGCAAAGCAGAGGTCCTGGGGTTCCAGCTGAATTAGGAGGAAGTAGTACTCACTAATACACTTCAGAATGGCGGTCACCTGTGCTAGCAAAGCAGAGGTCCTGGGGTTCCAGCTGAATTAGGAGGAAGCGGTACTCACTAAGGAAACAGTACTCACTAAGGAAGCAGTGATCCTTTACATAAGAAGGCCCTTATATTCTAATTCACAGCACCAATGTTCTGTAAACACCAGCCGAGAAGCTTGTAGGAAGTCACAACATCAACTGCTACAGAATCACAGTGTCACAGAATACAATAACAATCAGTGTCCTCCAGTCTGGCGTCCACCACTATCAACAGATATGAGAACAATCCATAACATTCAGTATCAAGTCTAGTGACCATCAACCCGTACACAAATGAGTGTCCTAAATAGAACACTGGAAATCATGTGTATTACACAAAAGGAAAACATCTATTTTAAGCATTGTATTAATTGCTAACTAGCATTAGCGCAGTAACTGTAAGCCTGACAATGACCTCCAGTCATTGTGCTAACGCTAGTTAGCATTGGTTTGCTAAAGTACATTCAAAGTATGTTATTATGTTAGAAAATCTTCATACTGGACAGGTTCATCTGACTCTGGGGAAGAAGATAAAGGGCCTCGCTGCCAAACTCCCGAAGTATCCCTTTAAGTGAATATGCTGAATATGAGTTTTGTGCATCTTAAATTACAGTCCCCTGTTTTAGTCATTCAACATACCCACCAAAAGTGTCATGCAAATGACCAAGTATCTCAATGCATTTTCAAATGTAACATTACTACACATTTCAAAGTGTGAAGACGCCCACAATTAACCTGCCATTCCAAATAAACATTGTGGCAATCCCAAATTACAGGCTGGGTTGACTCCCACCTCCCTCCCGGCATTCAACCAAGCATCTCTTCAATTCTTATTACATTAGTTTGCTGTTCAGAACTCACAACAGCCCAAATGAAACATATGGGTGTCAGAGTGGCCTTTGTGTTGTCCCGATATCAATGTCCAGGGGAAGTCTGATTTCCCTACCCGGACAACCTGAGCTTCCACAACCATCCTTTGCTCTCCATTCTGCCTCGTCCGTTTTTACCAAGGCACCAGCAGCATGAGAGAAGTTTAGATTAGATGCCTGCTCCATGTACAAAGTCTCAGGACACTTGCAGCACTCCTGCAAGAAGGGCAGCCAATAGCTCAGAAGCTGTATCCAGGTTGCTGGGTGCAGGCTCAGGCTAGCAGCTGTGAGGGACAGGGCTATAGTGGATATCTTCAGCTGGTTAGAGGTGGTGGGGTCTCACACTGATCTGGTCTAATTCATCTGATGCATGGAAGGTACAATCTGGGGTTCGTATCACAATGAAAGACCTGAACACAGTTTAGGACATTACAATCTGGGGTTCGTATCACAATGAAAGACCTGAACACAGTTTAGGACATTACAATCTGGGGTTCGTATCACAATGAAAGACCTGAACACAGTTTAGGACATTACAATCTGGGGTTCGTATCACAATGAAAGACCTGAACACAGTTTAGGACATTACAATCTGGGGTTCGTATCACAATGAAAGACCTGAACACAGTTTAGGACATTACAATCTGGGGTTCGTATCACAATGAAAGACCTGAACACAGTTTAGGACATTACAATCTGGGGTTCAATCTGGGGTTCGTATCACAATGAAAGACCTGAACACAGTTTAGGACATTACAATCTGGGGTTCGTATCACAATGAAAGACCTGAACACAGTTTAGGACATTGCTGATGCCAAAATCAAAGACTAATTCATCACTGTATGACTAATATTAACCAATATTTTCCATACAAATATTTAACACAAATGTCAAAGAAAATAACAACACTTGTGATGGAGACACGTTTTAAGTTGACATGCAGTAGAAAATCCCACAGTGCTGTTACAGCGCCGGACCTCAAAGAGAGAACTGGAAAATACAGCAGAACGAACCTAGTGAGATGTGTATAAAAACAACAACAACAAGCCACTTATTTAGAGATATCAACATCACATTATGACATTTAAACATCACCCAATGTCAACACACCCACCAATGCCAACAGACCCACCAATGTCAACACACCCACCAATGTCAACAGACCCACCAATGTCAACAGACCCACCAATGTCAACTGACCCACCAATGTCAACAGACCCACCAATGCCAACAGACCCACCAATGTCAACAGACCCACCAATGCCAACTGACCCAACAATGTCAACAGACCCACCAATGCCAACAGACCCACCAATGCCAACAGACCCACCAATGTCAACACACCCACCAATGCCAACAGACCCACCAATGTCAACACACCCACCAATGTCAACAGACCCACCAATGTCAACAGACCCACCAATGTCAACTGACCCACCAATGTCAACAGACCCACCAATGCCAACAGACCCACCAATGTCAACAGACCCACCAATGCCAACTGACCCACCAATGCCAACAGACCCACCAATGCCAACAGACCCACCAATGTCAACAGACCCACCAATGCCAACAGACCCACCAATGCCAACAGACCCACCAATGTCAACAGACCCACCAATGCCAACAGACCCACCAATGCCAACAGACCCACCAATGCCAACAGACCTACCAATGTCAACAGACCCACCAATGCCAACAGACCCACCAATGCCAACAGACCCACCAATGCCAACAGACCCACCAATGTCAACAGACCCACCAATGCCAACAGACCCACCAATGCCAACAGACCCACCAATGCCAACAGACCTACCAATGTCAACAGACCCACCAATGCCAACAGACCCACCAATGCCAACAGACCCACCAATGCCAACAGACCCACCAAGGCAGAGGTAAACTTCCAGTTTTCCGGTGTGGTGCTGGTGGTGAGATGCTCTGCTGGCGGGGATGATCAATCCCCACCATAAGGAAGCTGTTTCCATACTCATTATTTTGTGTCAAAACAGAGGTTAGAACCTACGGGGAATTAAAAACGCATTGGTCTTTCTGTGAATATATTAGAAGTTAGGTGCTTAGTGTCTCAAATATCCTCTGTATGAGGTCATGAAATTGATTTCTCAGAACATTTATCCTTCTCTCCCCTCCAGCAGAGTGTTGTTATGGCTACCAAGCATTCAACTATGCTGAGCTCGAAAGCCAGAGAACTTACACGTGTGAAAACACATTTCTGATATTTAGATACTCAAAATGTTATTTAAGTTCCTTTAAAAGTGAAACATACCTCACTGTGTAAAAAACTAAAAACCTACATGGACCAAAAGGAATGTCGGCCTACTGTATATCCCTAGCACAATATTCTGTTAGGTCTCTATTAGTCTACTGTATGTCCCTAGCACAATATTATGTTAGGTCTCTATTAGTCTACTGTATGTCCCTAGCACAATATTCTGTTAGGCCTCTATTAGCCTACTGTATGTCCCTAGCACAATATTATGTTAGGTCTCTATTAGTCTACTGTATGTCCCTAGCACAATATTCTGTTAGGTCTCTATTAGCCTACTGTATGTCCCTAGCACAATATTATGTTAGGTCTCTATTAGTCTACTGTATGTCCCTAGCACAATATTCTGTTAGGTCTCTATTAGTCTACTGTATGTCCCTAGCACAATATTATGTTAGGTCTCTATTAGTCTACTGTATGTCCCTAGCACAATATTCTGTTAGGCCTCTGTTAGCCTACTGTATGTCCCTAGCACAATATTATGTTAGGTCTCTATTAGTATACTGTATGTCTCTAGCACAATATTCTGTTAGGTCTCTATTAGCCTACTGTATGTCCCTAGCACAATATTATGTTAGGTCTCTGTTAGTATACTGTATGTCCCTAGCACAATATTATGTTAGGTCTCTATTAGTCTACTGTATGTCCCTAGCACAATATTATGTTAGGTCTCTATTAGTATACTGTATGTCCCTAGCACAATATTCTGTTAGGTCTCTATTAGCCTACTGTATGTCCCTAGCACAATATTATGTTAGGCCTCTGTTAGCCTACTGTATGTCCCTAGCACAATATTATGTTAGGTCTCTATTAGTCTACTGTATGTCCCTAGCACAATATTCTGTTAGGTCTCTGTTAGTCTACTGTATGTCCCTAGCACAATATTCTGTTAGGTCTCTATTAGTCTACTGTATGTCCCTAGCACAATATTTTGTTAGGTCTCTATTAGTCTACTGTATGTCCCTAGCACAATATTATGTTAGGTCTCTATTAGCCTACTGTATGTCCCTAGCACAATATTCTGTTAGGTCTCTATTAGTCTACTGTATGCCCCTAGCACAATATTATGTTAGGTCTCTATTAGCCTACTGTATGTCCCTAGCACAATATTATGTTAGGCCTCTGTTAGCCTACTGTATGTCCCTAGCACAATATTATGTTAGGTCTCTATTAGTATACTGTATGTCCCTAGCACAATATTCTGTTAGGTCTCTATTAGCCTACTGTATGTCCCTAGCACAATATTATGTTAGGTCTCTGTTAGTATACTGTATGTCCCTAGCACAATATTATGTTAGGTCTCTATTAGTCTACTGTATGTCCCTAGCACAATATTATGTTAGGTCTCTGTTAGTATACTGTATGTCCCTAGCACAATATTCTGTTTGGTCTCTATTAGTCTACTGTATGTCCCTAGCACAATATTCTGTTAGGTCTCTATTAGTCTACTGTATGTCCCTAGCACAATATTCTGTTAGGTCTCTGTTAGCCTACTGTATGTCCCTAGCACAATATTCTGTTAGGTCTCTGTTAGCCTACTGTATGCCCCTGTATGCCCTAGCAAATATTATGTTAGGCCTCTGTTAGTCTACTGTATGTCCCTAGCACAATATTCTGTTAGTCTACTGTATGTCCCTAGCACAATATTCTGTTATGTTAGGTATGCCCCTAGCACAATATTCTGTTAGCCTACCTACTGTATGTCCCTACAAGCATCACAGACAAATATACATAAGTATAGACAGGTGGGTTGTGACCAACAAATCCGATGGGTGTGCAACTCAATCAAAGGATTATTGACTAATAAGTAAACTACATTTTGTTGACAAATGTTTACTGACAACACAAATGAATTCGAACAATATGCACTTGTTGTCCCCATTACAATGGCATCCTTTTATCTATGTAGTGTTCAACAGGACCCACTAGGCTCTGGTCAAACGTAGTGCACTATATAGGGAATAGGGTGCTATTTGGGACACACTCTCCATCTATGACTTGTTTGTAACTGGACATTTTTAACAGCTATGAATATATGTGCCATTTGAAAGCACTTGAGGGCTTGGATGGGTTTGTGAATACAGTTGACATACGCTGAGTGTACAAAGCATTAGGAACATCTTCCTAATATTGATTTGCACCATCCCCTTTTTGCCCTCAGAACAGCCTCAATTCGCTGGGCTTGGACTCTACAAGGTGTTGAAAGCGTTCTGCAGGGGTGCTGGCCCATATTGACTTCAATACTTCCCACAGTTGTGTCAAGTTGGCTGCATATCCTTTGGGTGGTGGACCATTCTTGACACACACAGGAAACTGTTTAGCATGAAAATCCCAGCAGCGTTGCAGTTCTTGACACAAACGGGTACTCCTGGCACCTACTACCATACCCTGTTCAAAGGCACTTAAATATTTTGTCTTGCTCATTCACCCTCTGAATGCCACACACACTCCATGTCTCAATTGTCGCAAGGATTTAAAATCATTCTTTATCCTGTCTCCTCCCCTTCATCTACACTGATTGAAGTGGATTTAACAGGTGCCATCGATAAGGGATCATAGCTTTCACCTGGATTCACCTGGTCAGTCTACGTCATGGAAAGAGCATTTGTTTCTTAATGTTTTGTACACTCAGTGTATCTGTGTTAGTATCATGTCCCACATGGTGTCACCCCAACATAGCATCAGGCACATCCAGGTTAGTGAATGTAACCTATCATCACATTCTGGTTAACTAAAATTAACATGTTTGTTATACTTATTACCCCCCTCTCTATCTCTATATCTCTCCCCCTCTCTCTCCCTGCCCCCATCTCTATCTCTCTCTGTTTCCCTCTCTCTCTCTCTGTCTCCCCCTCTCTCTCTGTCCCCCCATCTATATATATATATCTCTCCCCCTCTCTCTCTCCCTGCCCCCATCTCTATCTCTCTCTGTTTCCCTCTCTCTCGCTCTCTCTCTCTGTCTCCCCCTCTCGCTCTGCCCCCCCCCTCTCTATATATATATATCTCTCCCCCTCTCTCTCTCCCTGCCCCATCTCTATCTCTCTTTATCTCTCTCTCTGTCTCCCCTCTCTCTCTGTCTCCCCATTCTCTCTCCCTCTCTCTCTCCCTCCTCTCCCTCTCTCCCTCCCTCTCTGTCTCTCTCTTTCTCTCTCTCTCGCTCACTCGCTCTCCCCTCTCTCTGATAAACTTTGTAATGAAGATAATTGATGCTTTGTCACTTGGAGCTTCATGATGCAGTCCCTGATGATACAGTCCCTGATGATGCAGTCCCTGATGATGCAGTCCCTGGTGATGCAGTCCCTGATGATACAGTCCCTGATGATGCAGTCCCTGATGATACAGTCCCTTGTGATGCAGTCCCCGATGATACAGTCCCTGATGATGCAGTCCCTGATGATACAGTCCCTGATGATGCAGTCCCTGATGATACAGTCCCTGAGTCCCTGATGATGCAGTCCCCGATGATGCAGTGCAGTCCCTGATGCAGTCCCTGGTGATGCAGTCCCTGATGATGCAGTCCCTGATGATACAGTCCCTGATGATACAGTCCCTGATGATGCAGTCCCCGATGATGCAGTCCCTGATGATACAGTCCCTGATGATACAGTCCCTGATGATTTAGTCCCTGGTGATGCAGTCCCTGGTGATGCAGTCCCTGATGATGCAGTCCCTGATGATACAGTCCCTTGTGATGCAGTCCCCGATGATACAGTCCCTGATGATGCAGTCCCTGATGATACAGTCCCTGATGATGCAGTCCCTGATGATACAGTCCCTGATGATGCAGTCCCTGATGATACAGTCCCTGATGATGCAGTCCCCGATGATACAGTCCCTGATGATACAGTCCCTGATGATACAGTCCCTGATGATTTAGTCCCTGGTGATGCAGTCCCTGATGATGCAGTCCCTGATGTAAAATTTCAATTCTTAGGAAATCATTTGGAATAAAAAATAAAATCTCTGAAACAAAGAATGAGAGCGTGTGTTTGTGGTGTGTTCGAGTTGTTGTGGTGCACGTGTATTGTAAAAGGTGTGATACAGACTAGTGTGCTGTTGGTTGTTACAGCTGTTATCTGAACACAGTCCACTAGATGGCAGCAGACACCTCTTATGAAGGCTTTCAGCATTGACAACGTCTGCCATGTCAGACACACAACGGCTATGTTCAAGTTGCCCTAAGTCACAGTTCTAGGACCAGTTATCTCTCATTCTGTCCTTTTCCCATGTAATTTTCCCTTTAGGGTTAAAACACAAAACAGACCCTAAGTCAGTGTATGGGGTGACTTCCAACTTCAAGTTGGAGGCTCTGTAGTTGTCTTTGACAGTAAGTTGTAGTTACACCAGTCCCATTGATTGATATAGGCTATTTTCTTTTTTTTATTGACATTTTAGTAGCCAACAGCAGTCTGCCCCTCCGGAAGTTCCTCTGCTAACAGTAGATGATTCCTTCGTATGGATTTGAAAATTCTACGCGTATATCACTTCTTCATAATGTACAGAGATGTATCTAACTTTGGGGCCAATCCTAACTTCCACTGAAGTCGAATTTTCACTTGATGACCCATTGACATCATTGCATGACTAAGTAAAAAATCGACTTAAAAGTTATTATTCACCCCTATGTATCTAGTATCTATTACCATGATCTGGGTTTTTCCAGGCATTACTTATTACTAATGACCTGGGAACAGTTTGTATTATACCATTTGTTACTTCCAGACAGAGGAGCTAATATTAGAGACTGGTGACTTGAGAAAATGATGGTAGAGTTTGTTGACAAAAACAAGGTTAAATTCCTGGCCACCTCAAGACACCCTCGTGTCGACCGCACCTCCTGCAGCCGCACACATAAAAAGCTATTTTTACATCTCACTTTTACTATGTCTTATTTTTACGTCTATGGCAGGAAACGCCTACAAAACCGGCCCTGCTCCTCCTCCCCACCGCCCCCTCTGTCTGGGGCAGGAACTACACTGACTGAGATCACATTTTGGACACTATTCAATCCAAATGGGTATCCAGTTTTCTGTGGTAAGACAACAACAACAACATTATTCCTAAACTAAGATAATGAGTGTTTGTATGTGGTAGTAAATATAAACTGTTTACTTACAACTTTCAACAGTTGAGTTTCTGTCTGTTCCACATTCTTTAGATGCCGTTGTTTATTGCATAATAAACTAAACTGCATATTGCAATTTAGAGTCTGCTACACAAGATGGATGTTGTTTTTGTCTTATTAACCAGGACACCTGGTCTGTATGTTTGGTTGGTTGGGTGGGGTGTGTTGAGGGACCAGACAGCCCCTGGTTGGGGTGGGGAGTGTTGAGGGACCAGACAGCCCCTGGTTGGGGTGGGGAGTGTTGAGGGACCAGACAGCCCCTGGTTGGGGTGGGGAGTGTTGAGGGACCAGACAGCCCCTGGTTGGGGAGTGTTGAGGGACCAGACAGCCCCAGGTTGGGGTGGGGAGTGTTGAGGGACCAGACAGCCCCAGGTTGGGGTGGGGAGTGTTGAGGGACCAGACAGCCCCAGGTTGGGATGGGGAGTGTTGAGGGACCAGACAGCCCCAGGTTGGGGTGGGGAGTGTTGAGGGACCAGACAGCCCCAGGTTGGGATGGGGAGTGTTGAGGGACCAGACAGCCCCAGGTTGGGATGGGGAGTGTTGAGGGACCAGACAGCCCCTGGTTGGGGTGGGGAGGGTTGAGGGACCAGACAGCCCCAGGTTGGGGTGGGGAGGGTTGAGGGACCAGACAGCCCCTGGTTGGGGTGGGGAGTGTTGAGGGACCAGACAGCCCCTGGTTGGGGAGTGTTGAGGGACCAGACAGCCCCTGGTTGGGGTGGGGAGTGTTGAGGGACCAGACAGCCCCTGGTTGGGGTGGGGAGGGTTGAGGGACCAGACAGCCTCTGGTTGGGGTGGGGAGTGTTGAGGGACCAGACAGCCCCTGGTTGGGGAGTGTTGAGGGACCAGACAGCCCCTGGTTGGGGTGGGGAGGGTTGAGGGACCAGACAGCCACTGGTTGGGGAGTGTTGAGGGACCAGACAGCCCCTGGTTGGGGAGTGTTGAGGGACCAGACAACCCCTGGTTGGGGAGTGTTGAGGGACCAGACAACCCCTGGTTGGGGAATGTTGAGGGACCAGACAGCCCCTGGTTGGGGAGTGTTGAGGGACCAGACAACCCCTGGTTGGGGAGTGTTGAGGGACCAGACAGCCTCTGGTTGGGGAGTGTTGAGGGACCAGACAACCCCTGGTTGGGGAGTGTTGAGGGACCAGACATCCCGTGGTTGGGGAGGGTTGAGGGACCAGACAGCCCCTGGTTGGGGAGTGTTGAGGGACCAGACAACCCCTGGTTGGAGAGTGTTGAGGGACCAGACAGCCCCTGGTTGGGGAGTGTTGAGGGACCAGACAACCCCTGGTTGGGGAGTGTTGAGGGACCAGACAACCCCTGGTTGGGGAGTGTTGAGGGACCAGACAGCCCCTGGTTGGGGAGTGTTGAGGGACCAGACAACCCCTGGTTGGGGAGTGTTGAGGGACCAGACAACCCCTGGTTGGGGAGTGTTGAGGGACCAGACAGCCCCTGGTTGGGGAGTGTTGAGGGACCAGACAACCCCTGGTTGGGTAGTGTTGAGGGACCAGACAACCCCTGGTTGGGGAGTGTTGAGGGACCAGACAACCCCTGGTTGGGGAGTGTTGAGGGACCAGACAACCCTGGTTGGGGAGTGTTGAGGGACCAGACAACCCCTGGTTGGGGAGTGTTGAGGGACCAGACAACCCCTGGTTGGGGAGTGTTGAGGGACCAGACAACCCCTGGTTGGGGAGTGTTGAGGGACCAGACAACCCCTGGTTGGGGAGTGTTGAGGGACAAGACAACCCCGGGGGCAGTGGTGGTTTCTAAGGTTGTGGTCTCATCTGTGGTCCTCCTTTCCTCTCCACCTCCTGTCCTCCTCTTCTCCTTCCACCCTCCTCCTCTGCTCTTCTCCTGCTCTCCTATCCCTTCGTCTCATTTCACCTCCTGTCCTCCCCTCTCCTCTCCTTTCCTCCCATCTACCCTTATCTCCTCCTCACCTCTCCTCCCTTCTCTCCTCTTCTCCTCTTTCCCTCACCTCTCCTCCCTCTTATTTCATCACCTCTCCTCCTCCCCTTCTTTCCTCCTTCCCTCCTGTCCCCCTCATCTCATCCTCTCCTGCCATGGTTCTTGTCTCTGTATTTAGAACTTTGTCCGTCGGGAGGAAAAACAAACCTCTCCTCTTTTAGCCGCAGCTGCAACCGACTCCACAGACACACAGCTGTGGATTGTGGTGTACTGTATCCATCTGTGTGTGTGTGTGATTCAGGATGGTGAGGAGTGGGAGGCACCGGGCCTCACATCACACACCACCCGACCCCACCCCACCCCACACCACACTGGACGGACAACCTAAACAGGATATGGCTGCCAGAGGCCACAGTAACAGGACTAATAGATACTGCATCATGTTCTTATTCCTCATACGTAACTTTCCCATTTGGTTGGCATGGTAGTATTCCACACTGCCTGTCTCTAGCCATAATATAACGTTCTGCTTGGTATAGTGGGTACTGGTGTGGTGGAGCTGGAAAACATTTCTCGGAGTGAGGAGAGTTTTCCTTCCATCACAGGCGTGTGTGTCTTCACCAGAGCAGAGCAGGGCTGAGAGAGGGAGGCTAGCTTTCCTCCCAGGCTGGTTTGTCTTCACCAGAGCAGAGCAGGGCTGAGAGAGGGAGGCTAGCTTTCCTCACAGGCTGGTGTGTCTTCACCAGAGCAGAGCAGGGCTGAGAGAGGGAGGCTAGCTTTCCTCCCAGGCTGGTGTGTCTTCACCAGAGCAGAGCAGGGCTGAGAGAGGGAGGCTAGCTTTCCTCCCAGGCTGGTGTGTCTTCACCAGAGCAGAGCAGGGCTGAGAGAGGGAGGCTAGCTTTCCTCACAGGCTGGTGTGTCTTCACCAGAGCAGAGCAGGGCTGAGAGAGGGAGGCTAGCTTTCCTCCCAGGCTGGTGTGTTTTCACCAGAGCAGAGCAGGGCTGAGACAATTCCTGGGATAGTGGGTATAGTGGTGTGTCTTCACCAGAGCAGAGCAGGGCTGAGAGAGGGAGGCTAGCTTTCCTCCCAGGCTGGTGTGTTTTGACCGGGGCAGAGATGAGACAATTCCTGGGATAGTGGGTATAGTGGTGTGGTTTTGACCAGAGACCAGAGACCAGAGACCAGAGCAGGGCAGAGATGAGACAATGCCTGGGATAGTGGGTATAGTGGTGTGGTTTTGACCAGAGACCAGAGACCAGAGACCAGAGACCAGAGACCAGAGCAGGGCAGAGATGAGACAATGCCTGGGATAGTGGGTATAGTGGTGTGGTTTTGACCAGAGACCAGAGACCAGAGACCAGAGACCAGAGACCAGAGCAGGGCAGAGATGAGACAATGCCTGGGATAGTGGGTATAGTGGTGTGGTTTTGACCAGAGACCAGAGACCAGAGACCAGAGCAGGGCAGAGATGAGACAGTGCCTGGGATAGTGGGTATAGTGGTGTGGTTTTGACCAGAGACCAGAGACCAGAGACCAGAGACCAGAGCAGGGCAGAGATGAGACAGTGCCTGGGATAGTGGGTATAGTGGTGTGGTTTTGACCAGAGACCAGAGACCAGAGACCAGAGACCAGAGACTAGAGCAGGGCAGAGATGAGACAGTGCCTGGGATAGTGGGTATAGTGGTGTGGTTTTGACCAGAGACCAGAGACCAGAGACCAGAGACCAGAGACTAGAGCAGGGCAGAGATGAGGCAGTGCCTGGGATAGTGGGTATAGTGGTGTGGTTTTGACCAGAGACCAGAGACCAGAGACCAGAGACCAGAGACTAGAGCAGGTCAGAGATGAGACAGTGCCTGGGATAGTGGGTATAGTGGTGTGGTTTTGACCAGAGACCAGAGACCAGAGACCAGAGACCAGAGCAGAGAGATGAGACAGTGCCTGGGATAGTGGGTATAGTGGTGTGGTTTTGACCAGAGACCAGAGACCAGAGACCAGAGACCAGAGACTAGAGCAGAGCAGAGATGAGACAGTGCCTGGGATAGTGGGTATAGTGGTGTGGTTTTGACCAGAGACCAGAGACCAGAGACCAGAGACCAGAGACCAGAGACCAGAGACCAGAGCAGGGCAGAGATGAGACAGTGCCTGGGATAGTGGGTATAGTGGTGTGGTTTTGACCAGAGACCAGAGACCAGAGACCAGAGACTAGAGCAGGGCAGAGATGAGACAGTGCCTGGGATAGTGGGTATAGTGGTGTGGTTTTGACCAGAGACCAGAGACCAGAGACCAGAGACCAGAGACCAGAGACCAGAGCAGGGCAGAGATGAGACAGTGCCTGGGATAGTGGGTATAGTGGTGTGGTTTTGACCAGAGACCAGAGACCAGAGACCAGAGACCAGAGACTAGAGCAGGGCAGAGATGAGACAGTGCCTGGGATAGTGGGTATAGTGGTGTGGTTTTGACCAGAGACCAGAGACCAGAGACCAGAGACCAGAGACCAGAGACCAGAGCAGGGCAGAGATGAGACAGTGCCTGGGATAGTGGGTATAGTGGTGTGGTTTTGACCAGAGACCAGAGACCAGAGCAGGGCAGAGAGAGGGAGGCTGGTGTGTTTTGACCAGAGACCAGAGACCAGAGACCAGAGCAGGGCAGCGAGAGGGAGGCTGGTGTGGTTTTGACCAGAGACCAGAGCAGGGCAGAGAGAGGGAGGCTGGTGTGTTTTGACCAGAGACCAGAGACCAGAGACCAGAGACCAGAGCAGAGACCAGAGCCGAGACCAGAGAGGGCAGGACAGAGAGAGGGAGGCCCAGAGACCAGAGCAGGACCAGAGACCAGAGACCAGAGCAGAGACCAGAGCCGAGACCAGAGACCAGAGACCAGAGCAGAGACCAGAAGCAGAGACCAGAGCCAGAGCAGAGACCAGAGCAGAGACCAGAGACCAGAGCAGAGACCAGAGACCAGAGCAGAGACCAGAGACCAGAGACCAGAGACCAGAGCAGAGACCAGAGACCAGAGCAGAGACCAGAGAGAGACCAGAGACCAGAGCAGAGACCAGAGCAGAGACCAGAGACCAGAGACCAGAGAGAGCAGAGACCAGAGACCAGAGACCAGAGCAGAGACCAGAGCAGAGACCAGAGACCAGAGACCAGAGACCAGAGACCAGAGACCAGAGACCAGAGCCAGAGACCAGAGCAGGGCAGAGAGAGACCAGAGACCAGAGCAGGGCAGAGACCAGAGACCAGAGACCAGAGCAGAGACCAGAGCAGAGACCAGAGACCAGAGCAGGGCAGAGAGAGGGAGGCTGGTGTGTTTTGACCAGAGACCAGAGCAGGGCTGAGGCTGGTGTGTTTTTGACCAGAGACCAGAGACCAGAGACCAGAGACCAGAGCAGGGCCAGAGCAGGGCCAGAGACCAGAGACCAGAGACCAGAGACCAGAGCAGGGCAGAGAGAGAGACCAGAGAGAGACCAGAGACCAGAGACCAGAGACCAGAGACCAGAGCAGGGCAGAGACCAGAGCAGGGCAGAGAGAGGGAGGCTGGTGTGTTTTGACCAGAGACCAGAGACCAGAGACCAGAGCAGGGCAGAGAGAGGGAGGCTGGTGTGGTTTTGACCAGAGACCAGAGCAGGGCAGAGAGAGGGAGGCTGGTGTGTTTTGACCAGAGACCAGAGACCAGAGACCAGAGACCAGAGACCAGAGACCAGAGACCAGAGACCAGAGACCAGAGCAGGGCAGGACAGAGAGAGGGAGGCTGGTGGGTTTTGACCAGAGACCAGAGCAGGACAGAGAGAGGGAGGCTGGTGTGTTTTGACCAGTGGTGTGTTTTGACCAGAGACCAGAGCAGAGAGAGGGAGGCTGGTGTGTTTTGACCAGAGACCAGAGACCAGAGACCAGAGACCAGAGACCAGAGCAGGGCAGGACAGAGACCAGAGACCAGAGACCAGAGACCAGAGCAGGGCAGAGAGAGGGAGGCTGGTGTGTTTTGACCAGAGATCAGAGCAAGGCTGAGAGAGGGAGGCTGGTGGGTTTTGACCAGAGCAGAGACCAGAGACCAGAGACCAGAGCAGGGCAGAGACCAGAGACCAGAGCAGGGCAGAGACCAGAGACCAGAGACCAGAGCAGGGCAGAGACCAGAGACCAGAGACCAGAGACCAGAGACCAGAGACCAGAGACCAGAGAGCAGAGACCAGAGCAGAGACCAGAGACCAGAGACCAGAGACCAGAGCAGGGCAGAGACCAGAGACCAGAGACCAGAGACCAGAGACCAGAGACCAGAGACCAGAGCAGAGACCAGAGACCAGAGCAGAGACCAGAGACCAGAGACCAGAGCAGAGACCAGAGACCAGAGCAGAGACCAGAGACCAGAGCAGAGACCAGAGACCAGAGACCAGAGACCAGAGCAGAGACCAGAGACCAGAGACCAGAGACCAGAGCAGAGACCAGAGACCAGAGACCAGATACCAGAGACCAGAGCAGGGCTGAGAGAGGGAGGCTGGTGTGTTTTGACCAGAGACCAGAGACCAGAGACCAGAGCAGAGACCAGAGACCAGAGACCAGAGCAGAGACCAGAGACCAGAGACCAGAGACCAGTGACCAGAGACCAGAGACCAGAGACCAGAGCAGAGACCAGAGACCAGAGACCAGAGACCAGAGACCAGAGACCAGAGCAGGGCTAGAGACCAGAGACCAGAGACCAGAGACCAGAGCAGAGACCAGAGACCAGAGCAGAGACCAGAGACCAGAGCAGAGACCAGAGACCAGAGACCAGAGCAGAGACCAGAGACCAGAGACCAGAGCAGAGACCAGAGCAGAGACCAGAGACCAGAGCAGGGCAGAGGGAGGCTGGTGTGTTTTGACCAGAGACCAGAGCAGGGCTGAGAGAGGGAGGCTGGTGGGTTTTGACCAGAGACCAGAGACCAGAGACCAGAGACCAGAGACCAGAGACCAGAGCAGGGCAGAGACCAGAGACCAGAGACCAGAGCAGGGCTGAGAGAGGGAGGCTGGTGTGTTTTGACCAGAGACCAGAGACCAGAGACCAGAGACCAGAGCAGGGCAGGACAGAGACCAGAGACCAGAGACCAGAGACCAGAGCAGGGCAGAGAGAGGGAGGCTGGTGTGTTTTGACCAGAGACCAGAGCAAGGCTGAGAGAGGGAGGCTGGTGGGTTTTGACCAGAGCAGAGACCAGAGACCAGAGACCAGAGCAGGGCAGAGACCAGAGACCAGAGCAGGGCAGAGACCAGAGACCAGAGACCAGAGCAGGGCAGAGACCAGAGACCAGAGACCAGAGACCAGAGACCAGAGACCAGAGACCAGAGACCAGAGACCAGAGACCAGAGCAGAGACCAGAGACCAGAGACCAGAGCAGGGCAGAGACCAGAGACCAGAGACCAGAGACCAGAGACCAGAGCAGAGACCAGAGACCAGAGCAGAGACCAGAGACCAGAGACCAGAGCAGAGACCAGAGACCAGAGCAGAGACCAGAGACCAGAGCAGAGACCAGAGACCAGAGCCAGAGACCAGAGCCAGAGACCAGAGACCAGAGCAGAGACCAGAGACCAGAGACCAGAGACCAGAGCAGAGACCAGAGACCAGACCAGAGACCAGAGACCAGAGACCAGAGCAGGGCTGAGAGAGGGAGGCTGGTGTGTTTTGACCAGAGACCAGAGACCAGAGACCAGAGCAGAGACCAGAGACCAGAGACCAGAGCAGAGACCAGAGACCAGAGACCAGAGACCAGAGACCAGAGACCAGAGACCAGAGACCAGAGCAGAGACCAGAGACCAGAGACCAGAGACCAGAGACCAGAGCAGGGCTTGGTGTGACCAGAGACCAGAGACCAGAGACCAGAGCAGAGACCAGAGACCAGAGACCAGAGCAGAGACCAGAGACCAGAGACCAGAGACCAGAGACCAGAGACCAGAGACCAGAGAGAGACCAGAGACCAGAGAGACAGAGACAGAGACCAGAGACCAGAGACCAGAGACCAGAGCAGGGCTGAGACCAGAGGGGCTGAGAGCTGGTGTGTTTTGACCAGAGACCAGAGACCAGAGAGAGACCAGAGACCAGAGACCAGAGACCAGACCAGAGACCAGAGACCAGAGACCAGAGAGACAGAGCAGAGACCAGAGACCAGAGCAGAGACTAGAGACCAGAGACCAGAGCAGGGCAGGACAGGACCAGAGCAGGGCAGCAGGACCAGAGACCAGAGCAGGGCAGGACAGAGAGCAGAGACCAGAGACCAGAGACCAGAGCAGGGCTGAGAGAGGGAGGCTGGTGTTTTGACCAGAGACCAAAGACCAGAGCAGAGACCAGAGACCAGAGACCAGAGCAGAGACCAGAGACCAGAGACCAGAGACCAGAGACCAGAGACCAGAGCAGAGACCAGAGACCAGAGCAGAGACTAGAGACCAGAGACCAGAGCAGGGCAGGACAGGACAGAGACCAGAGCAGGGCAGGACAGAGAGCAGAGACCAGAGACCAGAGACCAGAGCAGGGCTGAGAGAGGGAGGCTGGTGTTTTGACCAGAGACCAGAGACCAGAGACCAGAGCAGAGACCAGAGACCAGAGACCAGAGCAGGGCAGAGACCAGAGACCAGAGACCAGAGACCAGAGACCAGAGAGCTGAGACCAGAGCAGAGACCAGAGACCAGAGACCAGAGACCAGAGCAGGGCAGAGACCAGAGACCAGAGACCAGAGACCAGAGACCAGAGACCAGAGACCAGAGACCAGAGACCAGAGCAGAGACCAGAGACCAGAGACCAGAGACCAGAGACCAGAGCAGAGACCAGAGACCAGAGCAGAGACCAGAGACCAGAGCAGAGACCAGAGACCAGAGCAGAGACCAGAGACCAGAGACCAGAGACCAGAGACCAGAGCAGAGACCAGAGACCAGAGACCAGAGACCAGAGCAGGGCTGAGAGAGGGAGGCTGGTGTGTTTTGACCAGAGACCAGAGACCAGAGACCAGAGCAGAGACCAGAGACCAGAGACCAGAGCAGAGACCAGAGACCAGAGACCAGAGACCAGAGACCAGAGACCAGAGACCAGAGACCAGAGCAGGGCTGAGAGAGGGAGGCTGGTGTGTTTTGACCAGAGACCAGAGACCAGAGACCAGAGCAGAGACCAGAGACCAGAGCAGGGCTGAGAGAGGGAGGCTGGTGTGTTTTGACCAGAGACCAAAGACCAGAGCAGAGACCAGAGACCAGAGACCAGAGCAGAGACCAGAGACCAGAGACCAGAGACCAGAGCAGAGACCAGAGACCAGAGCAGAGACTAGAGACCAGAGACCAGAGCAGGGCAGGACAGGACAGAGACCAGAGCAGGGCAGGACAGAGAGCAGAGACCAGAGACCAGAGACCAGAGCAGGGCTGAGAGAGGGAGGCTGGTGTTTTGACCAGAGACCAAAGACCAGAGCAGAGACCAGAGACCAGAGACCAGAGCAGAGACCAGAGACCAGAGACCAGAGACCAGAGACCAGAGACCAGAGACCAGAGCAGAGACCAGAGACCAGAGCAGAGACTAGAGACCAGAGACCAGAGCAGGGCAGGACAGGACAGAGACCAGAGCAGGGCAGGACAGAGAGCAGAGACCAGAGACCAGAGACCAGAGCAGGGCTGAGAGAGGGAGGCTGGTGTTTTGACCAGAGACCAGAGACCAGAGACCAGAGACCAGAGCAGGGCAGGACAGGACAGAGACCAGAGCAGGGCAGGACAGAGAGCAGAGACCAGAGACCAGAGACCAGAGCAGGGCTGAGAGAGGGAGGCTGGTGTTTTGACCAGAGACCAGAGACCAGAGACCAGAGCAGGGCAGGACAACCCAAAATGTCTGCATCCCAAATGACACCCTATTTCTTCTCTGGTGGGTGTTTATGTTTGTCCTATTTCACACATGTACTAGTGTGTATTATATGCATGTGTGAATTAGAAATATGTTTTTGTATTTCCCATCACCCTCGGAGACACCCTGGATGAGTGGGGTCACGGCCAGGGTCTTTGTGCACTACACCATGGGCCCTGGTTAAAAGTAATGCACTATTTAGGGAATAGGGAGATTTGAGATTTTTATTTTACCTTTATTTAACCAGGCAAGTCAGTTAAGAACAAATTCTTATTTTCAATGACGGCCTGTTCAGGGGCAGAACGTCAGCCCGGTTACTAGTCCAACGCTCTAACCACTAGGCTACCCTGCCGCCCTATAGAGGAGATGTGTTGTTATAGAGGTGAAGGGTTGTTATAGAGGAGATGTGTTGTTATAGAGGAGATGTGATGTTATAGAGGAGATGTGTTGTTATAGAGGAGATGTGTTGTTATAGAGGAGATGTGTTGTTATAGAGGAGATGTGTTGTTATAGAGGTGAAGGGTTGTTATAGAGGAGATGTGTTGTTATAGAGGAGATGTGTTGTTATAGAGGAGATGTGTTGTTATAGAGGAGATGTGTTGTTATAGAGGTGAAGGGTTGTTATAGAGGAGATGTGTTGTTATAGAGGAGATGTGTTGTTATAGAGGAGATGTGTTGTTATAGAGGAGATGTGTTGTTATAGAGGAGATGTGTTGTTATAGAGGAGATGTGTTGTTATAGAGGAGATGTGTTGTTATAGAGGAGATGTGTTGTTATAGAGGAGATGTGTTGTTATAGAGGAGATGTGTTGTTATAGAGGAGATGTGATGTTATAAAGGAGATGTGTTGTTATAGAGGAGATGTGTTGTTATAGAGGAGATGTGTTGTTATAGAGGAGATGTGTTGTTATAGAGGTGAAGGGTTGTCTGTATCTCAAAATGGCAACCTATTCCCTACATAGTTGTTGTCTTCACTAGGCTAAAGGCCTTCTCTTCTCAGTGATAAACAATCTTGTTGTTGTTGTCCCTGTCTGTGTAATTACTGCTCTGGTATGTTTCACATCTCAGCAGCAGTACACAAACACAGACTCTGGTGAACCCCAGGAGGTATAGACTTTTACCACCAACCCAGACTCTGGTGAACCCCAGGAGGTATAGACTTTTACCACCAACACAGACTCTGGTGAACCCCAGGAGGTATAGACTTTTACCACCAACCCAGACTCTGGTGAACCCCAGGAGGTATAGACTTTTACCACCAACCCAGACTCTGGTGAACCCCAGGAGGTATAGACTTTTACCACCAACCCAGACTCTGGTGAAACCCAGGAGGTATAGACTTTTACCACCAACCCAGACTCTGGTGAACCCCAGGAGGTATAGACTTTTACCACCAACCCAGACTCTGGTGAAACCCAGGAGGTATAGACTTTTACCACCAACCCAGACTCTGGTGAACCCCAGGAGGTATAGACTTTTACCACCAACACAGACTCTGGTGAAACCCAGGAGGTATAGACTTTTACCACCAACACAGACTCTGGTGAACCCCAGGAGGTATAGACTTTTACCACCAACCCAGACTCTGGTGAAACCCAGGAGGTATTGACTTTTACCACCAACACAGACTCTGGTGAACCCCAGGAGGTATAGACTTTTACCACCAACCCAGACTCTGGTGAGCCCCAGGAGGTATAGACTTTTACCACCAACCCAGACTCTGGTGAACCCCAGGAGGTATAGACTTTTACCACCAACCCAGACTCTGGTGAACCCCAGGAGGTATAGACTTTTACCACCAACACAGACTCTGGTGAACCCCAGGAGGTATAGACTTTTACCACCAACACAGACTCTGGTGAACCCCAGGAGGTATAGACTTTTACCACCAACCCAGACTCTGGTGAACCCCAGGAGGTATAGACTTTTACCACCAACCCAGACTCTGGTGAAACCCAGGAGGTATAGACTTTTACCACCAACCCAGACTCTGGTGAACCCCAGGAGGTATAGACTTTTACCACCAACCCAGACTCTGGTGAACCCCAGGAGGTATAGACTTTTACCACCAACACAGACTCTGGTGAACCCCAGGAGGTATAGACTTTTACCACCAACCCAGACTCTGGTGAACCCCAGGAGGTATAGACTTTTACCACCAACACAGACTCTGGTGAACCCCAGGAGGTATAGACTTTTACCACCAACCCAGACTCTGGTGAACCCCAGGAGGTATAGACTTTTACCACCAACACAGACTCTGGTGAGCCCCAGGAGGTATAGACTTTTACCACCAACCCAGACTCTGGTGAACCCCAGGAGGTATAGACTTTTACCACCAACCCAGACTCTGGTGAACCCCAGGAGGTATAGACTTTTACCACCAACACAGACTCTGGTGAACCCCAGGAGGTATAGACATTTACCACCAACACAGACTCTGGTGAACCCCAGGAGGTATAGACTTTTACCACCAACCCAGACTCTGGTGAACCCCAGGAGGTATAGACTTTTACCACCAACCCAGACTCTGGTGAAACCCAGGAGGTATAGACTTTTACCACCAACCCAGACTCTGGTGAACCCCAGGAGGTATAGACTTTTACCACCAACCCAGACTCTGGTGAACCCCAGGAGGTATAGACTTTTACCACCAACCCAGACTCTGGTGAACCCCAGGAGGTATAGACTTTTACCACCAACACAGACTCTGGTGAACCCCAGGAGGTATAGACTTTTACCACCAACACAGACTCTGGTGAACCCCAGGAGGTATAGACTTTTACCACCAACCCAGACTCTGGTGAACCCCAGGAGGTATAGACTTTTACCACCAACACAGACTCTGGTGAACCCCAGGAGGTATAGACTTTTACCACCAACCCAGACTCTGGTGAACCCCAGGAGGTATATACTTTTACCACCAACACAGACTCTGGTGAACCCCAGGAGGTATAGACTTTTACCACCAACCCAGACTCTGGTGAAACCCAGGAGGTATAGACTTTTACCACCAACCCAGACTCTGGTGAACCCCAGGAGGTATAGACTTTTACCACCAACCCAGACTCTGGTGAACCCCAGGAGGTATAGACTTTTACCACCAACACAGACTCTGGTGAACCCCAGGAGGTATAGACTTTTACCACCAACCCAGACTCTGGTGAACCCCAGGAGGTATAGACTTTTACCACCAACACAGACTCTGGTGAACCCCAGGAGGTATAGACTTTTACCACCAACCCAGACTCTGGTGAACCCCAGGAGGTATAGACTTTTACCACCAACACAGACTCTGGTGAACCCCAGGAGGTATAGACTTTTACCACCAACCCAGACTCTGGGTTAACCCTTTACTATATCAGCCCTGGGTTGGCTAGCCAAGTGCTGGGTTTACGCTCGACTTGGCCTTCGGTTGCAGTTAGTGTTTGGTTAGCTGGATTAGTTAGTACTGCGTTAACTCTCTCTAGCCCTCATGCTGTATCGGCCTTCATTTTAAACTCTTTTTTTTTGTTTCCCACAAAAATAACTTATGTGAATCTTCAAAACAAGGCTTCAGTAAAAAGCCCATTAGAAACAGCAGATTTTATAAATCACCCTGCTTTCAGTGGGATGGGATCGGCTGCTGTTAAATTGGTAAGTATGCAATGTGCCCTACGCACAGAGAGAGAGACGCATTGAAGAGCTGGGTTACTGTGGTGGAGGGAAAGGATGATTTGATACCAATGTGTCCTGCCCTTGTTATTGCTCTACGTTGGGTAACAGAGAAGGAGAGAGAGAGGGAGAAAAAGAGAGAAGGAGAGAGAGAGGGAGAATGTTGACTGTGTACTTTGGGAGAATCAGAGAGTTTATTTTTTCAGACAGACGTCTTTCTGTTGTGTCTGCAGATACACAGTCACCTCAGAGGCCAGGAGAGATGTTGCTGGGTTCTGGTCTAGTGGCTGGCCTTAAGAGAGGTGTGTGTGTGTGTGTGTGTGTGTGTGTGTGTGTGTGTGTGTGTGTGTGTGTGTGTGTGTGTGTGTGTGTGTGTGTGTGTGTGTGTGTGTGTGTGTGTGTGTGTGTGTGTGTGTGTGTGTGTGTGTGTGTGTGTGTGTGTGTGTGTGTGTGTGTGTGTGTGTGTGTGTGTGTGTGTGTGTGCGTGCGTGCGTGCGTGCGTGCGTGCGTGCGTGCGTGCGTGTGTGTGTGTGTGTACATATAAGTATAAGTATATGATATGCATGCACGTGAATATATGGGTAGATACTCTCCGGTCTAAAACAAACCTTTAACAGTAGAGCAGAGTTAGCCACCAGTCTCCACTTGAATTTATACTCTTGTTTGTTCTCTTTCTGAGATGACCACAGACTGACTACTGCTTATCCTGCTGCATCCCTCAGAACAGACAGGGGAGAGTGGGAGGGGGTGAAGAGAGAGGGGAGGTAGAGGAGAGAGAGTGTGTGAGGTAGAGACAGAGAGAGACATAGAGAGGAGAGGGGGTGAAGAGAGAGGGGAGGTAGAGGAGAGAGAGTGTGTGAGGTAGAGACAGAGAGAGACATAGAGAGGAGAGGGGGTGAAGAGAGAGGGGAGGTAGAGGAGAGAGAGTGTGTGAGGTAGAGACAGAGAGAGACATAGAGAGGAGAGGGGGTGAAGAGAGAGGGGAGGTAGAGGAGAGAGAGTGTGTGAGGTAGAGACAGAGAGAGACATAGAGAGGGGAGGGGTGAAGAGAGAGGGGAGGTAGAGGAGAGAGAGTGTGTGAGGTAGAGACAGAGAGAGACATAGAGAGGAGAGGGGATGAAGAGAGAGGGGAGGTAGAGGAGAGAGAGTGTGTGAGGTAGAGACAGAGAGAGACAGAGAGGAGAGGTGATGAAGGAAAGACACGAGACAGAGTAACATCCACTATGTCTGGCTCTTGGGCCGTTAGTGGTCAGTGTGGTTGAGATAACTCCAAGTCTCCACAGCCAGCCCAGCCCAGGGGTTATGGTTGATCTGTATAGACTAGACAAGGGGGGGGGGGGGGGGGGGGGCAAGGTATAATCTTTGCACTATTATTTTTGGTACCAAGTAGAACCCGGGTTCTACCTGGAGCCAAAAAGGGTTCTTCAAAGGGTTCTACTATGGGGACAGCCGAAGAGCTTAAGGTTCTAGATAGCACCTTATTTTCTATGATTGTAGAGGTAAGGAGACAGAGTGGCAGAGAAAGGGAATGAGAGAGAGGTGCAGAGCAGTTTGTAGTCAGGGGGCGTTCTGGGGCAGCCAGCTCCGCAGCGCTGCAATTATAGACATTTTCTTCCAAAGAGGAGCACCACTTCTTCCACAACTGCTTATCTGACGCTCTCACGCAGTGCACTCTATCTCATATACACAGAGAGCCTTATTCTAATGTAGCTCCAGAATATTGTGCGGTATCAGGAAAGGCCTCTTTATCTGTGATGTCTTCTCTTTGACCTAGAACATTTCCACCTCGTTTTAAAGTTACGTCATGCTGGGGTACGAGTAGGGGGTTGTGGGAGTGTACCGGATACTGTATGAGTGGTGGGTTGTGTGAGCGTATGGGTACGAATGTGAGTGT
Source organism: Oncorhynchus clarkii lewisi (assembly GCF_045791955.1). Taxonomy (NCBI): domain Eukaryota; kingdom Metazoa; phylum Chordata; class Actinopteri; order Salmoniformes; family Salmonidae; genus Oncorhynchus; species Oncorhynchus clarkii. The sequence continues at coordinate 78,215,123 of NC_092152.1, read as the reverse complement.
GTGGGTACGTGTGGTGGGCTGTGTGAGTACGTGTGGTGGGATGTGTGAGTGTGTGGATACATATGGTGGGTTGTGTGAGCGTATGAGTACGAATGTGAGTGTGTGGGTACGTGTGGTGGGTTGTGTGAGTGTGTGGGTACATATGGTGGGTTGTGTGAGTGTGTGGGTATGTGTGGTGGGTTGTGTGAGTGTGTGGGTACATATAGTGGGTTATGTGAGTGTGTGGGTACGTCTGGTGGGTTGTGTGAGTGTGGGCACGAATGTGAGTGTGTGGGTACATATGGTGGGTTGTGTGAGTGTGTGGGTACGTGTGGTGGGTTGTGTGAGCGTATGGGTACTAATGCGAGTGTGTGGGTACATATGGTGAGTTGTGTGAGTGTGTGGGTACGTGTGGTGGGTTGTGTGAGTGTGTGGGTACGTGTGGTGGGTTGTGTGAGTGTGTGGGTGCATATGGTGGGTTGTGTGAGTGTGTGGGTACATATGGTGGGTTGTGTGAGTGTGTGGGTACGTGTGGTGGGTTGTGTGAGTGTTTGGGTACATATGGTGGGTTGTGTGAGTGTGTGGGTACGTGTGGTGGGTTGTGTGAGTGGGTGGTGGGTTGTGTAAGTGTGTGGGTACGTGTGGTGGGTTGTGTGAGTGTGTGGGTACGTGTGTTGGGTTGTGTGAGTGTGTGGGTACGTGTGTTGGGTTGTGTGTGTGTGTGGGTACGTGTGGTGGGTTGTGTGAGTGTGTGGGTACGTGTGGTGGGTTGTGTGAGTGTGTGGGTACGTGTGTTGGGTTGTGTGAGTGGGTGGGTACGTGTGGTGGGTTGTGTGAGTGTGTGGGTACGTGTGGTGGGTTGTGTGAGTGTGTGGGTACGTGTGGTGGGTTGTGTGAGTGTGTGGGTACGTGTGTTGGGTTGTGTGAGTGTGTGGGTACGTGTGTTGGGTTGTGTGTGTGAATGTATGTGTTAGGGATATAAAGTTCGGTGTTATCTGAAGTGTGTTTTACTGAGCCCAGCAGTGTAGATTGCGGTGGAAAGGTTTGGCGTTGACAGATACATTTATTTCAGTGTGCAGGATACGGGTAGATGTGCTGCTAAATTACAACTGTGCCAACAGTTGATATGGCCTATTCAGTTATTATAACATTCTGTAACGTCTTCTTCAAGAACTTTACTGTAACACCATTTAATACACATACTGGATATTGCATCATAAATGATAAACATTGCTTTAATCATTTATCTCAGTCATTAAATCACAGATTCACACGTTCCTCATTTGATCTTGTGAGATTTTATTATGACACAGGATCCACTTGATCCAGCTTGCTGGTAGCATGTTCATTCTCTCCCCTGCAGGGTCAGTTTGCTGGTAGCATGTTCATTCTCTCCCCTGCAGGGTCAGTTTGCTGGTAGCATGTTCATTCTCTCCCCTGCAGGGTCAGTTTGCTGGTAGCATGTTCATTCTCTCCCCTGCAGGGTCGGTTTGCTGGTAGCCATGTTAATTCTCTCCCCTGCAAGGTCGGTTTGCTGGTAGCCATGTTAATTCTCTCCCCTGCAGGGTCAGTTTGCTGGTAGCCATGTTAATTCTCTCCCCTGCAAGGTCAGTTTGCTGGTAGCCATGTTAATTCTCTCCCCTGCAGGGTCGGTTTGCTGGTAGCCATGTTAATTCTCTCCCCTGCAGGGTCAGTTTGCTGGTAGCATGTTAATTCTCTCACCTGCAGGGTCGGTTTGCTGGTATCCATGTTAATAATCTCCCCTGCAGGGTCGGTTTGCTGGTAGCATGTTAATTCTCTCACCTGCAGGGTCGGTTTGCTGGTAGCCATGTTAATTCTCTCCCCTGCAGGGTCAGTTTGCTGGTATTATGTTAATTCTCTCTCCTGCAGGGTCAGTTTGCTGGTAGCCATGTTAATTCTCTCACCTGCAGGGTCGGTTTGCTGGTAACCATGTTAATTCTCTCCCCTGCAGGGTCAGTTTGCTGGTAGCATGTTAATTCTCTCACCTGCAGGGTCGGTTTGCTGGTATCCATGTTAATAATCTCCCCTGCAGGGTTGGTTTGCTGGTAGCATGTTAATTCTCTCACCTGCAGGGTCAGTTTGCTGGTAGCCATGTTAATTCTCTCACCTGCAGGGTCGGTTTGCTGGTAACCATGTTAATTCTCTCCCCTGCAGGGTCAGTTTGCTGGTAGTCATGTTAATTCTCTCCCCTGCAGGGTCGGTTTGCTGGTATTATGTTAATTATCTCCCATGCAGGGTCGGTTTGCTGGTAGCATGTTAATTCTCTCCCCTGCAGGGTCTGTTTGTGAAGTGTAATCATGTGGCTCTGGTGAGCTGCTAAAATAGCCACTAGGAAATTCCTGGAGTGGTTAGGATTGCAACAAGATAGACTGCTTACCGCTACACTGCTCACACACACACAGGCACATATGCGCGTACGCACACAAACACATACAGTACAATGCACATGTAGGCTACTTCCACAGCTTTACATTGCAATGAGAGAAAACCAAGACTGACAAAGTGAGGATGTTTCCATGTGCTAGTGGCTCCTCACAGCAGCTGCTGCAGGACAGTATGTTTCTCTCTCTGTCCTAGTGGGACTGAGCACGCTCTCTCTCCATCCATTACATTACACACAAACACACACTGAAGATGTTTGTCTGAATGTCATCAGACAGGCATTGCCTGTTCAGACACGCTCTGTCTGGTCGCCAGGAGACACAGTGACTGTTAGGTTACACTGCCCTTACCTTAGTTCACTGTTTCAGCTGGTAACTTCCTGGTATTTACTGAGAAATTATGTGCTTTCTGGTATTTCAAATAATTCAAAACAATTGATGATGATTGGTTAGAGATGAATTTCAAAGAAACTAAAGCATGTTTAATTATTATATAACAACCACTTTCTCCTGATATGACCAAGCTTTGTTTTCAGAGGTTGCAAATTGAATTAAATTCAGTTTGAGGTGAATGTAATGGCATAATTGATACAATAGTGTGAATGTGGCAGAATGCACCTGGAACAGAGACAGAGTTATGATTGTGTGTGTGGGTATGTGTGTGTTTGTGCCCACCTGGGTTATTGTATTGTGGTGTCGTGGGGGAGTGTATGAGGAGAGTTATGTTATTGTGGTGTGTGTTGTTGGAGGAGCTCAGGGTGACTCTGGTGACACATCCAACATACACTCACACAAATAGCAAGTTCAAATGTGTCAATGGAGGCCATGTGTGTGTGGATCTTGTCTCTGCGTGTGTGTGTGCAGGACTATGTGTTTGTATGTGTGTGTACGGTATACATGTCATTTCCTTACATCCTCAAAGTACATATAGACAAAGCATGCTCATAATGTATGGACACATTCAATGGGAGAGACAAACAGCTGAACTCTGTTAATTTGAAAAATGGGCAAGAGGCCAATGCTTGTCCTCATATTTGGCTGTGTCCTATTTTCTCAGCACGTGTTACATAACACGCCTCTACAACCAGAGAGAAAAAAACTTCCCTGGAAAATTCCCCACCTCAACTCGCCTAGCGATCCGCCCTGCATGCTGACTCACACCCCCATGGCCCAAGACGTTCTGTCTGGTTCAGGGTTCTGATGTGGGTTGGTGGTGAGGGCCTTTTCCTTCCGCTGCAACATTACTTATACTTCTGACATCTTATTCCCATTACAGGGAAGACATGCTTTACATTGAGTGCATATGAAGGACATATTTAAGACATATGTGGACATGGTCCTATTTAGCAGAGAGCTAGGAAAGTGATGTGTATCTGGACGTGATCTGCAAAATGCCCCTTATATAAAGTATGTGTACAGTAAGCAACTTCTACTGCATCAGTTGAATAATTAAAGGTGGCACCTCTACTATACCCCTATCATAGGAGGAGTCCTATGGGGAAATCTTTATGGCATTACTAACACTAGTTCTCATCCATTTCAAGTTCAACCTTTTCATTTATCAAATAGCAGACTGTCTAAAATATTTAATTTAACAGATTAAAAGGTTTCAGTTTATAGGCCTATTTGTCTTATTCACCGTTTACTTGAAATGTGTTTTGAAAGGGCTGTTTGGCTCTGGTCAAAAGTAGTGCACTATATAGGGAATAGTCTGCCATTTGGGATGCAAACATGGTCTCTATGGAAGAGACAACATTATTTGACCTCTCCCAGTCGTAGGTCAGCTTGCTCTCTTTCCATAGCCTGGTGGAATAAAAACTGAGCTGCCACGTTTCATTAGTGAAGCAGAGTAATTCAGTGTGGATTTCAACGTTTCTCCCTAAACTGACTAAACTGAAGGTGTGGCATTTATACTGCATGTCGTTGTACATGTAGCATTGAATCCCAGGCTTCCCCTCCACCAGATTCAATTCAGTAAGCAGAGTGACCGAGAGTATCATGGTGTCAGGCTGTGTGGCCTAACTCTGCTGTACACAACATGCCAGTGGACTAATGGTCTGGGGCTAGATCCAAAAACACACTGTAGTCTTCTCTGAACAGTTGCACATGGAAATCTAGCCAAAATCAAATATTTTACTATGTCATTATCTGTTGAACAAAACAACGTTCTTCCATAGTTTTGGTTCATTGTTACACTGTCATCCAAGAGTTGCTGAAGTTCCTTCAGTAACAAAACAACCTTGACATATAGGCTATCCTGGGACAGCACAGTGTTTTAGTCTAGAATGTACTAAATGTAATGAGCTACTTGTTGCCAATGAGACAGCAATGTGAACAAACAAACCCAGCGTGACTAGCCAATAGCAACAGAGCATGAGCTGGTGGTGTAGCAGTCTTTACCTGGAGTCCAGTTTGTTACATGGAAGTTCTACAATCTACTATCTATGAAGTCAAAACTCTGTACAAATAAGCACACTGTACAGCGTGGCTAAATTCAGAGAAAAAAAGCAGCAAAGTCATGAACTTTGAGGGTGGATTTTCCGGAGAAGCAGGTCTTACTGGTTGTCTAGGTCACGGGGTAGTCTCGTGATCACACCCTGCTATCACCCGCGCCAACTGTTGCTGGGGGGATAGATAGCGAGCGATGCCGCGAGGACCTGTGTTTAGTGGTGTCCCGCCTCAGGTTACAGCGTTTAAGAAAAGAAAGTGTTGAAAAGGGAAAACCACAACGAGCAGTTAGCTCTGCCCTGGCTGGCTGGGGATGTGTCAGATGTAAACACACTGCCAATGGGAGGTGGAACTGGAACTAGAAGTCATACCACAGTAAACAGGTGTCTAGTTGGAGCGAGAGTCATGGGATTAAACTCCATTATGTCCAGTAGAAGTGGAGGAAGCCTTCATACCCTGGTCCATTTCAACAGTATAGGGATGCACTTCATGCCAACAGGTTGAATAATACAGTAGAAACCAACAGTTATAGAAGACAACAGAGAGTAGAGTGTTTTAGCAGGAGGATTGTTTATTGGTGTTATGCTTTGAGCTGCAACCCTCTGTTCTACTGTCTACTGTCATCTCTGTGACCGACTGCTCGTAACAAAGAAATAAATATGGAGGATATAAAACCATGCCTGCATATAACGCCAGAGAATAATTTACACTAGAAAAGAGTAATGACACGGTGGCAGCAGCCGCTGGTAGAAAGTGTGTTGCTAGCTGCAGGCCAGAAAGACGTAGAAATGTTTAAGGCAAGGCCTCTCCTCCTGCACAGATATAGCCTTCTCTTAGCCGATAGACTGGCCTGGAAGAACACAGAACACAAAACTATTAGTTGTGACTTATACAACACATACACCAAGTATACTTTTACGCACAAGTATTAGTTGTTTTACACAAGAAAACTCACATTTATTTACACAACAAAATTCTCTCACACAAAACACACAATGATACGTTTATTTACATACAACTATTTGTTAGTATTGACAGGTAGTGATGTTAAGGTTGAGATGAGGGGGACAATAATGAGTGTGGGACAGGAAGGAAACGTACCTTTGTTGCTTACAGACACTTCTGGATGTTGTTCAGGACATCTTCATAGACAGCGTTGTACAGATGTTCCTTTGACTTAGTTCCATCTAGCTGCACTGTAAACACCACACAAATAATCAGTAACATGAAAACAGATATTACACAAGTAGGAGAACACACGCACACACACAGAAGCATTACACATTTATCACAAACACGTGATTTAACGGGAGCACGGATATACTGTGCACATACACAAAACAAACACTTACCAACATCAACTCCTGATGTTTCCATGATGATCTTGTGTTTGGTGTACATGGGCCAGACGTGACCATCAAACAGACCCGGGGGATCTGGTACCTTGTAGTTTCTTGAGCTGCACACAGGACACACACACAGGACACACACACACACAGGACATACACACACACAGACACACAGAGAGGACACACACAGACACCTGGGATTAGCTGAAAGGTTACTCCACAACAGCAAAGCAGCAGAAGCTGGATGTTCAGGTAGATATGTCCGTGTTTCAGTGTTTAACTTACCACCTCCTCTTTTTGCATACTTCGTATGGAATGGAAATAAAATAGCGTTGGTTCAGCACGTCGATCAAAGGTCTGCAGGAACACAAACAGAATTGGAAATATTATATTTTTAGTTTTATACATTTTACAAGTTGACCGAATGAGATGAAAGTACGTCTCACTCCTGTGTGGAATGGACCGGCCCCTCACCCAGAGTTTTAGGGAGAGAACAGACACTCCTGTGTGGAATGGACCGGCCCCTCACCCAGAGTTTTAGGGAGAGAACAGACACTCCTGTGTGGAATGGACCGGCCCCTCACCCAGAGTTTTAGGGAGAGAACAGACACTCCTGTGTGGAATGGACCGGCCCCTCACCCAGAGTTTTAGGGAGAGAACAGACACTCCTGTGTGGAATGGACCGGCCCCTCACCCAGAGTTTTAGGGAGAGAACAGACACTCCTGTGTGGAATGGACCGGCCCCTCACCCAGAGTTTTAGGGAGAGAACAGACACTCCTGTGTGGAATGGACCGGCCCCTCACCCAGAGTTTTAGGGAGAGAACAGACACTCCTGTGTGGAATGGACCGGACCCTCACCCAGAGTTTTAGGGAGAGAACAGACACTCCTGTGTGGAATGGACCGGCCCCTCACCCAGAGTTTTAGGGAGAGAACAGACACTCCTGTGTGGAATGGACCGGCCCCTCACCCAGAGTTTTAGGGAGAGAACAGACACTCCTGTGTGGAATGGACCGGCCCCTCACCCAGAGTTTTAGGGAGAGAACAGACACTCCTGTGTGGAATGGACCGGCCCCTCACCCAGAGTTTTAGGGAGAGAACAGACACTCCTGTGTGGAATGGACCGGCCCCTCACCCAGAGTTTTAGGGAGAGAACAGACAGGCTTTTCACTCATTTGACATGCTTGTTACTTAGTTAAACAGGAAGAAAGAGTCAAAGTATTGACGAAGTGTACTGGTGTTACTACTATATTACTGTGGTATCATACTTTACATAGAACAACAAAGCTGCTAAATGAACCAGATCTACAACTACTGATGTTCTACTGAGACACAGAAACACATTTTGTCCTCCTCACCCAAATTTGAGGAGCAGGAGGAGAGGAAGAAGGGGAGAGAGACAAGAGTCCTCACCCATAGGTGTAAAGCAGGAATCCTTCCACGATGAGGATGTGAGTTCCCTCATCCCTGTGGTCAGACTCTGGGAGAATCTCCGTATCCAAGGTGTTGTTGACGCCGTGCGACCTTTCAAACTTCACCGGGTCGTCAAGCCAGGCGTAGATGGTACTCATCATGGCGTCCATGTCGAGGGCAGTGATGACTGGAGGGATGAAGGAAAGAAAAAGGCATATAAAGGGAGAGAGACAGTGAGAAATGGACAGATATACAGCTAAAATCCACCTTCTAGGTTAAGGTGCATGATGATTGTATTAAGTAGTAGTGTGTTACACACCCACACACAGACAGACTCACCCCCCCAACCCTTCCAGAAAGAACCCGTCTTACCATCATACTGCTTAAAGCCATCTTCACCAACTTCAATCTGATCTTGTGGCTGAAACATACATGAATGAGATGTACCCAGGTACAGTCTAACATTCTGCCATATGAACACCTCAGGGTCTGCCAACCCTCCCTCACGCCTCTCTCCCAACACACACTGAAGGAAATACCTGCTCTTCTATCCAAGCAATGACATCCATATAGATTCAAAGCTCTGACGAATCTAGCCCATGTGCAATGTGCGTTTACTCTATCACTAGCATAACGACCAACATAATAGCAACAGTAATAGCTATAGTAATACACTCATAAGAGACTCACCTTGAAAAAGTCATCCTGATGAACCACACAACAGTTGGGAAGGTTCTTGATCAGTTTGTTGGTGAGGGTGGTCTTTCCCCCGTTGGTTACGCTGTAAAGACATACACAATCACATATGGTAAAAACACCACGAGGGAGGGCGCTGTATTGTACAACGTCGCTGGCATTACATATGAATGGCAACTAGTGGGCAGAGGGACAGATAACGATTTACACACGTTTGTATTCTTTTAGCGCCGCAGGTAACATTGTAATGTTAAATCGCCCGACGCTGGCAACATTATTGTCTTGAATTTCGTTACAATGTACACCAACTTTTAATGACGGCTGCACACGTATTACATTGTCACAACCGGAGACGAACCTCTTCGCCACAGACAGAAGGGGTTATAAATATATTAGTATTCGCTCCCGGGGCGATGAGGCTATGTCAGAATCATATTTGGGGTATTTATTAGACAATGGAAATATAGTGCTGGAAAGGGAAGGGCTGGAAAGTCGCCACGATGACAGAAAGACAACGGACAAGCGGTATTCCTATGGAACGCGCCCAGCCCCACGTGCTGCGGCCTAGTAGGCTATATTACCGGTATTTCAAGACACTCACCCTCCGATGCCGATAATGCACTTCATCTTGTCAGACAGTGAAAGTTCAGGAAACTTGCAAAAAACGTCAAAAAAACCAGGACCGGTCAGCCCTCTAGGAACTCAGTGATCAGACGGAAGAAAGCTTCAAAAGAGAAGGTTCAGTAAATGTTAACTACTTGATTCTTCCATATTTCAGAATATGGTGAAAGGTTGGACGATGTCACTTCGCTGTGTGCTTCCACCAAGAGAGAAATAAACTGCTAGGCTCACTACTACACTTACTGCCAGTTCAACGGTGATTGGCTATATAAACACTTCAGTCCCAGCAGAAACATAAAACCCACAGCCAATCAGGAAGCGATGAAATCTTCACCCCCGCTTTCCCCGCCCACCTGTTTTTCTAGAGCCAATTAAAATAAAACTTTAATGCAAAAAAATTGAGATTTTGTTGTTGTCTGAAAAAGGAAAAAAATAAAACACTTGTTAGTTCTTTGTCCATTGCTCATGTTTTTATTTTTCTTCTTATTGCTGTCTTTTAGGAGTGTTTTCTTTGCAGCAATTCGACCATGAAGGCCTGATTCACACAGTCTCCTCTGAACAGTTGATGTTGAGATGTGTCTGTTACTTGAACTCTGTGAAACATTTATATGGGCTGCAATTTCTGAGACTGGTAACTCTAATGAACGTATCCTCTGATGCTGAGGTAATGGGTCTTCCTTTCCTGTGGCGGTCCTCACAAGAGCCAGTTTCATCATAGCGCTTGAGGGTTTTTTGGGACTGCAAGTTCTTGAAATGTTCCCTATTGACTGACCTTCATGTCTTAAAGCAAATATGGACTGTCATTTCTCTTTGCTTAGGTTGTTTTTGCCATAATATGGACTCAGTCTTTTACCAAATAGGGCTATCTTCTGTATATCACGTCTATCTTGTCACAACACAACTGATTGGCTCAAATGCATTAAGGAAATAAATTCCAATTTAAGTTAACAACACACCTGTTAATTGAAATGCATTCCAGGTGACTACCTCATAAAGCTGGTTGAGAGAATGCCAAGAGTGTGCAAAGGATGTCCTCAAGGCAAAGGGTGGCTACTTTGAAGAATCTCAAATATAAAATATATTTTGATATATTTGACATTTTTTGGGTTACTACATCATTCCATATGTGTTATTTCATAGTTTGTATGTCTTCACTATTATTCTACAATGTAGAAAATAGTAAGAATACAGAAAAACCATTGAATAAGTAAGTGATTACCTATGCAAACTTTTGACTGGTCCTGTACTTATGGTCTTAGAACACCCAAGATAATAAGATAAAGGTAATTCTTTTTTAATTGCATCATGTTTTTGCTCTCTTCACTTTCTCCTGCTGACCTCGTCGCTTTGTTTACTAGTATCCACCCTTTCCGCAATGTGACACAGTTTGAGGTTTGAAACCAAAATATCTCCTACAGATGGTTTTCTGCCCCCTCAGAACCTCAGCTATGAGTAGTTGGCTGCCAACAGTATGTTTGCTTCCCAAATGGCACCCTATTCCCTACATAGTGAACTACTTTTGATCAGGGCCCAAAGAGCTCTGGTCAAAAGAAGTGCACTATATAAGAGAGAGGGTACCATTTGGGATGTAAAATGAATCAAATCCGGTTCTGACTTGTGTTGTGAGGCGGCTGTGGCCATTCATGGCTACAGGGACTTAATTGTCTTATATATCAATTGAGAGACATACTTTTTTTTCCCTTGTTAAAGTTGACATTGACCATTAAAAGCAAGCTATTAACAACTAAAATACCAAGATAGGATGTGTAAACATGTATAGCCACTTTTATCCATTTCTATTCTGTGACAAAACAGAATATACCAATTAACAATTCTGGTTAGAGTGCCTTGGTCTTTAGGGTTAGCTCCTTAAACATTTAGCCTTTCCTTTCCCAACACTTTCATGTTTTATTTGTGAAACTGAATGCATTCCTCTCAAAACATAGGATTCTGACACCCACCATCTCAGATTGTTTCCCAAAATAGTTTGTTGTTAGAAACAGGTAAGATTAGCATTCCTGCAACATTATTTTGTTGAAATATAATTTGATCTTTGAGAAATTAAGATAATTGATTGCACCCAAATTGGCCATTTTAATTTATAAGATGTATATAATATTAAATAATTATATTACTTAACATCCGATTTGGACCAAACTTTTTTCCAACTATGAGTAAGACATGGCGAATCCAAAGAAGTGATCAAAAGCCATCCACGGACCCCCCACTCTAATCTCACCCCCAAAATGAGTATATAGTACTGTAGTATCAGTTCTCTATGTTTGACTAGTAGTATGGAGCTGCAGCTCGGAATATTATTTATTCATCCAATGTAATGTATTCTCAGTGAAACTGTTAAAGGGATAGGTCACCCAAATTACAAAGTTATATACATGTTGGTTTTCTTAACCTGTAAGCAATTTATGGACCAGGTATAACAGCAACCAATGCTTTGGTTTTGTTTACCTGGCCACTGTTTCAACTGCTAACTGAGCGCGGAAATGCTAATATAGGTATCATTGACTTGCATTGGATTTGTGAAACAAATGTTAAAAAGTTAGCATTTGAAACAGTGGCCAAGTAAACTAAATCAAAGCATGGGTTGCTGTTATACCTGGTCATTTGACTGCTTACAGAGTAAGAAAATGCATATGTAATTTGTGTGAACTATTCCTTTAACATTGTTAGGTTAGATTACTTGTTGGTTATTACAGCATTGTCGGAACTAGAAGCACAAGCATTTTGCTACACTCGCATTAACATCTGCTAACCATGTGTATGTGACAAATACAATTTGATTTGAACAATGTGGGGGAGAACAGCACCATGTAGTGGTCAGAACCTGGTAATATCAGGATGTCGGATGGGACATAAACCCAACAACTTCAATGATTAAAACATCACCAAATTCACTGAGAATACATAACATAGTATGAATAAACAACACTGAGCCTCAGCTCCGTACTACTAGTCAAACATAGAGAATTGATACTATGTACACACATTTGGGGTGTCATTAGCGTGGGACGTGGGGGGGGTCTGTGTATGGCTTTTGACAACTTCTTCGGATTCCTCATGTCTTACTCATTGTTAGAAAAAGGTTTGGTCCAAATCGGATGTTAAGTAATATAATTATTTAATATTATATACATCTTATAAATTAAAATGGCCAATTTGGGTGCAATCAATTATCTTAATTTCTCAAAGATCAAATTATATTTCAACAAAATAATGTTGCAGGAATGCTTATCTTTTTCTAACTACAACAACGATTTAAGAGAAATCTAACATGGTGAGTGCTGAATGGCTTGCTGAAATGATATGGAACGACCAATGAGAGTGAGAGTTTCCAGGAGCATATGCAGTAAGTGTGGAGTATGTAGTGTATGGCTTATTCACAGTATACACATGACCGTCAGCTACAGTTACAGTTGATTTTACTGTTAAATAATATGCACACACAGAATGTTACTCAGGTCTGGAGAGATAGAGGAGACTGTAGTGTGTGTGTGTGAGTGTGTGTTCAACATTGGAATGTCCAGCAGCTCTATCCTGTGTCCCGAATGGCATCCTATTGCCTATACAGTGCAGTTTTTTTTTTACTAGGGCCCAGGGTGTAGGGAATAGGGTGCCATTTCAGAAGCATCCCTAGACAGCCCAGCTCCCGTTTCAATACACAATGCACAACGCCTGACTGAATAGGAGGAAAGAGTTCTCTGAAACTGAATGCCTCTCTGCTTTGTGTTCCATATTTCCACAACATATGGGATTGTTTCCACAGTGCTATAAAGACTCTCTCTCTAAGATAATGATTTACTGGTATCCATATTACATTCCCAATTATTTGTTCACAGATAAACAAGTGCGTCAGATGCCAACAAGAGTGAACGTAGCATGTGATATAGTTAGTTCACTGACCCACTGTGTGTTTTTCTACAAAAACTGGGCCAGCCAACAGCCCTGTGGTCAAGCAACAGCACATGGTCAATGTTTACACCAGGGATCCAAATGGTACCACATTCCCTCTATATAGTGCACTACTTTTGACCAGGGACCATAATGCTCTGGTCAAAAGTAGTGCACTATAGGGAATAGGGTGCCATTTGGTAGGTACTGAAGACATCTGGCAGCGGGACAGATGCCATGGTCATGCTGCTATATAGATACATGTGGAGCTGATTCAGCTGACTGCCATCCATATTCATTGTTACCAGTGTGATAGTTGTAACATGAATTTTTTATATAGTTGTGGAGCCCGACGAGTGAGGGAGTGATGACAAGTTTTCCTTGTTTTCACGTTCTGACCATCGTTCGTGTGTGTTTTCCTTGTTTTAGGGTTGGTCAGGACGTGAGCTGGGTGGGCATTCTATGTTGGATGTCTTGTTTGTCTATTTCTATGTCTGGCCTGATATGGTTCTCAATCAGAGGCAGGTGTTAGTCATTGTCTCTGATTGGGAACCATATTTAGGTAGCCTGGGTTTCACTGTGTGTTTGTGGGTGATTGTCCTTGTTCCTGTCTGTGTTAGTTTGCACCAGTTTAGGCTGTTTTGGTTTTCACATTACGTTTATTGTTTTTGTACAGTTTGTGTATAGCCACGCAATAGCCACGCTGCATTTTGGTCCAGCTCTACTTCACCTATAGAAAACCGTTACACCTCCCTCCTAGACCGACCTATCAGGTCTTTGTGTTCCTCTTCTGAGCCGAGCCCCCAGAACACACACACACACACACACACACACACACACACACACACACACACACACACACACAGCTCTCTTAAAACACATTGACACAAAACGCATCTCTTGCAGTCCAAGAAGTCTACAATGAAATGAAGCCTTGATTTCTGTTGTTCTACATTCTTAAAAGGGAAATTCCACCAATTTTCAACCTATCTCCAATACCAGTGTCTACATATGTTAAAACTGCACATTTCTACATTTTGTAGAATAAAATAAAGTAAACAAGTTCTACTCGATGACATCATCAAAATTGAAAACAATTGAAAAACATTGATTTTCAAACACTAAGATTCACGGTGATATGGGGAGCAAGAAAACACCCTTCCACTGAGCACACCGGGAAATTCCAATGTGGATAATTGGGTAATATTTGGTTGAGACATTGATCAATGAGATTGCAATTTATATTCACCCACTCAAAAAGAAAGCCATAAGTTGAGTTTCCAATGTGTTTTCACTATGCTTTCAACCATCTAAAAGCACAACCAAACAATGTCAGATTTTTGGTTTAGTTATCACCAAAATGTCTATCACTGCACTTTTAACCATTTAAAAGCACAGCAAAGTTCAAATGAGAATACAATGTCAAATATTTTGTTTATTTATACAAGAGATTGTGTTATCCCTGTGCTTCATCTAATAGCAGAACCAAATGACCTGGATTACAGTTGAGATTACATTCAAAGTACATGGTGCAAGTGATCAACGCTGTTTGAGATTCTGCACAGATTATTACAGCAATTGTGAAGATCTCCACAGACCTGAGAATACCTCTGCATGCTATCTTCAACATGCATGCTTTATTTGATTGAATAAGAAGAAGTGCATATTTACAGTAACCTCTAAATGTGGCCATGGATGTGCTACTCACTTTAAGGTTAAACGTTAGGTTAGATTGTAAAATAGCCTTACATTTATGCTATTTACTGCAGTGGTTCCAAACTGTAGGGCACAGTTCTTTTTTTAATGAACTCAGTCCAGCTTTCAACTTACTCTAGAAGGTTGTAATAGTAGAATGCACAAGGTGCAATTTTGAAATTGAAGTGCATCATCAGTTATCCTCCCTCTTGTCATGTCAGTCAATGGGCTCCCAAGTGGCTCAGCGGTCTAAGGCACTGCATCTCAGTGGTAGAGGTGTCACTACAGACACTGGTTAGATTCCAGGCTGTATCACAACCGGCCGTGATTGGGAGTCCCATATGGCGGCCCACAATTGGCCCATCGTCGTCCGGGTTAGGGTTTGGCTGGGGTAGGCCGTCATTGTAAATAAGAATTTGCTCTTAACTGACTTGCCTAGTTAAATAAAGGTTAAATAAATACCTGAGAGAACTATTTCTAACTTGTCAGAAATGTCCAGCTCAACCAGCCCATGTCAGCTAGGTTTCTCAGCCAACAGATTTTGTTGTAATGTTTGAGTCACTCATATCACATGAATAAACATTAGACATAGCAAAATGTATAGCAAGAAAATAAGCTTTAAAACTGCAACATTTTCTCTCCAAGGGGTGTGAACAGTTTGAGTCACGAACAGTGCTTGTTCCCATAGACATAGATGTGGCCGGCCACATGGATTCATGTCTCCATCTCATCCAAAAATGTAAGTGAAAGAATAAGACTAAATCAACCTTTAAATTCCCTTTAATTTGATGTAGTCCCATTCTTTCACTTTGGTTTTTGGTTGAGATGGAGACATGAATCCATCATATCAATTATTCATTTGAAAACAAACTGGAATTGAAGATGGATAGTCACATCTGTGCCACTGACTTAGTCTAAGCAGAGGATACATCTTCAAATGTTGATTTAGGTTGCGTTGACAACCAAACACAATATCACTAAATATAATGTTTTGAAATAATAAACCCTAGGCTATTGAATTGTCTAATTTTAGTTAAATTGAAACAATAGCTGTTAATGACTTTGCTAATGCTACATAGTCCTAAATAGTGTCACGGCTTTCTTCTGTTGAAGGAGAGGCGGACCAAAACGCAGCGTGGTTATTGTGATACATCTTTAATAAGGATGAAAATAGAACAATATACAAAAAAAAAAAAGAAACCATGAAAAACCAAAAACAGCCCTATCTGGTGTAACAAACACAAAGACAGGAACAATCACCCACAAACCTCAACACCAAACAGGCTACCTAAATATGGTTCCCAATCAGAGACAATGACTAACACCTGCCTCTGATTGAGAACCATATCAGGCCCAAACACAGAAACAGACAAACAAGACATCCAACATAGAATGCCCACTCAGATCACACCCTGACCAAACAAAACATAGAACATACAAAGCAAACTATGGTCAGGGTGTGACAAATAGTATCATTAATGACATATGATTGATACATTATGGTCACATGTAATTTCCTCTCTTAAACCTACCCTTTAGAATGGGTTCAATAGCAACAGTGAATCTATTTAGTTTTTAGTTGGAGAGCTTTCAACAATCCTTCTCACGATAGCACATTGGTAATAGTCAGTGACAAATATCATAAGTAACCAGTGCTGGGCATGGTTAAAACCCTGGATTGGATTTCTTCCCTGTACTATCTCATCTGGTGTGATGAAATAATCCTCGTTCTGTGCATCAGTTTACACATCTAAATGTACAGTATCTAGCTATATGTGATGATGGCATACACTTAAACACTCCATGCGTGGTGTAACCTATAATTTAGCCCAAACAACTACCTCTTTCCCAACTGTATTTAATTAATTAATTTATTTTGCTCCTTTGCACCCCATTATTTTTATTTCTACTTTGCACATTCTTCCATTGCAAAACTACCATTCCAGTGTTTTACTTGCTATATTGTATTTACCTTGCCACCATGGCCTTTTTTGCCTTTACCTCCCTTCTCACCTCATTTGCTCACATTGTATATAGACTTGTTTATACTGTATTATTGACTGTATGTTTGTTTTACTCCATGTGTAACTCTGTGTTGTTGTACCTGTCGAACTGCTTTGCTTTATCTTGGCCAGGTCGCAATTGTAAATGAGAACTTGTTCTCAACTTGCCTACCTGGTTAAATAAAGGTGAAATAAAAATAAATAAATACATAAAAAACTGTTCCAGAGTCAAGTTATGCCCAGTTGGAGTCATTGTGTAGTGAGTGAGAGATTGCAATACACCTTGTTCTGCTTGGCAACAAACTTTTTTTTAAATTATGTGAGTAGATCTGCCCTCTGCTGGGCAATATTGAGACACCACTAGTGACATGAACTTGATGAGGCTTGCCTTGCTGTCACCCGCTTTAAAGGTACAATATGCAGAAATCGCTTCACCATTTCCTGGTCGCGAAAACTCTAATAATTTTCCTAATTTCAGTTTGTGAATCATTGTACAATCTAAACAGTTGTGAAATATATTTCAATAACCCAAAATGTTCTATGTTCAGCTGTTTGAAGCTGGTGTACAAAACCAAAAGTAAAAGATGCAAAAATGAAACATAAGAACGGGAAGCGTAGAAATGGCATACATAGAACATATCTACTGCTTGTTAGAATTGCTTTCAATTATGACAAATCTATAACTCACATTTCTATGTAAATTTCATGGTCAGCACAAAAACTTATATACTCATCTTTAATAGACCTCAACTTGTCTTTCTTTTCCCTCAAACTCAATTAAGCCAAAACCACGCCTGTTATCAGAGAGGCGTTCTACAAGGCTTTGAGCGCTCTCCAAGTCCGGAAGTGAATATGCGACATTTTCAGTCACTAATTAATAACATTTGCCCTTGTATTTCAAGATTAAAAAATATAATAAAATAATGTAGTGGACAGAGCTAGCCATTAAAATCAGATTCAATGGATGTAGCATAGCGTATTCGACTGAATTGATTAGCTCAAATATTTTAGAATAATAAGCATATGCTTTTACCTGATAATAGACTACAAATGATAATATAACTTCAAATGTCGAGCTAGTAACATTAAGTAGCCTAGGTAAACTTAGCTGACCTTCAATTGAGGGAATTCAGCAGAGTTCTGAGACATGTTTACAAGTCATTGAAACTCTGAAAATGAATACGTGGGCAAATGTTACCAAACATTATTATAATAGGACTGCATTATGGTAGGCAGCTAATTGTTAAATTACATTTTTCATCCTTACCTTGGAAGGCAACTGTCTCTGCACTGATCGCCTGTGAGTGAAACAACGCTAGCTAGCCAATGGGAGCGTAGCAGAACCCCCTCGTAATAACGGGGCGTAGTTTTGGCTTAACTGCGTTGGGAAAAAGAAAGACGCGAGCTCACCTGCTTGAAGACCTAAAACCCGGAAATTAGTTAACATTCATATGGCGAAAATGAATGAGGAAAGAGTAGGCTTTTGGGATAAACGCGAAAATAAGGTCTGAGGTTAATACAGGCTTAGGATATCATATACGTTTTGTTCTACGAGATAATATTAGTCAGTTAACATTACCTTTATTAATTATGAAGCATTTATGTGCTTTTTCAAATGCTCAACATTGGAAAAATGGCCCATTTATATTAGTAAAAAAAACAACAAAGAAGCACGAGAGTTTCGCAAGAATTGTCTGTTTTTTCTTGAATAAGTCTGCTTTTATGTAATATTGTTTCATTGAACACTATATCCCAGAAAGCCTTGCGCCAAGGCAAAGCAGGAAGATATTTTTTCGTCTGCAACTTCGTGAATTTAGCCAGAAGGTATGTCTCTTTTACCTTCTTTTTTTACACCCACAAATCTATCTAATTAATTTAAAGCACATTTGAAGTTAGTTCCAACCTTCAAAGTTCACAGCTACGTGTAGATGTATTTCCAAAATCGGTGCTCTTTCAAGTTTCAGAGTACAGTTTACTGATTTAGCAACCGGTAGCGGTTAGCTAGCTAACTTACTTAGCTGTCAGTTTGAAAACCACAACCTCGCTCTTTCCTGCTTGTGTCTTCAGGCCGCTCTGCGCTAGAGAAACCCTGAAATAAGTTGAATCTTCTTGGCCTATTTCAATTTGGCAATGAAATAGCTATTGAGAGTAAGTATCTTCTACTGTAAGACTTTATCGAACTAGTGGCAGTACTACAAATATGGTCCCTCCCTAGTTAGTGAATTGTTTGTAATCAATACAACCCACAGTTCAGTGTCATTTGGTTAATATCTGAGATCAATGGTTCTAAACCTGTTTGGGCTTCAATGTCATTAACAACACCTTAGATCATTGAAGTCCATACAAGTATTTTTAGCTACTCAACAACACTTATCCTGGTCTTTAATTAAACATGTAAATAGTTAGTGGATTTGTAGACTTCTCTAGTTTGTAGTAGAGATTGTAAAAACACTATAGTAGAGAAGATGGTATCGAGTAATGACATTGTCTCAGTCTCAACTGTTCCAGGGTGAAATGAATAGCCTAGTTCCCTGAGTAAACAAAAGTATTTTATTCTAACTCAATCACCACCATCTGTGGAGGGTGAGGCAGAGGCGTCTGAGCTCACACTGCTCTGGGTATTTTTATAAAGTGGTCATGTGAAACTACAGACAACAAATGAGAGATGTCTACTGTCTTGTCTTCCTGGGCCACAAGATGAAGGGCTGGTCTGTGTCTATCGAGTCATGGTTTATCCTCCACTATGGGTAGCACTATTATAGAGTGGTATTTATTAGACTGTTTTACAACTGAGAAGACGGCATGTTATTAAATATAGAAGAATACAAGTTTTGAATGTTGAAAACTGACCATCTGGACCAGTTAAACTTGCAATGAAATCTATCTATGCCAGATTTTTTCCCCCAGTGTTGGTGGTAAGGGTAGCATGGGGCGGGGGGACGCACTGCTGCTAAATTAATATAATTGAAATAGTGTATGCTATTTTACTGTCCATCGCTGTACTTTCACTCGGTCCCCCCTCAGTCTCCTAGTGTGATATTGAAGGGTTTTGCTAGGAAACATTTCAGGGGAAATATACAGTTTTTCTAGTAGGCAGGTACAGTAATGTGTTACTGGTGCTTGGTGCATGTTGCTCGAGTTCCTTCCTCTTATGACTTGGTTAGTTTCTCTCTTTTCCAGACCCACCTCTGTCCTTTTTATCTTTACCACAACTACCAATGCAACACTGTCTAGTTAGAATACCATGCTACTACTAGGACTACATAGCCAGGTCACAGAATCTTCTGTCCATCACCAAATTTCACTTGATATTTAACATAACTAATGCAAAAATTTGTCAACTGTTCTCTGATTCTTTGTGTCCACAGGAGTGTGTTGCTCAGGCCCTGGGGAGAGTGGTCTGTGTCAGTGTGTGTTACAGAAACACCAGCAGTGAGTGTATGTCTGTCTGTAATCTGCTTCCGCCGGCTGTTTGTGGCATCGGCTGTGAAGTGAACAGGAAGACAGAGGGTTGAAAAGAGAGAAAAAGAAAGAAAGAGAAGAGAGAGGAAGCTGCCGTCAGCATGACTGAGTTCTGGGTGTGTTTCAGCTGCTGCATTGGAGAGCAGCCTCAGCCTGTGAGTACACACACATACATACACACAAGAAATCACTGTTTTGTTTACTCCTGATCTTTCAGTCTATGAAGTGTGGACACTAAAGGTCAAGGTCCTAGATACTGAAATAGAACCAGGCCTTCTCATCTTCTGTACTTCTTATCAGCCTGTGTGTGAGTGTCTGTTCATAAAGCAGTTGACTGTTGTTGCCTTTAGTAATACTACAATTTCATTAATGCTTTACAGAAGAGGCGGCGGAGGATAGACCGTTCAATGATCGGAGAACCAACCAACTTTGTTCACACAACACACGTAGGCTCAGGAGACATGGGCGTTGGGCTCTCATCAGTACGTACTGACCACCTACCCTCACACAGAAAACAGAGCCTTATGTCATATCAACTAGGTAAAGATTCCAAGCAGTTACAAACCGTTATCCAAGTCTTCTGTTCATTATGACTGTGTATGTATAGGTGAACTCAGTTCAGGCCCAGATGAAATCTAAAGGAGGTTATCAAGGAGGGTCTGAGAGCAATCAGGAATAATGAGGTGAGACACTTGCTGTTATAATGTGTTACTATTGTGTTACTACTGTAATATCAACGTGTTATCAGTACTGTGTTAATACTATGATCTCAACGTGTTATCAGTACTGTGTTGCTACTGTGATATCAGTACTTTGTTACCGGCCAACAGCTCTGCACCCCCCGCAGCAACTGGCCCAAGACCCCCCCCCCCCCCCTCAGCTGGGCTAGACAATCTGGACCCTCTCTTTCTAAAATTATCCACCGCCATTGTCGCAACCCCTATTACTAGTCTGTTAAACCTCCCTTTCGTATCATCTGAGATTCCTAAAGATTGGAAAGCTGCCGCGGTCATCCCCCTCTTCAAAGGGGGAGACACTCTAGACCCACACTGTTACAGACCTATATCCATCCTGCCCTGCCTTTCTAAAGTGTTCAAAAGCCAAGTGAACAAACAGATCACCAATCATTTCGAATCCCACCGTACCTTCTCCGCTGTGCAATCTGGTTCCTGAGCTGGTCAAGTGAGCACCTCAGCCACACTCAAGGTCCTAAACGATATCATAACCACCATCGATAAAAGACAGTACTGTGCAGCTGACTTCATCGTCCTGGCCAAGGCTTTCGACTCTGTCAATCACCGTATTCTGCCAGGTCGCAGTTGCAAATGAGAACTTGTTCTCAACTAGCCTACAGTGAGGGAAATAAGTATTTGATCCCCTGCTGACTTTGTACATTTGCCCACTGACAAAGAAATGATCAGTCTGTAATTTTAATGGTAGGTTTATTTGAACAGTGAGAGACAGAATAACAACAAAAAAATCCAGAAAAACACATGCCAAAAATGTTATAAATTGATTTGCATTTTAATGAGGGAAATAAGTATTTGACCCCTCTGCAAAACATGACTTAGTACTTGGTGGCAAAACCCTTGTTGGCAATCACAGAGGTCAGACGTTTCTTGTAGTTGGCCACCAGGTTTGCACACATCTCCGGAGGGATTTTGTCCCACTCCTCTTTGCAGATCTTCTCCAAGTCATTAAGGTTTCGAGGCTGACATTTAGCAACTCGAACCTTCAGCTCCCTCCACAGATTTTCTATGGGATTAAGGTCTGGAGACTGGCTAGGCTACTCCAGGACCTTCATGTGCTTCTTCTTGAGCCACTACTTTGTTGCCTTGGCCGTGTGTTTTGGGTCATTGTCATGCTGGAATACCCATCTACGACCCATTTTCAATGCCCTGGTTGAGGGAAAGAGGAAAAACTCAAGATTTGACGGCACATGGCCCCGTCCATCGTCCCTTTGATGCGGTAAAGTTGTTCTGTCCCCTTAGCAGAAAAACACCCCCAAAGCATAATGTTTCCACCTCCATGTTTGACGGTGGGGATGGTGTTCTTGGGGTCATAGGCAGCATTCCTTCTCCTCGAAACACGGCGAGTTGAGTTGATGCCAAAGAGCTCAATTTTGGTCTCATCTGAACACAACACTTTCACCCAGTTGTCCTCTGAATCATTCAGATGTTCATTGGCAAACTTCAGACAGGCATGTATATGTGCTTTCTTGTTTTCTTGTTGACTATGGTCCCAGCTGCCTTGAGATCATTGACAAGATCCTCCCGCGTAGTTCTGGGCTGATTCTCATGATCATTGCAACTCCACGAGGTGAGATCTTGCATGGAGCCCCAGGCCGAGGGAGATTGACAGTTCTTATGTGTTTCTTCCATTTGCAAATAATCGCACCAACTATTTTCACCTTCTCACCAAGCTGCTTGGCGATGGTCTTGTAGCCCATTCCAGTCTACATTCTTGTCCCTGACATCCTTGGAGAGCTCTTTGGTCTTGGCCATGGTGGAGAGTTTGGAATCTGATTGATTGCTTCTGTGGACAGGTGTCTTTTATACAGGTAACAAACTGAGATTAGGAGCACTCCCTTTGAGTGTGCTCCTAATCTCAGCTCGTTACCTGTATAAAAGACACCTGGGAGCCAGAAATCTTTCTGATTGAGAGGGGGTCAAATACTTATTTCCCTCATTAAAATGCAAATCAATTTATAACATTTTTGACATGCGTTTTTCTGGATTTTTTTAGTTGTTATTCTGTCTATCACTGTTCAAATAAACCTACCATTAAAATTATAGACGGATCATTACTTTGTCAGTGGGCAAATGTACAAAATCAGCAGGGGATCAAATACTTTTTTCCCCTCACTGTTCCTGGTTAAATAAAGGTGAAATAAAACATTCTTATTGGCAGACTCAACAGCCTTGGTTTCTCAAATGATTGCCTCGCCTGGTTTACCAACTACTTCTCTGATAGAGTTCAGTGTGTCAAATTGGAGGGCCTGTTGTCCGGACCTCTGGCAGTCTCTATGGGGGTGCCACAGGGTTCAATTCTCAGGCCGACTTTTTTCTCTGTATTTATCAATGATGTTGCTCTTGCTGCTGGTAAATTGTAATTATTTCGCCACTATGGCCTATTTATTGCCTTACCTCCTTACTTCATTTGCACACACTGTATACAGATTTTCTATTGTGTTATTGACTGTACGTTTGTTTATCCCATGTGTAACTCTGTGTTTTTGTCGCACTGCTTTGCTTTATCTTGGCCAGGTCGCTGTTGTAAATAAGAACTTGTTATCAACTGGCCTACCTGGTTAAATAAAGGTGAAATAAATAAAAAGACTACTGTGATATCAACGTGTTCAGTACTGTTACTACTGATATCAACGTGTTTTCAGTACTATTGCTACTGATATCAACGTGTTTTCAGTACTGTGTTGCTACAGTGATGTCAACGTGTTATCAGTACCGTGTTGCTACAGTGATGTCAACGTGTTATCAGTACTGTGTTGCTACAGTGATGTCAACGTGTTATCAGTACCGTGTTGCTACAGTGATGTCAACGTGTTATCAGTACCGTGTTGCTACAGTGATGTCAACGTGTTATCAGTACCGTGTTGCTACAGTGATGTCAACGTATTATCAGTACCGTGTTGCTACAGTGATGTCAACGTGTTATCACTACTGTGTTGCTACAGTGACGTCAACGTGTTATCAGTACCGTGTTGCTACAGTGATGTCAACGTGTTATCAGTACCGTGTTGCTACAGTGACGTCAACGTGTTATCAGTACCGTGTTGCTACAGTGATGTCAACGTGTTATCACTACCGTGTTGCTACAGTGATGTCAACGTGTTATCACTACCGTGTTGCTACAGTGATGTCAACGTGTTATCACTACCGTGTTGCTACAGTGATGTCAACGTGTTATCACTACCGTGTTGCTACAGTGATGTCAACGTGTTATCACTATCGTGTTGCTACAGTGATGTCAACGTGTTATCAGTAGTGTTGCTACAGTGATGTCAACGTGTTATCACTAGTGTTGCTACAGTGATGTCAACGTGTTATCACTACCGTGTTGCTACAGTGATGTCAACGTGTTATCACTACCGTGTTGCTACAGTGATGTCAATGTGTTATCAGTAGTGTTGCTACAGTGATGTCAATGTGTTATTAGTACCGTGTTGCTACAGTGATGTCAACATGTTATCAGTAGTGTTGCTACAGTGATGTCAATGTGTTATCAGTAGTGTTGCTACAGTGATGTCAATGTGTTATCAGTAGTGTTGCTACAGTGATGTCAATGTGTTATCAGTAGTGTTGCTACAGTGATGTCAATGTGTTATCAGTAGTGTTGCTACAGTGATGTCAACATGTTATCAGTACTGTGTT